>NW_027256881.1:345149358-345519358 GCF_029215685.1 Pituophis catenifer annectens | reverse complement strand
TTGGGGCTCGGTTGCAGTCATACGTCGAGGACTACCTGTGTACAATTTTAGAATGGAAATTTTAACAAGGTAAAGCTCATCTGGCTATTCGGAAGAAATATTAAGGAACAGCCTGTAACTGATAAGGTAGAAATAATAAAAATAAAAATAATAACTGATAAGGTGGCTCAGGATGGAGAGGAGACACCAGGTATGTTCCAGACATCCTAACTCAGGGATCTCCAACCTTAGCAACTTTTAAGATTTGCGGACTTCGACTCCCAGAATTCCTCGGCTAGTTTTGCTGGCTGAGGAATTCTGGGAGTTGAAGTCCACAAGTCTGTCTATTATGAAGTCCACTATGAAGTTGCTAAGGATGGAGACCCCTGTCCTAACTGCTCTAGAGAAAAGAAGGATGGAGGGGGGGCATGAGAGCAGTATTCCAGAATTTGAGGGGCTGCCACAAAGAGGAGAAGGTCAATTGTATATTCCAAAGCACCTGAAGGCAGGACAAGAAACAACAGATGGAAACTAATCAAGGAGAGAAGGAACCTAGAAGTAAGGAAAAACTTCCTAACAGTAAGGACAATTAACCAGTGGAACTGCTTGCCACCAGAAGTTGTGCTTGCTTCATTACTGGAGGCTTTTAAGAAGAGACTGGACAGTCACTTGTCTGAGGTGATAGGGTCTCCTGCTTGAGTTGGACTAGAACAGGGGTCACCAACCTTTCGGACCTCAGGGATCATTAAATTCATAATTTTAAATCCTGTGGACCACTAATACGATCTGCCTAATGACCGGCTGGGTGGGCGTCGCTCGGTGGGCGTGTGACTGGGTGGGTGTGGCCAACTTAATGTCACTCACATCGAGGGGCGCCTCACCGGCCTCTACTCACCCCTCCCCTCCCAGCCACTCCTCACCTGCCCAACTGGGCTCCTTAGGGCCCCAACAGGAAGCAGTTGTAGGAGCTAAGCAGCCACCACGAGAAAGAGTTGGCAAAACAGCTGACTCGGCTCAAATTTTCTAGACTGGGACTCATTACGCACAATCACTCAAGTCCTCATCATTTCCCGACTTGACTACTGCAATGCTCTCTACATGGGGCTCCCCTTGAAGTGCACCCGGAAGCTCCAACTGGTCCAGAATGTGGCCACGTGAGTAATTATGAGAACAACATGGCGCTCACATGTAACACCTCTTCTACGCGAGCTGCACTGGCTTCCGGTGGCCTTCCGAGTGTGCTTCAAGGTGTTGGTTCTTACCTTTAAAGTGCTCCATGGCTTAGGACCTGAGTACTTACGAGACCACCTGCTGCAACCGATAACCTCCCACCAACCAATACGCTCTCACAGAGTAGGCCTACTCATAGTCCCATCATTAAAACAATGTCGTCTAGTAGTTCCAAGGGAGAGAGCCTTCTCTGTGGGGGCACCTACTCTTTGGAACAAAATACCCCCCGGAATACGAATAATCCCAGATCTTCGCACTTTTTTTTTTTTTTTTAATTTGATTTATATGCCGCCCTTCTCCGAAGACTCAGGGCGGCTTACAATGTGCTCAGCAATAGCCTTCATCCTTTTGTATATTTATACAAAGTCAGCTTATTGCCCCCACAACTGGGTCCTCATTTCACCTACCTTAGAAAGGATGGAAGGCTGAGTCAACCTTGAGCCTTGGCGAGATTCGAACCCTGCAGTAATTGCAGGCAGCTGGTCTTAATAAGCTTAATAACAGGGTGCTTTAAACCCCTGTACCACCAAGGCTCTTTCCGACGTGCCCTGAAGACCTCTCTGTTTCAACAAGCAGGGCTAGTGTAAACATCTAAATTCTATGCCAAGGTCTTAGCAGATACACCAAGTTGACTCAATTTATTATTTACTGTTTATTAAAAAAAAACAACTATTATATGTATATGAAATCTTAATCTGTTCACCGCCCTGAGTCCTTCGGGAGAAGGGCGGTATAGACATTCAATAAATAAATAAAATTGGATCTGGTCGAGAAGGAGGCTCAGCAAAAGTACCTCACTGAGGACTAGGAGCATAGGCTTTCCAAGCAGAGGGAAGACCTGCGGGAGTGCAAGGCCAGGTACCGGTGCCTGGAGGCTCAGCGGGCTGAGATGGTCAGCCAGTTCCAGGCCATGATGCTGTCCCACTGGAACGAGGCCCTCCCGCTCTTCGCCACCAGCGGCGCTTCCCTCCAGCCTTCGTACCAGGAGCCCCATACCAGGAGGCTAAAGCAGACCCCGAGTCGGAATTTCTGCCCCACACAAAAAGACCCCGAAGGGGGAGACTCTCTGCAGCAACACAAACGTTCATTGCACGTATCCAGCCCAGGGGGCCGTAGTTTGAGGACCCCTGATTTAGTGCAATATCAAAAATGCAAGTAATTTTTCTCCGGATCACCAAAATTTTCTTGGGGACCACCAGTGGTCCACGGACCACCAGTTGGTGACCACTGGACTAAAAGACCTCCAATGTCCCTTCCAGCTCTATTCTGATTGATTATATTTCTGATTGATTGGATGCTTTTGTTGGAAGGAATGTCCTTCTGGGTTCAGCTCCAAGTGGGGAAAAAGACACTGGAAACATGGAGACTGCTTGGAAAGATGGTTTAATGGTGGACAGGATCACATGGTTTGAGTTCCTGAACAGAAAAGGGGCGAGATGCAGTGAGTCCCCGGGTTTTATGCCCTCTCTGGCTTTGAAGTTCCTGGGGCCCAGAAAGAGTATCCTGATTGGTTGTCAGATTCCCAGGGGGTGGGGGTCTTAGCTAGCCTTGCTGGCTGATGTAATCTTCCCAAGTGCCATGTGGTGAGTTTCTGTGGCTAGATGGGTCCTATTGTGTTAGTTTCTGTTGCTAGATGGGTCCTATTGTGTTGCAGGTGATGGTCGTTTGACAAAGATTGAGTTTCTGCCTCTGGCCCATTGACAAAGGGTGGGGGAAGGAAGATGGGAGCTGCTTCGTCTTTAAAACATGCTTCTCCATTTCTCATCCAGGGAAACATAATATTCTGCCTTTTTAATATTTCCCAAAATATTTCATTCTTCTAGGAAAGGGGTGGGTGCTAACTTCCTACACTTTCCATCTCAGGTGAGACCAGGGGTGGGTTCTCTACCAGTTCACAATGGGATCGCGTGAGCGAAGAGAGCACACGCGCCTTGCTTCTGTACATGCGCAGATCGCCGATGATGATATCCAGGGCTTCGCACCGGTTTTATTACCGGTTCTTGCGAACCGGTCTGAACCAGGGGCAACCCATCACTGGGTGAGACCCAATTACCCCATCCTTAGCATAGCCCTGGGAGTCCATCTCCAAGCATCTGGTTGGGAGAAGCTGCAGGAGCCCACAGGGTTTTCTACAGGCAGTCCTCAGACAGTTCAAAGTTACAGCGGCACTGGAAAAAAGCGACTGAGGACCGTGTTTCACACCTACGACCGTTGCAGCATCTGGATGCCTGGTAACTGACTTACATTTATGACGGTGTCAGTGTCCCGGGGTCATGTGATTCCCCCTTTTGCAACCTTCTGACAATGGAGAAATCAGATTCATTTTACAACTGCATTGTTAATTTAATAACTGCAGCGACTCACTTAACAAATGTGGCAAGGAAAGCCGTAAAATGAGACGGAGCTCCCTTAACAAATTTTTCGCTTAGCAGCATACATTTTGGGCTCAGTTGTAGTCGTAAATCCAGGAGTACCTGTATTTTAATGTCTTTCTTTTCTTTAATATATTTTGCTGTAAGCCACCCAGAGTCTTTGGATATGAGACGAGCAGCCAATAAAATTTTCTAAATAAATATAAACCCTTAGGCATGGACGTCATATTTTTTAATATAATTTTTTAAATTTTATTTTAATCCATCTTTTATTAAACACTGTGTTGTCTGGGTACAAATGTTTGTGCAATAACAGTTAAAATTTAGAATCATATTATTTAATCTATTCTTAGCTTAATACATTAAATATCTAATACTTTACATCCTCTTAATTTGCTTAACTCTATTAACTATTTTCTACATTTTACTCATCTACTTTTATTTCTAATTTTTATATTTGTCCTTTTAACCATCGATAACGTTTCCCATATCGCCTAATAACCAGTTTCTCCTTTCTCTTTAATTGCCAGTGTTAATCTATTCATTTCTGCACGTTCTAATATTTTCCTTATCATATTCTCCTCTGTAGGAATCTCTTCGCTTTTCCAAGGGCCCGTTTAGAATTTTTACACTCTAAATCAGCTTTTTTTTTTTTTACATTCTAAATTGGCTTTTTTTACATTCTAAATCGGCTTTTTTTTTCTTTTAACATTCTAGATCAGCTTTGAAATCGCTCTCACTCCATTTTTCTCTGTAAGGGTTTTTATTTTTATTTATTATTTAATTGTTCCAGCTCCCGCAGATTTTGCTTTCCAGCAGTTCCTAAACAAAAGTGTTCTCTTGGGTTTACCTTATTTGCATTATTTTTTCTTCTCCCAAATTCTAGTTAAGGTAGTTTTTAGGAACTCTCTGGTTTTATGAGCACTAGCTGTTTATGCCTAGGGTCCGTGATGAAGGGAGGGGTGCGTTTTGAAGGCAAATGACAACAAGAAATGGGTGAATATAACGTCCCTTTACAGGCCTCCAGTGGTTGGGATTTTCTTTAGGACAAATTTAATTTTATTCCTCCGTTCAGCCCTCCTTGCCTTGTTCAGGAAGCTGGGGAGGGGAGTGGGGGGGGGAACGGAAAAAAAAAAGCAGAGAATGGGGAGGGCAAAGCAGGACAGATAGTTGTTGACGTTGTGGGTTGACCTTGCCTGCTCTCCAGCCAACTTTTTTTATCACTTCTCTGCAATGTCAGACCCTGAAAAAATGTGCCCGTGAAATGCTGCGGCAGAACCGAAGGAAACCACTGACATCACTTTGCCTTGGGATTCCTGGGCTGCTTCCCACCAGCCATCGTTTCGGGGAAGGGAAGCAAAACCTCAACTGTTAAATCAGGGCTTGGTTGCTTTCAAAGGGATGAGCTGCATCGTTCGCATTGTTTTTTTTTTTTTTTTTTAAATGTATTCAGTTTAGGGACGCCCAGGGTCAGGGATGTGAGATGGGCAGTTCTACCTACCTACCTTTATCTATCTATCTATCTATCTATCTATCTATCTATCTATCTATCTATCTACCTACCTACCTATTATCATCAATCTATCCATCCATCCATCGTCTATCATCTATCGTCTATCATCTATCCATCTATCTATATCATCTATCGTCTATCATTTATCTATCCATCTATGTCTTATATCTATCCCTCTATCTATATCGTCTATCTCTATCCACTGTCTATCTTTCTATCTAATCTACCTACCTATCATCATCAATCCATCGTCTTATCATCTATCCATCTATCTATATCATCTATCATCTATCCATCTATGTCTTATATCTATCCCTCTATATCTATCGTCTCTCTATCCACTATCTATCTTTATCCAGTTTGTGTATCTATCTCTATCTACTATCTTTCTATCATCAATCTATCCATCCATCCATCGTCTATCATCTATCGTCTATCATCTATCCATCTATCTATATCATCTATCGTCTATCATTTATCTATCCATCTATGTCTGTTTATCCCTCTATATCGTCTATCTCTATCCACTGTCTATCTAATCTACCTACCTATCATCATCAATCCATCTGTCTATTAATCCATCGTCTATCATCTATCCATCTATCTATATCATCTATCATCTATCCATCTATGTCTTATATCTATCCCTCTATCTCTATCTATCGTCTATCTCTATCCACTATCTTTATCCAGTTTGTGTATCTATATCTACTATCTCTTTCTATCTATCATTATCAATCTATCCATTCATCCATCGTCTATCATCTATCTATATCATCTATTGTCTCATTTATCTATCCATCTATATCATCTGTCTATCCCTCTATATCTATTGTCTATCTCTATCCAGTCTGTCTGTGTATGTATGTATGTATGTATGTATGTATGTATGTATGTATCTATCTATCTATCTATCTATCTATCTATCTATCTATCTATCTATCTATCTATCATCTATCTCTATTCACTATTTGTGTATCTATTTCTATCCACTCTCTCTCTCTCTCGTCTATCTATCTATCCATCCATCAGCCCTTATAAATATACAGTACAGGTAGTCCTCAACTTACAACCACAATAAAGACCAGAATTTATGTTGCTAAGTGAGGCAGCTGTTAAGCGAGTTTTGCTCCCTTTTACAACCTTTCTTGCCACCGTTGTTAAGTGAATCACTGCATTTGTTAAGTTAGTCACCCGGTGGGGTTGAGTCTGGCTTTCCCCCTTGACTTTATCAGAAGGTCGCAAAAGGGGAACTCACATGACTGTGGGACACTGCAACCGTCATAAACATGAGTCACTTGCCAAGCGTCTGAATTTTGATCACACATGGCTGTGGGGATGCTGCAGCGGTCGCAAGTATGAGAAATGGTCATAAGTGACTTTTTTTTCCAGTGCAGTGGTAACTTTGAACGGTCACTAAATGAACTGTTGAAATGAACATCATTTGCACTTTTATTTCATATTGTTTGTTTTTATCTAGTCTGCTCAGGGTCACAAGATGTGAGGTGGGCAGCTCTATAAATACATTAATAAATAAACAAACAAACCCTTATATAGAGTATTAATCTTTTGGAAGCAGATCTATGGAGATTCTCCGTCATCCGGGTCATGGTTGTCCCAAATACGCTTTTTTTTCCCTTCCAAAGGCAACTGCACTCTTTGTTTTTCCTTGAAGACATTTCGCTTCTCATCCAAGAAGCTTCTTCAGTTCCAACTGAATGGTGGAGGGTGGCACGACATAAGCAGTTCCAAGAAGGTAAGAATTCTGTATTGGCTGAGCGTGATTGGACCCACATGGATCCACACCAGGGGTGAAATGCTCCCGGATCAGACCGATTGCCCGATCCAGTAGCGATTTTTCCCTGTTGTTCGGTGATCCAGTAGCGATCGCTGCCCGGGTGTCATTACTTCCTGGTTTTAACCAGGTAGTCCTCGAAGTACAACCTTTCGTTTAGTGACCATTCAAAATTGCGACGGGGGTGAAAAATATGACTTACGACCATTTCTTGGAGTTGGAAATCCATAACTCATAAAGTTGCCACGGTTGAGACCCCTGTGCTAGAGTCTGTCATTGGATTGCTGAGAGCGACTCCAAGGTTGATGATCCTTCTGGAGAACTCCACTGGTCCCATGTGGTGTGGAGTCTTAAGTCTAGGAGTTCAAGGTCAACATAGTGACCGACTCTTAACCTGACCAACGGTTTATTCCATACATGTCCTTGCTGGCTGGCGAAAGCCCCACAGAAGGTGATGTGTGGTGGAGTCCATGTGGTGACGATTGCTTTATTGAGGGAAGGGATGACACAAAGCCCTCAAGAGGTTCTAGCTGGTCACAATAATCCTGGACAGGCTCCATGAGAAACTGGTTGGGGTGCTCCTCAGAGGTTCCTGGAGGATAGTGATGATCTAGACCTCAAGGCACGTTTGGACAAGGACGTCATGCTGATAGGACATTAGTCACGCTTGATGACCTTCAACAAAGCCAGGACAATTGTAGAACCATCCTGGTTTCTCTTGTCTCTCAATGGCTTTGGATACCATTGACCCAGAAATCTTCCTGGACCATCATGTTGGAAGTCAAGAGGTCCAGTGTTACACGAGGACTGTCCTCCGTGGTAGTCACATCCAATTGTTGTGTCCGTGGGGTGGAGGAAGAGATCAAGCTTGGGACCCTTAAGTTGGGTTGACTCAAGGCTCAACTCTCCACTTTGTTTTATACTTATACGAGGCTGCTGAGTGAGGTCATCCATTGGGGTCAACTATCAACTGTCAAATACTGTTGGCATTTGACATCAACGGATGTCTCAACTAGCACGATACCTTGACCTTGGTCAATACTGTGACCTTGGTAGATTAGCTCTCGGTCTTCTCATGTCTAAAAGTTCAGTGGGAGGAATTTACTCCTGACTTTCAACACAGGGGTGGGATTCAGCCTATTCGGACCAGTTCGGGTGAACTGGTAGCTCCGACGATCAGCTGAGAGCGAACTGGTTCGTCCCCCTCGCGCTATACTGACCTATATTTCCTTTGCTTGAAGCGCAGCTGATCGGCGCGGCAGAGCGGATTGCTGTGCCTCAGCTGTTTTACTCAACGGGGCTGCAGTAGAAGGTAAGTTTTAGAGCTGTTTTCAAAAGTGCGTGCTCAGTGAACTGGTTTTACACTGGTTGAATCCCACCACTGGTTCAACAGCTCTGGATAATTGGACCACTAGATAATTGGATCACGCAGGAGGTTGTTGCCCTTTGGTGTACAGCCCGAGTCAGTCACTCACTAGTGGTCTACTGTTCACTAATGGTCACAGTCACTCATAGAGTAGGCAATGTTTGTGTCCTGGAAGACCTTCTGCATTGGGAGCTAAGCTCGTTCCCAGTTGCCTTCTTGGAAGTGACCGTTATCCCATCTAAAGTGATTCCTGATACAGGACCAGCCCGTTTCCCCGTGGTTTCTACCAATCTGCTTAATCAGGCGTATTATGTCATAGCAGCACAGTGGCCTAGTGGTGAAGATGCTCGCCTCCCATTTGGAAGGTTGAGAGTTCAAATCCTAGGTAGCGGCAGATGTTTCTCGCTCGGGGTACAAAGGGAAAATATTTACTGTGAACTCTCTGTTAGGCATCAGGAAGGGCATCCAGCCAGTAAACGCTCAGCTCCATTCAGTCACCTTGACTCCATCCCAAATTAAGGGGCGTAAAAAGAAAAAAAAAATTCTGGGTCGTGTCAATTAAAATGCCACTTGATGGGGCCCAGAAAATGGGCCTCCTCTGTGTTGGCAGCCTCTCGGCAGAACATTATAGATCCATATGAAAACTAGCGCCCCCCCCCTCCCAATTTTGTTTAAATGATTTCTTAAACCTGGCTCTTCCGCTGCAGTCATGATGGAATTGGCCTTAAAAGTATTAATAACATGAAAACAAAAACAAAAAAACAACTAAGGGATGATTGGTTTGCTATTTTCTTCCAGGATGGCATTCTGGGTCCCTATCATGCCTATACTATGCATTACATGGTGGTCTCCCATCCCTGCTTGGTTTTGGAGCCTAGTCTAGTCTTACCACTAAAATCTAAAATTCTTGTTCAATTGCATCCTAATATAATGAACTTAACCAGTGTTACTTGGCTGAATTGGCTGACTATAGAAACTGAAGAAATGAATGAACGAAGCAATCAATGAAGCTGATGAGAAATTTAAATGTATTTTATAGCAATGGAATCACTGGATAAGGATTTCTTTCTCTCAATAGACACCATTTTGTTTTGTTTTTTAGCTTTACAATTTGCAGCATTATTCAGGTAGTCCTCAACTTAAAACCACAACGGAGCCCCACATTTTCGCTGCTAAGTGAGACATCTGTGAAGTGAATTTTTCTCCACTTTACGACCTTTCTTGCCACGGTTGTTAAACGAACCGCTGCCGTTAAGTTAGTGACACGGCGGTTAAGTGAATCTGGCTTCCGCGTTGACATTGCTTATTAGAAGTGTTTCTCAACTTTGGAAGCTTGAAGATGGGTAGACTTCAACTCCCAGAATCCCCCAAGGTTGAGAGACAATGTATTAGAAAGTCACACCCCCGGTCATAAATATGAGTCGGTTACCAAATGTCTGAATTTTGATCAGGTGACCATGGGGAGGCTGCAACGGTCGTTAAGTGTGAAAACCAGTCATAAATCCCTTCTTTTCAGTGCCGTTGCAATTCAAACGGTCACTAAATGAACTGTTACAAGTGGAGGACTACTTGTAATGGTTTCTTGCAGGGGTGGGCAAATACGGCCCCTTTATGACCTGTGGACTTCAACTCCCAGAATTCCTGAGCCAGCTTGGCTGTCTCAGGAATTCTGGGAGTTGAAGTCCACAGGTTGTAAAAGGGCCACATTTGCCCACCCCTGGTTTATGGAAATAATTTCCTTGAACTGAGCTAATGAAACCCACAGGGATACATCTGCAAAGTTTTCTTGGAAGTAAGAAAGAAATGGCCACGCACTGTCACCTATATTTATACTTTTTTTAAAAAAAAGAGAGAGAAAAAGAAGCACATTGTAATGTAAAGTGCCATTTATTTTATCTCCCCATGATGAAAATATTTCCTTAAAAAAAATTGCACCATCATAATGCTGAACATTCTCCTTAAAACACCCCTAAAACAACTAAAGCCAAAAATGAAGAAAAAAAAATACCCCCAAACAAACAAATTAAAAAAACAAAACCAGAGCAAAACATACCGAACTGTCAAACATTTTTTACTAAGTTATTTTTTTTTTTTTGTTGGTTGGTTGGTTGAAAAATTTAAATAGAGGCAAGAGAAACACGAAAGACATCCCTGGGGCGCACGGACAGTCCCCCACCCCCCCATTTCCCTCCCGTCCCAGCTAAAGCTTCACTGTGCAGATATGGGTTCTCTCGAAATACTCATAATTAAAAAAGGAAAGAAGAAGAAAAAAAAAAAGCAGTGCCCGTTTTTGGACGGAGCGACCTCTGGGACTGCTTCTCAACTCCAAATGCTGAATAGGGTACATTCAAATCTGCAGGAGTCACGTCGCCCCCCCCCAAATCGGAGCAAAATGCGTTCGCGCAGGGGAGACAAGAGAGAATTACAATAGCAGCTAGTGGGGAAATTAAACCCCCCCCAAAAAAAACCAGAGAGCCATGCGCCACAGAATCCTCCTGCCGTCACGCTGCGACACGGGCCACCTCGCAGGGGTGTAAGGTCCAAAATGTCTCGAGCTGGAAGGTTGCAATCGGAGAACGGACGCTCATTTGCAGTGAGCCGCATAAAAACGGACAGGAAGATTCATTCGACCGGACCGTTTTATGATTTGCCATCTCAAAATGTTTTGGACGCAACCCGGCTTTTCAGGATTGCCTAAAGATTTTTATTTTTAGTTTTCTTTGCATTTTTGGGGGGCTCTTCCTGGGGAGAATCCACCATTTCCCCTCACCCTTCTCTCATCGCTCTCCAGCAGTGTTGGGGAGGAATGGAAGCCTCCGCAATAGTGCGCGCACCCTCCATGCTCCACGCACTCTTAGCTGCACAGATCAGGATGGCAGCAATGTGGGTGGAGGCCTTTAAAGCATTCAAATACAGCAGGAGCCTGCAAAGATGGCCGCTTTAAGACTTGTGGACTTCAACTCCCAGAATTCCCCAGCCAGCTGTGCTGGCTGGGGAATTCTGGGAGCTGAAGTCCACAAGTCTTAAAGCGGCCACCTTTGCAGGCTCCTGCAATAGAGCAAGTCCAAAATGAAAGCTTTCAATTGATTGACTTATAGAGCTATGGCCGAGCCAGTTTAAAAAACAAACAAACAATACAATCATTTTTTTTTACTTGCAATATCTGAAACTCAAACCAGCAGCACAGGCTGGATTCAAAGGAGAAATGTGAATCCCATCCCACCCCAGGCTCAAATTGTTCCTCCCGACAGTCTGCTCTGAGTTAACTGCTAGCCTTTTTGCATCTTTTTTTCCTCTGAAGGAAGCCCAGATTTGCTACCTGGGCCGCTGCCCGCTCCTTTCGTCCCTCAAATGAAATTAGTTGAAAGGGAAGGAAAAACAGAAAAGAGAAAAAGAGACCGATGGGCTTTCCTGGACAGTAGACAGATGTCTACTACATCTCTACTACAGAAAGGTAGTAGAACCGGGGAGAAATTCAAAGGAGGAGGAAGAGAAGCAGCGGTCCAGCATTTCTTCTCCATCAGAAGACATCCCTGAGAAGTCCTCTCCCTCTTCCCCCCCCCTAAAAAAAAGGAAGGCCGCAGACTCCATCAGAAAAAGCTGCAACCTGAGCGGCAACCAATTAAAAATCCTTCCTCGCCTTTGAATTTCCTGAGAGCAAGACAATGAAAAACGATCTGCTGCGAACTCCGCAATGGCGACAGGAAAGGCATCCGGCCAGTAAACACTCAGCTCCATTCAGTTGCCCCGACTCCACCCCAATTGCAAGGGATTACAGGGTCATTAAAAGAGAGAGAGAGAAAAAAGACGTAGCTTGAACAAGGAGGCTAACGCAAGCAGATCCTACAAATTTGACTTCCCAGAGTTGTGGGTGCTCCATCACTGGAGGTTTAAAACAAAACAAAAAAAGACCGGACAACTATACCAGGATGGTATAGGGCAGTGATGGCTAACCTTTTTGCCATCGCGTGCCAGGAGAGGGGTGGGGGGTGGGGGGAGGGTCGCGCATGCACGTGCCCACACGCATGCGCACATAACCCCACCCACCCCCGCTCCTGGCACATGATGGCCTGGTAGGCCCATTTTTCTTTCTTACCTGATTCCAGATCCTTTCTATGGATCTGGGAAGGTCGAAAACAGTCTTTCCCACTCCCTTGGAGGCCCTACGGAGGCTGAAAGGGCCCATTTCCCAACTCTCGGTGGGACAGGAAGTGACGTTTTTTGCTGTCCCCAGCCTCCAGAACCTCTCTAGGAGTCTGTAGGAGCCTCTCTAGGAGTCTGTAGGAGCCTCTCTAGGAGTCTCTGGAGGCTAGGGACAGAAAAAAAGTCACTTCCTGTCCCACCGGGAGTTGGGAAATGGGCCCTTTCAGCCTCCGTAGGGCCTCCAAGGGAGTGGGAAAGGCTGTTTTCGCCCTTCCCAGATCCATAGAAAGGATCTGGAGCCTTCCCCACCCCCCCAGGCCCTCTAGAGGCAGGAAATAGCCTGTTTCCCTACTTCTGGCGGGCCCAGAAGGCCCAAAAATCAGCTGTCCAGCACGTGCATGCGCCCCAGAGTTGAGCTGGCATGCCCACTAATATGGCTCCGCGTATAGGTTCACCATCACGGGTATAGGGTCTCTTGCCTTGAGCAGGGGGTTGGACTAGAAGACCTCCGAGGTTCCTTCCAATCCTACTACCCAACTACGGTTGTGGGATCCAGCTACACTTCTACAGGTGCCAGCCATATTCATGGGGACTAATAGGAAAGTCTTGCGAGAAGAGAATGCGTCCATTTTGCTACGAATTTGAAAAAAGAAAAGAGCTTGGATATTCAGTGGTCTTCTGTAAGACTTGGGTGTGAGTCTGTGGGAGCTGGAAAGTATGGACAGCCGAATGGCGTCCGACTGGACAAAGCCGCTAATTAGACCGCTTTCATTGTTGACTTCCTTGCTCCAGGGAGCTTGGAGAATTTACTCTGGCACCTCTGGGCTTGGGGCTGCCACTTTAGGATGGCAGTAGATGAAGTTGGGCGAGGTTGCTCTAAGGGCAACTGAGATAAGATGGCTTCAGCAAGCAGTGGGCTCGAGTATCCGAGGTGCAAACTCTTTGCAAGCATCAGGGCTCCTGGTTAGCCAGCCAGCAGATCAATAGGCCACAGAGGACAGCTCTGTCTGGCCGAGGCCCTTGCTGAGATTTCCTCCCAAATGGAGGCCGAGTGATCGATGGATCAAGGAGAGGAGATTCACTTCCAAGGGGCCGTGGAGGGAGGGGCGAGGTAAAAGGCTACAACCCTTCAAGGAGGCAACGGGCTGATTTGGGACATTTATCATTCCCCTCCAGTAATAACATCACCCTGTTCTTGGTCCTGCAGGACTGTAACCGTTTTTTTTGGGAACCAACAAGTCCGTGTTGGCAATCAAAGCGTGCCTTTAGCCCACGTGGAAATTTTAAGAAGGGGAAGAGACAGAAAAAGAAAAAGGGGAAGGGAGAGGAGAGGGAAGGAAGGAATAGATGAGAAGGGAGGGAGGAAGAAAGGAAATGGAAAGAAAGGGATAAACAAGAAGGAAGGGAGGAAGATGGAAAGACAGGAAGGATAAACAGATGGCAGAGAGGGAGAGGAAGGAAATGGAAGGAGGGAGAAAGAAAAAGATAAATAGGATGGATGGTTGGATGGGAGGGAGGGAGGGAGGGAAGGAAGGGGATGGAGGCAAGGGGGCTGAAAACCTGGCCCAGCCAATGAAACTTTTAGTCCTCCTCCTCCTCCTCCTCCTCCTCCTCCGCAGTGGCTGCCTTTCCCCACAGCCAGGGAGGCTGAGGGCAGCAGCCCCACCCAGAAGAGCCCCAGGTGTGCAGCCCAACTGCTATGATGACACCGCAGCCTCCTGGGACAGCGGTGCAGAAGCAGCCGAGCCCAAAGAAAGGAAAACAGAAGAAGCCGGGCGAGCCTTAAGGGGGAATACAGCCAGAGCGATGCCTGGCTGTATCCAAGCAGCAAAACACGGGAGGGGAGAAGGGACGGCCAAGGCCAGAGGCGCTGCTGGCGTTCAAGGCCCTGAAAAAAAAAAGGGATGGACAACCGGTCCTCGCACTTACAACCGTCACAGAACCACGACCCGACAGCTTTTCTGCCCACCGCGACCTCAAGCTATCCTCCGAGGGCATCCCCCCCTCCCCTGCCAAAATCCAGCATGCTGTAATGGCTTCAGACTCGTCGTGTCACCGAAGCCTTGGACGGAGAAGGTCCTTCAAGTGTGCCAAGTCTGAAGGCAGAGCCAGGACACCTCCTGCCTGCCTCTTCACCCCCAGGCCTCAATTCCTGCCCACTCCCCTTCAAAGGAAGGTCCCAGAACAAAACCGCAGGCAGGCAGGCAAGCGGAGCAGAAGAGAGGATGGTCACAGGAAGGAGTTGAGAGCTTGGCCAGAGACGCATTTCCTTAATCGGGCTGTTTTTTTTCACTATCTGCTCCCAAACAGCTTCCAGGAAGTCAACAGGCCATGGGCCCTTCCGCTTCCTGGGCCAGGGGTCCAAGAGGCAACCACAAAGCCGTCTGATTGGCTAAACTGCCCGCTTTGCCCTGGCTGCCCCAGACAGTGAGATCTCTGCCCATCAGCAAATGCCCACCCTTAGATTCACCTACAGAAAAGGAGAGTGGGAAAGGGAGAGAGGGGGAAGGAGACAGAAAGAGGGAGGGAGAGAAAGAAAGAGACACAGAGAGACAGAAATGGGAAGGAAGGAAAGGAAAGGAGAGGGAAAGAGAAAAAGATAGGTAGGTAGGTAGATGATAGATAGATAGATAGATAGATAGATAGATAGATAGATAGATAGATAGATAAAAACCAAAATAACAGAGTTGGAAGGGTACTTGGAAGTCTTAGTCCAACCCTCTGCTCTAGCAGGAAACCCTATATTATTTTGGATAAATGTTTGTCCAAAAAGAAAGAGAAAATGAGACAGAGAGGAAGAGAGGAAGCTAGAGAGAAAAAGAAAGAGGAAAAGAAGAAAAGAGAGAGGAAGGGAGAGACAAAGAGATAGATGAGAAAGGAGAGAGGAGAGGAGAGGAGAGGAGAAGAAGAAAGGAAGGAAGGAAGGAAGGAAGGAAGGAAGGAAGGAAGGAAGGAAGGAAGGAAGGAAGGAAGGAAGGAAAAGAGAGATACAGCCAGCCTATCCTGGAAACTCTTTCCTCTCTTCTCGAAACCAATCAGCAGCCAGGCCCATCTCGGCCAGCCCTACCCACCCAAACCCGAGAGCTTGCAGAGAGCGAGGGATTCTCCCACCGCAGGAAGAGAAACCAAACCAAACCCGAGAACAGTCACAGGAGGGAGAAGCTGAGGCTCCTTTCTGCTCTCGGGGCCGCAAGAGAGAGAGAGAGAGAGAGAGAGAGAGAAAGAGAGGGACAATCTCTTTCTTGACAACTCTCCTGCCTGGCTTGTTCCGGGTGCAAAGACTGAGGGAGGCGAGGCAAGGGGCTTCTTCCTTCTGCCGGGAGGGCAGCGAACAGCAGCAGACAAGCAGGTGCACGAGAGAGGGAGGGAGGAAGGGAGGGAGGAGGAGGAAGGACAAGGCAGCTGGCGTGGTGGTCACATGGCCGTGCGGGTGGGGGTGCTGGGCTGCTTCAACCGCAGCGTCTTGCATAGCCAGCCGGCAAAATCCACCACTTCCACCTCGGCGCACTTGATGAAGGTGTGATTCTGGAAAGCAGATGGGAGAAAGAAAAAAAAAAAGAAAAGGGGGTTAGAACCAGAGACGACATCGTCAGACATACGGACAGGAAGTGGTGGCCTTGCAGAGGGTGGGGAAAACAAGGGTCAGGGGTCAAACGGAAGCCACAGGGGTTGAATTTCCCTGTCCGAGCCTTTTTGTGAAAGGTGTGGGATAGAGGTATCCAAGCGTGGCCTCTTTTAAGATTTGTGGACTTCAACTCCCAGAATTCCCCAGCCAGCTCTGGGAGTTGAAGTCCACAAGTCTTAAAGGGGCCACGATTGGAGACTGCTGGGTGTGGGGCTTTTGAAAAAGGACACAAAAAATATCCGTCACAGTACAGGTTATCCTCAAATTACAACCAACCGTCTGAAGTTACAAAAAAAGCAACATAAGGACAGTCCTTGCACTTATGACCGTCACAGCACATCAACAAAATTCAGAGGCATGGCAAATGTGTGTGTGTGTTTTACGGGAGGTGCAGCCTCCCAGGACCGGGTGATGGCCATTTGTGACCTTCCCAGATGGCTTCCGACAATGGGACAATCTGGATTCACTTTAACGCCGTGATTCACTTAACAACGGCACTGAATTTCTTAACCATGGTGGCAAAAAAAAAAAGTCCCAAAGGTGCTTTTTCCCAATAGACAACTTAAGTTTCATTGATTTTTTTTTCCCCCCTCTGAAAAAGTTTCGCTTCTCATCCAAGAAGTCTCTTCAGAACTGAAGAAGAAAAAAGCTTCTTGGATGAGAAGCGAAACATTTTCAAAGTCACAAACCAAAAAAGGCCAGTTGCTCTTTTGGAAAGGGCACCTTTGCGACAACCGTGAGAACTGGATGACGGATAATCTCCGTAGACACGTGCAAAAAAGGTTGTAAAATCAGCAGCCACTCATTTAATAAGTGCAGAGAAGAGCAATGAAGATGATCAGGGGACTGGAGGCTAAAACATATGAAGAACGGTTGCTGGAATTGGGGATGTCTAGTTTAATGAAAAGAAGGACCAGGGGAGACAGGATAGCAGTCTTCCAGTGTTTGAGGGGCTGCCACTCTGTGACTTTTTCGGATATAGTGAAAGGTAAGGAAATGGCTGAGCAGCAGCTGCTCCTTGGGGCTTCCTGCCAAGCAGCCTCCAGGGCCCTGCCAGAGGTCGCCTTGAGCGGGGAATTCGGAATAACTGAGTTGGAAGGGACCTTGGAGGTCTTCTAGTCCAACTCCCTGCCCAGGCAGGAGTCTTTATTCCATCCCCGACAAATGGCTGCCCAGTCTCTTCATAAAACATATGAAGAACGGTTGCAGGAACTGGGTGTGTCTAGTCTGATGAAAAGAAGGACTAGGGGAGACATGATAGGAGTCTTCCAGTATCTCAGGGGCTGCCCCAAAGAAGAGGGAGTCAAGCTATTCTCCAAAGCACCTGAAGGCAGGAGAAGAAACAACGGATGGAAACTCATCAAGGAGAGAAGCAACTTAGAACTAAGGAGAAATTTCTTGACAGTTAGAACAATTAATCAGTGGAACAACTTGCCTCCAGAAGTTGTAAATGCTCCAACACTGGAAGTTTTAAAGAAGAGGTTGGACAACTATTTGTTATCCAACCGAAGTGGTGTAGGGTTGCCTGCCTAAGCAGGGGGTTGGATTAGAAGATCTCCAAGGTTCCTCCTATTCTAAATAATTTTAATTTCAATTCTTATTCTTAATTCCATTCCTATTCCTATTCCTATTCCTATGGCATAGGACCTAGCTATCTTCGAGACCGCCTGCTGCCACCGACGACCTCCCATCGACCCGTGCGCTCCCACAGAGAGGGCCTCCTCGGGGTGCCATCAGCCAAACAGTGCAGGCTGGTGACCCCCAGGGGGAGGGCCTTCTCTGTGGGGGCACCTACCCTCTGGAATCAATTGCCCCCTGAGATAAGGAGAATCCATGACCTCGGTGCCTTCCGCCGTGCCCTTAAAACTTTCCTTTTTCAACAAGCCGGGCTGGCCTAATTTTTTAAGTGTTTTTAAGTGTTTTGTTTATTGTTTTTAATTAATGGGGCCAAATTTATATATGTATATTTTAACTGTATTTTAATATTTGTACTTGATGTTTTTACTTGGTTGTTCACCGCCCTGAGTCCTCAGGGAGAAGGGCGGTATACAAATTCAAAATAAAATAAAAAATAAAATAAAAATAAATATTCTATCCACTGGGCTTAGCAATGGAAAATTTGGTCCCAATTGTCTTTGTAAGTTGAGGGATATCTGTAAATTTTGGGGGAGCCCTGTCTAGGTTGTGGCTCTGCAAAACTGGTGAGGAGCACAACAGCAACATTTAGCATAGGCAGCGGCAAGGAATGCTGAAAACTGCAGCTCGTCCGCATTTAAAGAGACACGGGGCTCTTTGACCTTAATGCAAAACTGTATTAAGTAGCAAAAGGCAAATTTTAATTTCCCCTATTTACAAATAATAATAATGGGGAAGCCTTCAAGAATAAAAGATGGACATTTGAATTTAAAGAAAAAAATTAAAATTCCACGCACACACATTGACACATCTTGAATGTACAGGCAGTCCTCGGCTTACGACCGTTTGTTTAGTGACCGTTCGAATTTATAACGGCACTGAAAAAAAATGACTTACAGCTGTTTTTCAGAGTTACGACCTTTGATTATGTGATTAGAATTCAAGGCGCTTGGCAACCGGTTCAAACTTATGACCGTTGCTGCGTCCCAAGGTCACGGAATCCCCTTTTGCGACCTTCTGAGAAGCAAAGTCAAGGGCGGAAGCCAGATTCACTTAACAACCGGGTTACTCATTTATCAACGGTGGCGATTCGCTTAACAACGGTGGGCAAGAAAGGTTGTAAAAACGGGGCCAAACTCGCTTAACCGAAGTCTCGCTTAACAGCAGAAATTTTGGGCTCAGTTGGTGGTCTTAAGTCGGGGATTGCCTGTATTTTAATTTAGGGTGGATTCCTGCCCCAGGTTGTTATTTTCCCCACTGTCATTAATTTGGTTCTCATTTGTTGACGGAGGGGTTGGCTGGGAGCGGAAAGCCCCGTCTTGAAGGCCTCTGTCGAATTTCTGTTCCTCGTAGATAGCAGACCCCTCCTTCAATGCACACATGGCTTTAGAAGGAAGTCAAACCCACCCTGCTGTTTCACATCACATTTGTGTCACATGTGCTTATTCATGACTTTGCGCTCTCTGGACGATATTGGGAGTAAGAAATGCAAGTGGGGAAAAAACGGGGGGATTATCTCACCAGCGCAGAGCTGGATACAATTCTCCTGTTTGGAGATAAGCGGACAGACGAGTCCAATGCAGAGCCCACTTTCTGTTTCTATCAAAAGCCGTATTTTTCAGCCTTGGCAGTTATTAAGATATGTGGACTTCAATTCCCAGAATTCCTCAGCCAGCATGGCTCTTGAGAGTGGGGACAGCAAAAAATGGGCCTTCCAGTCCCACCGGAAGTTGTTAAATGGGCTGCTTCTGGCCTCTGGAGAGCCTCTGGGGGAGGGGCCCTTTTCGTCCTCCCCAGACTCCTAGAAAGGCTCTGGAACCAGGTGAGAGAGAAAAACAGGCCTTCCCCACCCCTCCCACCCCTTGAGGCCCTCCGGAGGCAGGAAACCACCTTTTCCCCTACTTCTGGTGGGCCCAGAAGGCCCGAAAATCAGCTGGCGCGCATCAGAGCTGAGCTCACGTGTTCACTGATATGGCTACGCGTGCCACCTGTGGCACATGTGCCATAGGTTCGCCGTCACGGACCTATACCATTTCAGACAAGTGACTGTGCAGTCTCTTCTTAAAAACCTCCAGTGATGGAGCACCACAACTTCTGGAGGCAAGTTGTTCCACTGATTAATTGTTCTAACTGCCAATAAATTTCTTCTCAATTCCAGGTTGCTTCTCTCCTTGATTAGTTTCCACCTGTTGCTTCTTGTCCTGCCCTCAGGTGCTTTGGAGAACAGGTGGACCCTCTCCTCTTTGTGGCAACCCCTGAGATATTAAAACACTGTTATCATGTCATCCCCTAATCCTTCTTTTCATTAAATGAAAAGGGATGTGCAAGGACTCCATCTACTGGGGGTGTGGGAGGACCCTGTAGCTCATCAGCTTGAGACCACCTCTGCCACAAATGGGGTCTGGAAGAAAAGTATATTCTACCCAATTCAAGGCTTTTCCCTGGACAATCTACACAATCGTTGTGTGATTCTCAGGACTTTTTGCACTTGGCACCGTACCCCCAGGTGGAGGGCAGGGCTGCAATTCCTCAAAGAACACACCAGTGGAACGCCCACTTCCACGCTCAGAGGGGAGTTGACAGTAAGAGAGACGGAGAGGGACCAATATGCCTGGGAACTGAGCAAGGATTTGGATCTCCTTTAGTGAAGGAAATTTGGTGCTTGAGCACACAAAGCACACAACTCGACAATTCTTACCATCAGCATCTTTAGATCTGCCCGTTCAGCAGGGTTTTTAATTAAGCTGGGGGAAAGAAAAAAAAAAAAGATTAGTCAATTATGATCACTGCAAAATGAGCATGCATATATTCCTTGGGGGACTCAGCCCCCGTGTTTGGGGGATGCCAGATGCGCAAAGCTCTCCTCAGCTGTCTTGACCCAAGTCCATCCAGGTGGCTCCGTCATAAACAAAGTCACACCAAGAGCAGAGCTAGTCCTCGACTTACAACAGTTCCTTTAGCGACCGTTCAGAGTCACGACGCCACTGAAAAAAGTGACATTACGGTCGTTTTTTTTTCACACTTCTCACCAGCAAAGTCAACGGGGAAGCCAGATTCCCTTAACAACTGTGTTACTAATTTAACAACGGCAGCAATTCCCTTAACAAACGTGGCAAGAAAAGAGTCATAACATGGGGCAAAACTCACTTAATAAATTTCCCATTTAGCAACATGAATTCTGGGCTCCATTGTGGTCGTAATTCGAGGACTACCTGTATGTGACTCCCCTAAAGTTATATAGGTAGTCTTGGACTTACAACAAAATTGTAATTCTCTAATTCAAATTTCATTCAGTGACCGTTTGAAGTTACAATGGACTGTAAGAAGTGACTTAAGACCGTTTTTCACACTTACGACCGTTGCAGCATCCCCCGTGGTCACGTGATCAAAATTCAGACGCTTGGCACACGACTCAAATTTATGACAGCTGCAGTGTCCCCAGAGGGGAGGGGTGTGTGACTTTCTAATAAGCAATGTCAGCAGGGAAGCCAGATTCACTTAACCGCCATGTCATTAACTTAACAATGGCAGCGATTCATTTAACAACTGTGGCAAGAAAGGTCATATATTGGAGCAAAATTCACTTAATAGATGTCTCACTTGGCAACAACAATGTGGGGCTCCGTTGTGGTTTTAACTCGAGGACTACCTGTACCGAGAAGCCTCATCCTGAAGGAAAGAGAGGAACCAACAGCTTTGCCGAATTGCATTCAGAAGTTACTTTTTCTAATCTTCTGATGAAAATAATCTGTCACTACCAAGGAGCCCTGGCACTTAGACCTAGACCAGGGGCCGGCAAATGTGGCTCTTTTACAACCTGTGGACTTCAATTCCCAGAATTCCTGAGACAGCCAAGCCACATTTGCCCACCCCTGACCTAGACTAACTTTATTGTCACTTTGAATGTACATTAATTGACATACATTAAAAATGAAAATTTGTTGCATACAGCTCTCAAAGGGTCACCACCTCCAATATACACTACATAAACATGATAAAAATAAATAAATACAAAATTACGCATATGCCCACACACATTCTATGACCCAGAGGAACCAAATAGTCTAGCTCGGATGTATACATGTACATGGCAAGAAAAACCAATCTTGCGAATTTACCAGACGGATGTCATCAGGGAACAAAGCTGTTCCAGAATTTGACAGTCCCGCAAGAAGTACTTCGGAACCTCCTCCCAGAGGGAAGCAACAGAAACAGACGTAAAGTGGGTGTGTGGGGTCTCTAACAAGGCTTCAAGTTCTAAGCACATAGCGCTTATAAGCAGCATCCTGAATAACAGGAAATGAGTTTGCTATGATCTTCTCCACTTTCCTCACCACTCACTGTATGGACTTTCTATCCGAGTCACTGCTGCCACCAAACCAAACAGTGATGCTTAAAGTCCCCATTTGTAGGCCTCGCACCCAAAAGGGAGAATCCCTTATCCTGAGCCAGCATGTTTCCAGGAAATGCATTCACACAGACTCCTGGGCCCCTAATCCCAAGGTTTTATATTTCCCACCGATAAGTGCGAGACATCTTACCATTTATTTACAAACTCCTGGAATTCTTGGGTGAAAACTCCGGCTGGCAGTTTTGGAGGTGGCTGAAATACACAGGGGGAAAAAATTAAGGTGAGGTGAGCACATCAGTTTAGGAAAACAGCCTTCAGCCAATGGGTTGACTTAATGACAGTGGCATTTGCTTAACAACCACTGCAAAAAAGGTCATCAATTCAAGTCAGTCACAGGGGGTAGACCCTTTAAAACCACCATGACTCAGGACTGTAACAGACAGGCTCCATTATGGTCGTAAGTTGAAGTCTTCCTGTAGGTTTGGAGAGATTCGAACACATTTATGTAGAAGGATGCAATTCAAATAAACGGATCCTTAGTTGATTCTAACATCATCAAGCCTTGGCAGGGAGTAAACATTAAGGTATGAAAACTGATGATGTTACCTAGTTGGGTTATGAAAAGTCTGCAAGAAAAGAATCAAGCTCAGAGAGCACCAAGGACCCTCACAGCTCAACCCTAAGATACAAATAACCTCTTCTATTTGGATAAAAGCTCCTAATCCTCACTGGTCGAGAAGAAAAGCCACAAATGATAGGGATGGAGAAAACTCAGCATGGTTCGGGGCCTTGGCTCTGAAGTCCCCTTGCTCTCCTGAATCTGACAACTCTCCTCATTAGTTCATCATTCAAGACCCCAAAGAACTTGGCATATTAATAACTTAGTAGCAAAGTCCTTTTCCCCGAAGTGACCTCTCCACAGAATGGGATCAGGGGTGGGTGGGCCATTCTTGCTCTCTGTGCAGAATGGAAATAGTCCCGAGGGAGCCACACAGTTTCCAGGGACTCAGTCGTGTTGCTTTCTTACTTCCGATGTATTTATTTCCGTCTGCACCCTCTTCATTCTTTGTTTTTTTCTGCGCAAAGCCCAAACAGAATCCTTCATCTGTGTGACCCTCCCTTTTTCTCTCTCGTTGGTCCACAAGAAGAGAAATTTCCTGGTTTTCCTCCTCTTTCATTTTAAAAGGCAAGAATGTAGACAGAAAGGCCCAGCCCATCTTCATTCTTTCTTCCTTTCTCTGTATTTTCACTGAGGCTGAAAACGTACACGCATGCGATGGCGCTGTTCCCATTTTATTGGCAGCACCTTATTTTTACATGCAATCAGACATGAACGACACTGTGGTGGAGGACAGATTAGACCAGTGGTCCCCAATCTTTCCCGCTGGAGGAGAGGGGATGGTTCCATGCGAGTGGCCGGATTCCATTTACACAAGGTGTGCATGTGCGACTCGCACAAATGGAGCCTTGCACGTGAGCGCCTGCCGCTTGAGTAAATGGAGCTGCGTTCACAAGCGCTCGCTGGTCATGTAAATAGAGCTGTCCATAAGTATATAGTTGCCCGCTGCTTGTGTGGCTCGGTTCTGGGACACAGCCCAGGCTTTGGAGACCCCAGGATTAGAGGCTTCTAACCTGTGGATTCAATGAAGTGGTATAACAGACAAAGTGTTTTTTGTCAGGGCAACCTGGTCTACCCAATTATGGGACGGAGCACACTGCTTCCGTTTTTGCCTTTCCGCCCCAATCTAGGAGCCTTTGCAGGCAGTCGCTTTCGCGACAAATTACTTTTGTGTTGAATTTTTATGTGTTACCGACAAAGAAATAAAGGGAGACTAGTATAGATCTATTTCAAGCTCTTGTTAGCTAGCCATACCCTTTCTGGAATTCGAACCCGGGCTAGTTGTATATTACGTAGATGTATTAACCTCTATGCCATACTGCTTCTGAAGCAGTATGCTCCATCCCATAATTGGGTAGACCAGGTTTGCCCTGACAAAAAACACTTAATCTTTCCCCTGGCATAGCCGACAAACAGAGTCTGTGACTTAGAGGTTAATACGTCTATCTAATATGCAAGTAGCCCGGGTTCAAATCCCAGAAAGGGTACGGCTAGCCGACGAGAGCTAAATAGCTTGAAATAGATCTATACTAGTCTCCCTTTATTTCTTTGTCGGTAAAACATAAAAATTCAACATAACAGACAAAGCTTCAACTGGTCGGGAGCTTTTATTTAATAAATAGATATTGACAGAGAAGGGAAGAGAAGGCTCGCAACGCAGAGCAGGCTGACCAGCAAGGGCACCTGGCCACGAAACACGAAAAGCCAGATATTCCACCAGGTGTTTAATCCGCCCACCATACCGTTTTAATCCCACGCCTCCAGGGACCTGATTTAAAGGCACGAAAGCAAACGGCCAGCCCACAGTAGAGAGTCAAAATGTCTTCTTTCGGCCACTCACCTCATTCACAATGTAGTCAAGCAATTCAAAAATGGCCATGGCAGGGCGGCTGTCCATCCCATGACCTGCAGGGTTCAAAAGAGCAAAGGTGGGATGAAAAACTGCCTGTGAAGAACACGCCAAGAAGCGTGCCCATCTTCAAGAAACCATATTTATGGTTTAATATTTAAGGGGAGCAGGATCCAACACCAACCGGTAGCCTGGTCGGTTGGCCTTTGGAACCTAAAGGTATGCACAAAGCAGCAGCAACGGGCTTCTGAGAGACAGGTAGTCCTCGACTTACGACAACGGAGCCCGACATTTCTGTCGTTAAGTGAGACATTTGCTAAGCGGGTTTTGCCCCATTTTACGACCTTTCTTGCCAGAGTGGTTAAGTGAATCACCGCAGTTGATAAGTCAGTAGCCTGGTTGTTAAGCGAATCTGGCTTCCCCACTGACTTGGTTTGTTGGAAGGTTGCAAAAGGGGATCACGTGACCTTGGGACACAGCAACGGTCGTTAAGTATGAACCAGTTGCCAAGCGTCCGAATTATGATTGTGAGGATGCTACAATGGTCATAACTTTGAAAAATGGTGCTCAGTCGCATTTTTCAGTGCCGTTGTAACATTTGAATGGCCATTAAACGAATTGTTGTAAGTCAAGGATGATTTGCAATCAGTCCCAGCTTCTATCCAGTCCCAGGAGTTCATATGAGAGGTTAGGGGGACATAGGGCAGAAGGCTGGGCTGAAACAGCCCGACCTGTCTGTGATCCACCTTAAATAATGACCTCACCTGGTGACTTTTCGCCTAAAAGGTAAGATAATAAGAACAAAGTTAAGTTTTCTGAGACCCACAATATTCCCTTTTTTGTTTTGTTTTTATTTATTTATTCCACTGTTCTTATTTTTTATGAATAACTCAAAGCCTTGGTAGTACAGTGGTCTAAAGCACCCTGTTATTAAGACCAGCTGCCTGCAATTACTGCAGGTTCGAATCTCGCCAGGCTCAAGGCTGACTCAGCCTTCCATCCTTTCTAAGGTAGGTAAACTGAGGACCCAGATTGTGGGGGCAATAAGCTGACTTTGTATAAATATACAAAAGGATGAAGGCTATTGCTTAACGCACTGTAAGCCGCCCTGAGTCTCCGGAGAAGAGTGGCATATAAATCAAATTAAAAAAAAAAAAGCTGTGAACATTCCTAATACTCCTACCTCTTCCTATGTCCCCCACAACAAAGACTCTGTGAGGAGAGTTGGGGGGGGGGAGAGAGAGAGAGAGAGAGAGAGAGAGAGTGGGAGGGGTGATTGGCTCAAAAGGTCATGCAGCTGGCTTTCTTGCCTAAGGCAGGACTAGAACTCCCAGTCTCCTGGTGATTGGCCCAAAGTCACCCAACCAGCTTTCACGACTAAAGTGGGACTAGAACTCCCTGTCTCCTGGAGACTGGCTCAAAGTAACCCAACCGGCTTTCATGACTAAGGTGGGACTTGAACTCACTGTCTCCTGGAGACTGGCCCAAAATCACCCAACCAGCTTTTGTACCTGGCGGGATTAGAATTCACTGTCTCCTGGTGATAGGCCCAAAGACACCCAGCCAAGTCAGAACTAGAACTCACTGTCTCCTGGAGATTGGCTCAATCAGCTTTCATGACTAAAGTGGGACTTGAACTCACTGTCTCCCAGTGATTGGCCCAAAATCACCCAGCCAAGTCAGAACTAGAACTCACTGTCTCCTGGAGGTTGGCTCAAAGTAACCCAACCAGCTTTCATGCATAAAGTGGGACTAGAACTCACCATCCCCTGGTTTCTAGCCTGGTGCCTTCATCACTAGATAAGCTGTATAGGCCTGAACCTCTTTATCTATGGGGAAAAAACATGAGTGAAACTGGCTAAGTGCCATCGAGAAGTCTCCTTCTTTCCCTTTTGGATACTGGATATTTTTATCCTCTGATTCCCTGAGTTTGTGGATCTTTGGGGCTTGAAAACCACGTCCTTTCATTCTCCCAATCTTCACCACGTTGACAAGCAACATCTTGCTGCAACATCCCCCCCCCACAACTTATTTGCCTTAGTACGTGCCATGTTCAACTTTAGCACTGCCAGTCAGCATGACTTGTGCCAGCTAGGCATAGCTTAGCTGCAGTCCAACGTATCTGGAGGGCATCATATCAGGAAGGATGGCTGAGCTGCCTTGAAAAGAAACTCACTGCAGGTTTCCCAGGCAGCTTGTCTCATTTCAAAGCATATTTAAAGCAAACTGGTAAGCCGAGGAGAGTTAAAAAACCATGTAAAGAATCAGTAAAATCATAAGTTCAGGTAATCCTCAATTTATGACCACAATTGAGCCCAAACTTTATGTTATTAAGTGAATCACCGCAGTTCTTAAACTAGTAACACTGTTGTTAAGTGAAACTGGCTTCCCCATTGACTCTGCTTGTCAGAAGGCTGCAAAAGGAGATTGCATAACCCAGGGACTCTGCAACCGTCATAAATGTGAGTCAGCTGTCCAGCATCCAAATGTAAATCACGTGACCAGGGGGATGCTGCAACGGTCATAAGTGTGAAAAAATGGTTATAAGTCCCTTTTTTTCCATCTCGTAATTTCAAATGGTCAATAAATGAACTGTTGTAAATTGAGGAGTACTTGTATACAGTAGGTAGTCCTTGACTTACAACCATCTGCTTAATGACTGTTTGAAGTTGAAGAACGGCACTGAAAAAGTGACTGAAACTGTTTTTCATGCTTTATGACAGTTGCAGCATCGCCATGGCCACATGATCAAAATGCTTGGCAACTGGCATGTACTTAGGACGGTTGCAGTGTCCCGGGGGGGGTCACATGATCCTCTTTTGCGTCCTTCTGACAAGCAAACTTAATAGGGAAGCTGGGTTCACTTAACAACAATCTTAACAACTGCAGGGATTCACTTAACCACTCTGGCAAGAAAGATCATTAAAATGGAGGAAAACTCACTTAACTGTCTCACTTAGCAATGGGAATTTTGGGCTCAAATGTGGTTGTAAGTTGAGGGCCACCTGTAACTGATTATTTTTAAAACTGAATATCTCTGAATTTCTATAGTTGAATAGCTACGAGTATTTATTGAAATGTGCATAGGCATGAGTTTAATTCTGCTGGTACTGACACTTAGCCATGAAAGCCAGTTGGGTGACTTTGGGCCAATCACCACAAGCCTGTGAGTTCTAGTCACACTTTATGCGAATAGAAAGCCAGCTGGGTAACTTTGGGTGGCCTGTCAATCTCTCCCATGTCAAGTTGGTTGGTCAATTCCTTTCATAACCAGTGGATCAACACTCTTTGGAAAATGCTAGAATAATTAACCACAGTCCAGCTACAAACGATTATGCTTCCTTCCGACATTTAATAAAAACAACAACAGTGATATAATTTCAATTATATCACTGGGCCTGGTGGCTCAGCAGACTGATAGCATTGTGATTAACACCAGCTATCTGCAATTACTGTAAGTTCGAATCTCACCAGGCTCAAGGTTGACTCAGCCTTCCATCCTTTCTAAGGTAGGTGAAATGAGGACCCAGTTTGTGGGGGCAATAAGCTGACTTTGTATAAAATATACAAAAGTATGAAGGCTATTGCTTAATGCATTGTAAGCCGCCCTGAGTCTCTGGAGAAGGGCAGCATATAAATCAAATTAAAAACAAAAATAAAAAATTGGCAGTAACGTCCCAGGAACGAACTCTTACCACTAACAGGACGTCCTGGGGGCCTGGGCCGTGGAGAGATGCTGTGGGGTTCCCCTTCGGCCCCATCGACTATGGGACGACCAAAGATCACTTCCAGTTCCTTGCCATCGGGCGGGGGGATGGGATACCGTCCGATTGACAGCTCCACCAGGGAGAGGCCCATGCTCCAGATGTCCGACTGAACGGAATAGTGAGTGCCTTGTAAACGTTCAGGCTGCAAGCAATTGCAACAGAGGTGGGTGAGTGCCCATCTTGCAAAAAACACACCTGTCAATCCCAGTGGCTCCTTCGATATCCAGGTGTCTGTGGGTACACACCTATGTGAGAAATTTATGGCAAGCCAGCAGGAACATTAAGGCGGAATTTGAAAGAGGTTTTCCCTGTCTGCATACTCAGTTAATTACCAGAACAGCTCTTCAGAAGCCAGGCCAAGAGAGTTATAATAATCTACCTAGAGAACTTTTGCTTACTGGATCATATGCAAATAAATTAAAAAAGCAGAAAATACAGTTGTGCACTTAACAGAGAGCATAAGGTACCTTCCTTTGCCTGCAGTTGCAAAAAGCTACTTCTGTGCTGCCTCTGTTGTCACAACAGACGGAGAGCTGAAACTACTGACACTTAACGCTATGATTTATGATTTAATTTATAGGGTGCCTCAGCTCCTAAATGACTTGCTTCTGCTTCCTAGATTTTGACTGAAGAACTGTTTTTTTAAAACCATCATCACCCAGATTGGCTGAAGGGGGCAAATATTCCAGCCAATAGGTTGATCACTTTCCAGAAAGACAGATTTATATTAAATTTATATTGTATTATATTATATTAAGAGCCGTGGTGGCGCAGTGGTTAGAATGCAGTACTGCAGGCCACTTCTGCTGATCACCGGCTGCCAGCAGTTTGGCAGTTCGGGTCTCACCGGCTCAAGGTTGACTCAGCATTCTGTCCTTCCGAGGTGGGTAAAATGAGGACCTAGATTGTTGGGGACAAGAGGCTGACACTGTAAACCACTTAGAGAGGGCTGTAAAGCACTGTGAAGTGGTATACAAGTCTAAGTGCTATTGCTATATCAAATAGCAACATACTCTTTTTAAGTGCTGCAATCAAGATTATTCTTCTGAATATGACTATCTTGATACCACATCTGCTTTAATACCTGCCGAGCTAGTAATCTAGTTGCTACCCAACTTCCCTTGACAAACACACAGTTCCAGTTAGGCATAGGAAGTAGAGTGCGCAGAGGTGCGGGACAGTCCTGGAGGCCCCGTGGCAGTCACATGTAACACACCTCTGTTGTGTGAGTTGAACTGGTTGCCGGTTTGCTTCCGGGTCCAATTCAAGATGTCGGCTATTATCTTCAAAGCTCTTTATGGCAGTGAGTTCAAGGTATTTCGGGAGCCATGTCACCCCAATGGAACCAGCCTGCCCAGCTCACGTCAGCAGAAGAGACATACTTTAGATCTTGTCTGCCAAAGGATTTCAGCTGGCAGGGCCCAGGAGAAGAGCCTTTTCTGCTGTGGCTCCCACTCTTTGGAATATTCTCTCTGCTGGAGTCGGGCCCACAATCCTGGCTTGTTGGAAGAGCCTGGAAAACCCCGGCTCTGCCGGCTCATCTGGGGCCCCAACAAGAGAGCACTATGTTGGGGGCGGTTGACTGGCTAGAAAGATCCCCACCCTCATGTCACCTGTCCTCATGGTTTTTAGTCTCTTATTTAAGCCTCCTGATTTTAATCGTTTTGCATCATCGTTTTTACCTATTTACCATGCTGCAAGCCGCCCAGAGTCACTGTAACAGTGAGGTGGGTGGCACAGAAATGCAATCTCTATATAAAAAAGGCTGTATGTATGTATGTTCCAGCATAACTCTGGAACACTTTGAGCAATTTCAACCAAACTTGGTACACAGATGATTTACTATCTGGAAACAAATACTGTGGGGGTAAGATACCCCGGAGATGTGTGTGAATGTGTGTGTGTGTGTGTTTTCCAGCATAACTGTGGAACGCCTGGGCCGTTAAGGACAGCGAGTGCAGCGTCCTAGAGCAGCAATTGTTTGTGATGTCAGTTCCTTCGCAGCTTCCTCTGGAAAGGCAGTGTGATGTTCTCCCTCCAGTGGAGCAATGGGGAAGCGCCTGATGGATTTGGGGCAAAGTGCCAGGATTATAGACAGGGCGGGAAAGAGGAGCGCACGGGAGGGGAAGGGAGAGGGCAGGGATGATGGGCATGGGAGTAGGGGGAAGAAAGGCCCCTCTCAATGGCTCCCTGTCAGACAAAGGCTTTGATGTCTATAAATACCCAGGCAACACCGGGTTACCAGTTAGTATATAAATAAAAAAACAGAACATAACACCGGGTATCCAACTTCTTTTGATCCAGTCAAGACTGTGCCTTCACTCCCCATTTTGTTCCTGCTGAACAAACGAATCTAAAAAGATCCACTCATTTTGTATATACGGTAGTAGGTTTGTACTTTGGTTCTGTTCTTTGAATCCAATAGAATCGGAAGTCAGATTCTGTATTTCATGCTTATTGAGAAATCAAACTAGGGCCACAGGAGAAGCTTCCTCTTTTTAATGTCTATGGAAATTCTCAATCATCTAGATTATGGTTGTCCCAAGGGTTTTCTTTTTCCCCAAAAGGAGTCGTGGTGATGCAGTGGTTAGAATGTAGTGTTGCAGGCTGACTCTGCTCACTGCCAGCAGTTTGATCCTGACCGGCTCAAGGTTGATTCAGCCTTACGAGGTCGGTAAAACAAGGACCCAGACTGTTGGGGGAAAGAGGCTGATTCTGTAAACCGCTCAGAGAGGGCTGTAAAACACCGTGAAGCGGTATGTAAGTCTAAGTGCTATTGCTAATTATCATATATCCCTCTATCTCTATCTTCTGTCTATCTACAACAGGGCTGTCAGTCTCGCAGCCCACAGGCTGGATGCGTCACACCCTAGCCACGTCTGGTTTAGCGAATGGGGAGGAAAAGTCCCGATATGTCATGTGATGCCGCGAGTTTGACACGCCTGATCTACAATATCTATCTATTGCTATCTATTGCTGTGTCTGTCTATCTACCTATCCTCCCTCTCCCTCCACCTAACTACCTACCCCACCTCTCTCCCTCCCTATCTCAAGAACTATGGTGGTGGTGCAGTGTTAGAATGCTATATTGCAGGCTGACTCTGTCCACTGCCAGCAGTTCGACCCTGACAGGCTCAAGGCTGACTCAGCCTTCCATCCTTCTGAAGTGGGTAAAATGAGGACCCAGATTGTTTGGGGCAATATGCGGACTCTGTAAACTGTTTAGAGAGGGCTGTAAAGCACTGTGAAGTGGCATATACCTCTAAGTGCTATTGCTATTTCTAAAGGGCAACTGGACTTTGTTTTCTTTGAAAACATTTCGCTTCTCGTCCAACAAGCTTCTTCAGGTCTAATTCTAACTCTTCTTATTAGTCAAAGCAGCCCAGTGGAAGCAACCAAATGGCTCGCCAGCCAATCACACACAAGGTCAGAATTGTAAAGAATTCTGGTTTTGTCTGCTGCTTTAATTTAGCTGTTTATATGACTTGTTGTATCTGATATAAATGCCTGAGCTTCCTCTCCATCAGACAGGATTAAGGATAGGCTTGGAGAGGAACAGTTTCTACCAGAAAAATGAAGGCATTCACAACCCAAAGGTAGTTGAGATCAGAAAAAAACAAATCTAGCTTAAAGGAAGACACCATTTATTATGGCAATGTTGCTAACCTTGGGAACTTTAAGATGTGTGGACTTCAAGTCCCAGAATTCCCCAGCCTGCATGGCTGGCTGGGGAATTCTGGGAGTTGAAATCTTCACGTTAAAAGTTCCCAAGGTTGGAAAAATATCGGTTTAAGGCGACGTAGCTGTAACAAAGCACAATCCATCATGAGAGAGAGAGAGAGAGAGAGAGAGGGAGGGGGGGGTTGAAGTTAGGCAATCTTCATTACAACATCCCCACACCAGCTGTCATATAGTAGCAATCCCTCCCCACAGGACAAACTTTATGTGCCCTAACTCCGTTTTTAAAAAACAGCACGTAAGGAAGAGGACCTACAGACATGTAGGATCGGGTGCCCACGAAGGAATTGGCCATGGAGTCGATGAGCTGCCCGCTGACTCCAAAATCACACAGCTTAATCTCACCTCGGGAATTCACCAAGATGTTAGAAGGCTTCACATCTGCAAACGAGAAACTGTTTTAAGAGACGAAGAGGGGGGTGGGGGGATGGAAACCACAACCAAACACTGAAAAGGCATCCTAAAAAGGAATTCCATTTGGAGACTGTTCTAGATAAAAGCTCTATGGTTTCTCCCCCCTAATGAAGACAGGAAAGAATCTTGCAAAGGGTCTTTTAGACCGTGGCCAAACTCTTGGATTAAATCAACATGGCTGGCTGGGGAATTCTGGGAATTGAGGTCCACCTATCTTAAAGTTGCTAAGGTTAAAAACACTCAAATTAGATAGCAAAAAATAATAAACTATTAATATTAATAAACCAATGAATACAGGTAGTCCTCAACAACCATTTGTTTAGTGACTGTTCAAAGTCACAACGGCACTGAAAAAAGCATCTTGGAATCGTTTTCACACTTACAAATGTTGCATCAATATCCAGTCACGTGATCAAAATTTGGATGTTTGGCAACTGGTTCATTTATGACGGTTGCAGCGTCCCAGGATCACGTGATGCCCTTTTGCGACCTTCTGACAAGCAAAGGCAATGGGGAAGCCAGTTTCACATAACAACTGTGCTACTGACTTAACAATGGCAGTGATTCACTTAACAACTGTGTCAAGAAAAACAAGGTGGTCTTGCTTAGCAATGGAAATTTTGGACTCAACTGTGGTCATAAGTTGAGGACTACCTGTATTCCCAATGGCCGTACTGTGGGCCCAATGGACCTGTGACTTTGGGCTGATTTTATGTAGGCCTAGATGTTGTCCATCCCCTGGTGTTCTTCAGAGATCATCGTGCAATCCCTTTCCCCTGCGTGTATGGTCCCCCAAAACTTTTCTGAGACTCAGGAAACTCACAATGGAAACGAGCCCCTGCCCAAATTCTCCTTCCATTGCGGGAAAGCAAAATTTGGAAGACTTAAAACTGCAAGTGGTGAATTTCATTACTGTGAAGGGCTTTTCTTAATAAGCAACCCCTCCCCCCCCTCCCCAGTTCTAACACGAACACAAAGGTGACAGAAGAGGCTTCCCTCAAAAGCAGCTGCCAGTAAGAAGCTATGGTCTGTGTAAGAACTGTGCAATATAGAACACAACACAATTTCCAGATTTTTTACAACCCCCACAAAGTTGCAAAAATCCACAAGTACCATACAGCCACTATGTATGTATGTATGTATGTATGTATGTATGTATGTATATGTATATGTATATGTATATGTATATGTATATGTATATAATAAGAGCTACACAACCCCAGTTCACTTACATATGCAGACTCCTCCTTCTATTACAACCAATGCTTACCTCGGTGCATGATTTGGTGCTTCTCTCGTAAATAAGCCAATCCTCGCAGAACCTGAAAAGAGGAGAGGAGAGGAGAGGAGAGGGGAAGAGGAGAGGAGAAGAGAGGAGAGGAGAGGGGAAGAGGAGAAGAGAGGAGGGGAGGGGAGAGGAGGGGAGGAGAGGGGAAGAGGAGAGGAGAGGGGAAGAGGGGAAGAGGGGGGGAGGGGAAGGGAGGGGAGGGGAGGGGAGGGGAGGGGAGAGGAGAGGAGAGGAGAGGAGAGGAGAGGAGAGGAGAGGAGAGGAGAGGAGAGGAGAGGAGAGGAGAGGAGAGGAGAGGAGAGGAGAATCAGTATTTGAGGGATGGAAGCAAGCATGATCCCCATTTTATAAATGGGAAACTAAAAAATAAAGAGCCATACAAATGTGTGACAGAACAGAGGGTGGCCGTCTCTGACTGAAGGGATAATTTGGTGCCCAAATGCTTCTAGAAGGATACAGATGAGACTCTGTATCTCGCAAAACCTTGTTTGGGGTAATTAAAAAGAGGCAGCTGCATACTCACTGCTATACTGACTTTGCCCAAAATTTCTTCAGGAATCCTCTTGGCTTCTTTCAAAACCTGATCCAAGGAACCGCCATCCTAAAACCAGGGAAAGGTAAGTAGGTTGATTTATTCGTTGGCTTTTAATCCCGCCTTTATTGCTTTATCTCAAGGTGGAGAACATACACACTCCTTCCTCCTCCTATTGTCCCTGCAGCAACAACCCTGCGAGGTGAGTTGGGCTGAGAGAAAGGGACTGGCCCAAAGTCACCCAGCTCTTTTGTGTTAAGGTGAAATTACAACTCACCATCTTCAGGTGATTGGTCCAAAGTCACCCAGCCAGGTTTCATATCTAACGCAGTTCTAGAACTCAGCATTTTGTGCTTGCATGCCTAAGGCAGCCTGTTTTCAGGCTTAAGGTGGGACTAGAATTCCCAGTCTCCTGGTTTTTAGGCCAGCAGCACCCTACATTATCTTAAAATTTAGAATCAGAAAACATCCCACCCAACCAAATGAATAAGAAACCAGATTTAAGTAAGAAAGAGCCCAAAGAATATCTTAGTATCACTTGAAAAGTACAAGGCATATAAAATTTCAAACAATTTGCCTGAAATTAGACAAAGAAAGGACAGGCTACCCCATCAAGAAGCATTCTGCGAATGGGGTGTTGGTAGAGAAGACACAACCCCACCTTGCCACAACCAAACCTCTTAATAATGAATTCTATAGGAAAGTTGATTGACAGAGCCAAAGACAATTCTCAGGAGCTCTGATCGACAGTCAGGAAGCAAAATGTTAAATCCTCTTTGTTGTCAACCATTCTCCATCTGCTTTAATCAGCTATAGTTCAGGAGGACTAATGAAGCAGATTCCCATTTTTAAAAATTCATTTATAAAATTTATATAGCTGTCCATCACACAAAAAGTGAGGTTTTCCTGAAGATTCTTAGTATATTTTTGTAACACAAGGTACCTTCCTTCTTACCCTGTTGCCCCGAAAATAAGACATCCCCTGATAATAAGCCCAATTGGGCTTTTGAGCACATGCGCTAAAATAAGCCTCCCCCCTGAAAATAAGCCCTCCCCAAAAATATTTAAACGCAGAGCTGGAAATCAGGTAAGACGGCAAGAGGAGCCCCATCTTGCTCCACACGCCCCAAAAATAATAAGACCTCCCTGAAAATAAGTTCAAGTGCTTATTTCGGGGTTCAAAAAAAAAAAAAAAATAAGACAGGGTCTTATTTTTGGGGAAACATGGTAACAGAATGTATTACATCTGGGTTACTTGAAACAATATATGGCTTGACTAAGGCACCCCATTCACTGTAGAAAGCAATAATGTTCAGAAGAGTTAGCGGTAAAAGGAAACCAGGCCTCCAAAGAACACGGCGGCCTGGATACCTTCAAAGATGACATCAGCCAGAACATGGAAAAACTCAAAAGAAGCAAGATCGGAAGAGACCTGGTCCGTAGAATCGCCAAGAATCAGTTATGACTGAATGGATATCATCATCATGAAGACACCCCATAAACCTATGCAGCACATCTACTGTTCTTGTACCACAGGAGGTTAAAATCTTTGCAGAACGCATGGGGAATATTCTGTCCTGAAAAGGGCAGAATGCTGTAACAAATCCTAATGGTGGCTTCTGTGCCGATGGCACTGTTGGGCTGAAAGGGGACCAGGAAGGCTCATGTTCGTGTCCTCACATGACCATCGGCCTCAGTAACTGTCAGCCGCGATCAATCTCACAGGATGGTTGCTAGGAGAGCAAAATGGATGAGGGAGTATTACGTGTATCACCTTGACCTGCTGGGATGCAAGATGACATTTATATTATATGTATTTTATTTGGCTGTTCACCACCCTGAGTCCTTCGGGAGTAGGGCGGTATTCAAATTTAATAAATAAATAAAATAAATAAAATAAAATAAATGAATACACAAGCCACCAGCTGAATTTAGCAAGGTGAGGAGAACATTCAAGACCAGGCCACTGGAAGACCTGGCAGAAGACAAAGTGAAGGGAGACGAATACCCATCATATTTCTGGGACAAATTGGTTTAATCGGAGAAAACCTCCTCTTCCTCCTCCAGCACTACTACAGGGTTATCCCATTTTTATTATGTACATGCTGTAGCGGCTTTAATATGGCACCTTAAAATTGTACAAACGGTGGGATCCTTGTCGTGAGTAACTTAAAATGCAGCAAAATAGAGAAATGACAGAGGAGGGAGAAATAAGTGCTATTTTCCAAAGCACCCGAAGGCCAGACAAGGAATAACAGATGGAAACTGATCCAGGAGAGATTCAACCTGGAAATAGGAGGAATTTTCTGACCATGAGATCAATCAACCCATGGAACAGAAGTTGCCTTTGGAAGTTGTGAGAGCTTCATGACTGGAAGCTTTCAAGAAGAGACTGAACTGCCATCCAATGGGAAATGGCGTAGGGTCTCCTGCTTGGGCAGGGGGTTGGACTAGATGACCTACAAGGTCCTTTCCAACTCTGTTATTCTAAATAGGACAGTTAAAACAGGGAAACTCAATTTATTTATGGTGCATCTATGCTTAGATGTGTTATACAGGTAGTCCTCGACTTAAGAATGGTGAAAATTACATCAGATTCCACCCCCACCCCCTGGTACTTACAACCTAATTCCAAAGATCCAATAACCATCCTGGTCATGTGAACTGCATTCTGGACACCTGGCAATCGACCCACATATTTATGGCCGTTTGTAGCGCCCTGCAGTCACATGACTGCAAGTTACAACGCTTTTGTCAAAAAGCATCCTTCAGTTTTCGGCGAAAATGCCCCATAGTGAACACTAGGTTCACTTAACGACCACAGCATTCACTTAATGACTCCTGAAAAAAAAAAGGTAATAAAATCGGGTCGGTCACATGGATGACCTGCTTTACGATCGTCACAATTTATTGATTTTTCACCTTTTTGAACTGCCGGTCTCCCTCAGAGAGCGACTCTTGAGTGACGTATAATAAAATGTACCTATATGGACTCACGACCATAATGGGCGGGCTCCATTACGGCCGTAAGTTGAGGACTGCCTCTATGTGCCAGGTGGGCCGAGCGGTTAAGGGGCATCAGGCTAGAAAATGAGGACTCGTCTTGCTTTAGCCATGAAACCAATTGGCTGACTTTGGGCCAGTCCCTCACTCCCGGCCCAATCCACCTCACAGAGTTGTGGGAAAAACAGGAGGAGGAAGATGAACGTATCTGCCACCCTGAGTTATTTGAAAAAACAATAACGGAGAGGTATAAATAATAGTGGATGAGAAGCGAAACGTCTTCAAAGTAACAATCAGGAAGTCCGGTCGCCTCTTGAAAAAAGGCTGTCTCACCTTTGGGGACTGAGAATCTCCATAGACATATAAACAAATAAATAAATTTGCCATCAGGCCTCCCTTTATATAACATTGTCTAAGGGCAGCTTTTAATCCCCAATGTTTATCATAAGAGACCAGTTCTTCCCACTCCTTTTTTCGTGGAAAATGCTCTGCAATCATTTATTTTTTTCCAAGCCGCACAAATACGGACGTAATTCTCAAGAGGCAAAATCCGAACCCAAGAGAGTCAACGGTTCAGGCGGTTAGGATTTGAGCACCTGCTTCCAGGAGAGGAACTAAAGAGGTACCTAAGTCTTGAGACGTGGGAAGAGTCATTTCTGGGCATCTTAAAGAAGCTTGTGAGGCTGCCTGCAGTTGGGTACTCGTTGTCGTAATGTACAATGTTTAGGTGGCTTTGCTTTTGAAAAGGGGACTCTGCCAGTTTTAGAATTAAGTCAACAGATGGCAGCACCGACTTTGTACTACAAACAAGGATGGCGGGGAGATGACATTTTCCCCGGTGACAGATTCCATGCTCAGAGATATCGGCCTCGCCAAGAAACTGCTCGTTCTCTATCCTATGAGACAGACAATTATCATATTTCTCAGAGATTACTCCCCAGGTAGTCCTTTGTCTTACGACCACAATTGAACCCAAAATTTCTGTTGCTAATACAGTTGGGTTTTGCCCCGTTTTATGCCCCTGCTTGCCATGGTTGTGAAGTGAATTGCTGTGTCGAACTGGAAGCTGACCTGACCGAAGCCATTTTGTCACTTTAGTGTTGCCACACTGGAGCTGTGGGCTAGGGAGGGAGTGGGGGGAATAGAGATAGCTGGGGTTTTGTAGCCAAAACAAAATACTTTCTCTTGGGAACCAAGGACATTCTCACAACTAGTCAGAGAGAGAGAGAGAGGAGTGATGTTACCCAGCAACCAGACGGCACCTCAATTGGACCATGTGACTGATTGTTTGGGGAAAGGGAAAAACTTTTACTTTTAATTAGATGAAAACTGACTCTGAAGTTTCCCATGGTTTTCACCAGCTCTATGCCAATATGATATATCCAATAAAGCTATTCTTTGAGGAATCCACTTGCCTCGGAATTTTGTTTGCTATGGGTGCATCACTTGGAACCCTGATACGATGCTGTTGTTAGTGAATCTGGCTTCCTCGTGGACTTTGCTTGTCAAAAAAGCGATCCCATGACCTGTGCAACCGTCATAAATAGGAACCAGTTGCCAAGGGTCTGAATTTCAATCGTGGCACCATAGTAGGTTGCTGCAACAGTCGTAAGTGTGAAAAACATTTTTTTCATGTGCTGTTGTAACTTTGAACAGTCACTAACAAGTGGTTGTAAGTTGAGGACTACCTGTACAGCTGTGATTGATTCACTTAACAGCTGTGGCAAGGAAAGTTATAAAATGGGCCAAACTCACTTAACAAATATCTCACTTAACAACCAAAATTTTGGGCTCAGTTGTGGTCATAAATGGAGGACTCCCTGTACTTCATGTGCCTTTTCCTGTTATAATATTCAGTCTGCCTGACACCCAGATTATTGTGCAATGGCAGAAAGCTATTGTCTTACAAGCTGGGAGAACAGAGAAACGTAGAGGCTGTACCACTACAGATTCTTTTTAAGGTGCTGGCCTAGGCGACTGTGAGTTATAGTCCTTATATGAAAAACCAGTTGGGTGACTTTGAGCCAGGCCCTCTCTCTCTTTCTTAGCCCAACTCATCTCACAGGGTTGTTGATGTGGGAAATACAGAAGATATATTTGCTGCCTTGAGTTATTTATAAATAATAATAAAGGTGGGATCAAAATCAAATCAAATAAAAATCAAATAAAGGAGCCTGAGTGGCACAGCAGACTAATGCTACTGTTAAAGGTAGTATTTAGCTTCCAGCTGCCTGCAATTACTGTGAGTTCAATTCTCACCAGGCTCAAGGTTGACTCAGCCTTCCATCCTTTCTAAAGGTAGGTAAAATGAGGACCCGGTTTGTGGGGGCAATAAGCTGACTTTGTATAAAATATACAAAAGTATGAGGCTATTGCTTATCACCTTGTAAACCGCCCTGAGTCCCCGGAGAAGGACGGCATATAAATAAAAAAAATAAAAAAAATAAAAAAATACATAAATAAACATTTTAAGCGAATAAATACCATCATGGCTGGAATCTCAATGGATTTCCACCGGCTACTAATATTTCCTAAAGAAGGAAACAATTAAGCAGCCATCAGCATTCTCAAATAAACTAACTATCTCAGTAATATCCAATGATTTGATCTCTTATCGGGATTAAGCATGGGAAGGCTAAGCAAACTATGGTATCTCAGCCCATAGTCTGCTTGCTTTTATGTTACATCTGGAGTGGATTTCTGGCTTGTCCTCCTGATAAGCCATTCACTATCTGAAGCAATCTGGTAGCAAAGATCAGGAAGATTAGCCAATAATCCCAATAAATCAAGAATTCTCCTCATATTGTGGAAGAAAGTGGCTTGTTATTGGTAATGGAGACCTAAGCAGAAAAGAAACATTGGGAATACTACAGGTAGACCTTTACTTACAACAGTTCATTTAGGGACTTTTCAAAGTTACGTCGTCACTGAAAAAAGAGACTTATGACCATTTTTCACACTTACGACCACCACAGCATTCCCGTGGTCACCTGATCAAAATTCAGATGCTTGGCAACCAAGTCACGTTTTTATGATGGTTTTAGTGTCCAGGAGTCATGTGATCGCCTATTGCGACCTTCTGACAAAGTCAACGGGGAAGCCAGTTTCACTTAACAACTGTGCTACTATTTCACTAACTGCATTGATTCACTTAACAACAGCGGCAAGAAAAAGTGGTAAAATGGGGCAAAATTCACTGAACAAATGTTTCGCCTAGCAACGGAAATTCTGGTCTTAGTTGTGAAGTGAATTGGCTTCCTGTAATCAAAGCTCGGTAAGGTCCATGAAAACCTTTGATGCTGAATAAGGCACCTATCCCATTCTGCACAGGGAATATGCCCTTACCATATGCTCCATGCAAATGCTGATCTCCCCGTCACTGTAGAAGGCGCCGTAGAAACCGACGATGTACGGAGAATTGCACTCGTGAAGCACTTGGAGCTCCCGGATAATCTGGTTTCGTATGGCAGGCTTGATCTCCAAATGAATCAGCTGTGGAGGAAACGAGAGAGAGACACACACATATCAAAGGATGAAGATAGTGCAGAACAGCTCCAAAAACAATTGTGCCAGGCATGGTAGGGAGGACTGGTAAAGGACTATAATTCACAGTCGCCTAGTTCCTAGGCCAGCTCTGGTACAGCCTCTACATGTCTCAGCCTCCCAGATATATATGGACTAGATTACTTTAATCAGACAAAAGACTAACTCAGTTGGGATTCAGTCCTAGTTTAACAACAAATAACCCAGTTGGGAATTCTGGTATCCTTGGGGAAACTTTTCCAAACTTTACCATTCCGACTTGAAAGAATTTTATGCTTTTATAGTATTACGGTCTACTGCTTAAACATGAAACTATTTTACTTATGCTAAATTGTTTCATTTTTTAAAAAAAATATTCTTCCAGGCCATGGAAGGTACATTAGCCGATAAACAGCAGACACAGGCTCTACCCTCATTACTCATAGGGGAAAGGTAGTTAGAGGGGAATGGCTGGCTGTGACTCAGTCAAGCCCGTACGTCTTTCCTGGAGGGGGGGAAAAAAATCACTGCTGTTTTTAAATGCTTTGCTAACAGAAATTAAAAGTTGTAATGTAATGCTGTTAATAGAATGGCATGTTCTGCTTTCTTTTAAATCTGAAGATGTGCCATAGAGTGTTTGTTATTTGAAATTTCACATTGGGTAAAGGTAAAAGGTATCTCTGCGGGTTTTACTCCGCTAGTCTCTTTTTCTAAGCCACTGAGCCAGTGCTGTCTGAAAATATTTGTGGTCCTGGAGCCAGCATGACATCACAGCGCAGAGCATGCAGCAAAACACGGAGCACTGTTGCCTTCCTACCGAAGTGGTACCTATTTATCTACTTGCACTTACATGCTTTCAAACTGCTAGGTGGGCAAGAGCTGAGGCAAGTGATGGGAGCTCATTTCGTCACACGGTGGTAGAACTCGAACCGCCAGAGCACAGAGCTTCTCTGGCATCTTTTAAGCCACTGAGCCACCGTGCTTCTTCCCATTAGGAAGAGACCTAAATTTGCTTGCTAGACGCAGTTTATTATAAAATAGCCCCATGCAAATAAACCGGTATTAGTGGATTCAATTGCTACTGACAAAATTCTATGTTGGTTGTCATTAGTCACTACAAACCTTTCTTAAATTAATCAACAGCCTTGATTATTAGACTATTAATACATTTTGAAAGAGAACTAAACTGCTTATGACTCATTAAGTCATCCTTTTATCAATTTAACTAACCATGGTGGCCAGTGATGGGTTGCCCCTGGTTTGGACCGGTTCACAAGAACTGGTAGTAAAACAGGTGGGAGGCTCCGCTCACCGACCCGGACGTCATCAGGAAGTTTCTGCGCATACGCAGAAGTGCGCGCGTGGTCCCATTGCGAACCGGTAGTAAAGTAGAACCCACCCAATGGTGGCACAGTGGTTAGATTGCAGTATGGCAAGCTACTTCTGCTGCCTGCCGGCTGCCTGCAATTTGGCAATTCGTATCTCACCAGGCTCAAGGTTGGCTCAGCCTTCTATCCTTCTGAGGTTGGTAAAATGAGGACCCAGATTGCTGGGGGCTATATGCTGACTCTATAAACCTCTTAGAGAGGGCTGTAAAGCACTATGAAGAGGTATATAAGTCTAAATGCTATTGCTAACTACAGAGATCAACAGAATGACTCGGGGCAAGCAAAAAAGCAGTGGGAACAAGAACCACCTCCGACTTCCTGCCAGCTTCCACACTGACTTCACTTAGGAGAAGTGGCAGGAAGCACTGAAAATCACGATTACGTGAATGCAGCTGACCAAAGTGGCACTGCAGGGACAACCAGTTTGTGAGTACAACTGGTCTGGAGATCCTTGAAATTTCAATTCCACAGAAGTAACGAGCCCCACATTTTTAGTACAAATTCTTTTAAGTTAGTACATTTGAGATACGTTGATTCAAAAATTGTTGCCATATCATGTTTTGGATAATTGAAGGTTACAGACAAAAGCGTTTTAATGGTGTATAGATGACAGCCAGACAAACTACGGATAGACTGCAAGATTTGGCATTCTCTATTTGCACAAGAAAAAGCTGCTTCTGATTTTACCACAGATCAGATTTATTCAAATCTCTATTGGGATTCCAAAACACTAATATTCATTCAATGTTTCTTTTTGCATTTTTCCCAACTTGCTTAAAGAATTTTTAAAAAAATCTTCCATTTTATTAACATTACAGAATTTAAAAGACCAGACTAAAATAAGCCCTCAGAATTTGACTGTTTCCTGCAAGTCATTTTTGCAACTGAGAAGCACATTTTGCAATTTAAATAGAATTTAATGTTCTGGTGACCATCTGGACAATTTCCATTAATTATAAGTAATATATTTACTTATAACTTACAATTAATTATATGTCTTTCTTTTTGTTTTTATAGTGTTCCATTTTTTAATCCATTCGCTGTACTCGAACTGTTGTCCATACATTGAGGCAGATCACCCAACAGTGAAATAAATCAATAACCCCCCTTTAAAATCGTAGAAACAGGAATATGTATAAATATAAAAGACACAAGTTTAGAAATATGATTTTGCAATACACAATTCATTCACGTAAGAGACCAAGTTGTATTGTGTTATGATTGCAGTGTCAACCCTGAGATGTGTTTCTGGCCTTTTAAAAGCTATTGGCAGACACCCTTGCTCAATAGCTGAGAGTTATGGGACTGCAATTATAGCTCTACATTTGCTAATGATTCTGCATCCAAGAAGGCATGCAGTATAACCTACTTAGCAGTGCAAAAAAAGAAAAAAGAAAAGCAGCAGCAGAAGAGAAGTGGGAAGGAAGCAGTCACCATAGGAACGCTCGCACGGCTCAGGAATGGAGCACCGAAACCAAATTTATGGAAGACGGTTCACAGAAGAGTTGAAGCCTTATGTTGCGCAAATGTTCTTTCCGTACCAGATGTACAATTTTGCAAAGGAGAGCAAACCAATCAGCCACCCAACCTGCTAGCGTATCTTCCATAGGAAAAAGGTACAAGATATCCATCCTTTGTTATTGTTGTTCAATCACTATGTCGTGTCTGACTTTTATGACCCCATGGGGCACAGCACACCAGGTCCCCTCTGCTCTACATTGTCTCCCGGACTCTGCCCAAATATCACATTCATTGGGTCAATGACACTATCTAACCATCTCACCCTCTGCTGTCCCCTTCTCCTTTTGCCTTTGGTCTTTCCCAACATCGGGGTTTTCTCCAAGGAGTTCTCTCTCTTTTTTTTTTTTTGATTTGATTTATATGCTGCCCTTCTCTGGAGACTTAGGGCGGCTTACAATGCGTTAAGCAATAGCCTTCATACTTTTGTATATTTATACAAAGTCAGCTTATTGCCCTCACAAACTGGGTCCTCAATTTACCTACCTTTGAAAGGATGGAAGGCTGAGTCAACCTTGAGCCTGATGAGATTCGAACTTACAGTAATTGCAGACAGCTGGTGTTAATCACAGTGCTTTTAGTCTGCTGAGCCACCAGGCCCCTCTCTTCTCATTGGGCGGCCAAAGTATTTGAGTCCCAAAGGTGCTTTTTCAAGAGGCAATTTCTGGGGTTTTTTTGAAGACGTTTTGCTTCTCCTCCAAGAAGTTTCTTCAGCTTCTTGGATGAGAAGATGAAGAAGTTTCTTGGATGAGAAGCGAAACGTCTTCAAAGAAAAAACAAAAATTGCCTCTTGAAAAAGCATCTTTGGGACAATCATGACCTGGATAACTCCATAGACAAAAGTATTTGATCTTCAGCTTCAGGATCTGTCCTTCCAAAGAACAGTCAGTGTTGATTTCCTTTAGGATTGACTGACTTGATCTCTTGCAGTCCAAGGGGCTATCAAAGGGTCTTCTCCAGCACCACAATCTGAAAGCTTTGGTTCAATTCTTTGATGCTCAACTTTCCTTATGCTCCAACTCTCATAGCCATACATTTCTACTGGGAAGACCATAGCTTTGACTATAATATCCATCCTACCAATCATCAAACTTTCTCTTCCATTAAAGCAGAAGATAGAAGCACCATTTTTTTTTTTAAAAAAAAGAGGCTGCTAGGTCTCTATTAGTGCTCCTTCCTGTCTTTTTCTCTTTGATTTTCATTCTCACTCACATTAGGTCACATAAGCCAAATCAGAAAACAAAGGCCAAAATTACAGATGAATTCCAACTTCTCTTATCGCAGTGCTTCAGAGACAGGAGAAGTCCATCTAAGTGCTTTCCATCACCTTAGAGGAGAAACACCTATTAATTTTTTTACAATTATGGGTGGGACATGGACTGAAAATCACTACAGGAAGTCCTCCACTCACAACCACAACTGGGACCAGAATTTCAGGCGGTTGCTAAGGTGAATCACACCTGATTTGACAACCTTTTTGCCACAATTGTTAAATGAATCATGGCAATTGTTAAATGAGTCATGTGGTCATTAAGCTAATCTGACCTCCCACAATGTGATCACATGATCCAAGATGTTGCAACTGTTGTAAATACATGCCAGTTGCCAAGCACCCAAATTTTGATCAGGTGACTATGAGGATGCTGCGATGGTCGTAAGTATGAGAACTGATTTTAAGTCATCTTTTTCAGTGCCATTGTAATTTCGCATGGTCACTAAATGAATGCTTGTAAGTCGAGGAATACCTGTTAGTTAGAAGCCACAGGAACTTCACATTTGCAGTTTAAATAGGCATCAATACAGTATCAAGAACACAATCTTGCACCAAAAAAAAGATTATTTAAATAAATTTACATGGCTGCCCATCTCACATTAGTGACTCTAGGCAGCGTACAAATATTAAAACTAGCAATTAAATATAAGAACATGTGACACCTTAATCATAGGACCACATCACCAGAAGGGCTTGCCTAGCCTCCTGGCCCAAATTCCCGTGGAAACAGTCAGCTCTTCAGAGTTTTACGAAAGGCTAACAGGGTCAGATCCTAATAACAACAGAGAAGTCATAGTAGATGACAAGTTTATTTATTTTATTTATTTATTTTATTCAATTTGTATACCGCCCTTCTCCTAGTGGACTCAGGGCGGTGCACAGCCAGAACTAAAACACATATCAATACAAAATTTAAAATTTTTAAAAGAATTACATGACTTTGGCCCAAAATTTAAAACATTCAAACTAAAACCCATTGACAATTTAAAAAGCTAAAAAAAAAAAAAAAAAGGGGGGGGGGGTTCAAGCCAGCCCTGCTTGACGGAAAAGTTTTTAGGGCACGGCGAAAGACCCGGAGATCCGATATCCTTCGTATCTCCAGGGGCAAATTGTTCCCAGAGGGCAGGAGCTGCCACAGAGAAGGCCCTCCCCCTGGGGGTCGCCAGCCAACATTGCCTGGCTGACAGCACCCTGAGGAGTCCCTCTCTGTGGGAGCGTACTGGTCGGTGGGAGGCTATTGGCGGCAGAAGGGGGTCCCGCAAATACCCAGGTCCTATGCCATGGAGCGCTTTAAAGGTGGTGACCAACACCTTGAAGCGCACCCGGAAGACCACTGGAAGCCAATGCAGCTCACGCAGGAGAGGTATCACATGGGAGCGCCCCCTCGCTCCCATAATCCCCTGCGCGGCCGCATTCTGCACCAGATGAAGCCTCCGGGTGCTCCTCAAGGGGAGCCCCATGTAGAGAGCATTGCAGTAGTCCAGGTGGGAAGTGACGAGTGCCTGAGTGACTGTGCGTAAGGAATCCCGATCCAGAAAGGGACGCAACTGGCGAAGCCAACCTTGGCTGACTGTGAAAAGCTAAACGGGATAGTTCAGAGTAGCAGGCTGGATTTGAAATGGGGGAAAAAGACACTCTAAAGTTGCCAAGAAAGCCACAACAACATGCTTTTGTCATCAAATGAAGTCGTCTCTAGTAAAGGGTGAAGCAAATCCTTAAATAAAATTGTGTAAATACCACAAGAAATCTAGGCAACTAGATTTATTGCCTAGCCCTAGGCAATCCAGAAAATTGGATTTAAAACAATGACCTTACATTCATAGTAGTGAGGCTCTAAGCTGTTGCAATATTTTAGTACAGGCAGTCCTCGACTTACAACAGTTCATTTAGTGACCGTTCAAAGTTACAACGGCACTAAAAAAAGTGACTTAGGTCCATTTTTCACACTTTGTAGCATCCCCATGATCACGTGATCAAAATACAGATGTTTGGCAACTGACTAGTACTAATGACCGTTGCTGTGTCCCAAGGTCATGGGATCCCCTTTTGCGATCTTTTTTTTTTTTTTTAATTTGATTTATATGCCGCCCTTCTCCGAAGACTCAGGGCGGCTTACAATGTGCTCAGCAATAGCCTTCGATTTTGACAAACAAAATCGATTGGGAAGCTAGATTCATTTAATAACCAGGTTACTAAGTTATCAACTGTGGTGATTCACTTAACAACCGCGGCAAGAAAGGTCGTAAAAAGGGGAAAAACTGACTTAAAGGTCTCACTTAACAACAGAAATTTTGGGTCAATTGTAAACATTAAGTTGAGGACTACCTGTATTCATGCTCTGCTGTATTAATCAGGAGTCACATTCCAGATTACAGGTAGCCCTCAATTTACAATCATTTGTTTAGTGACTGTTCAAAGTTACAACGGCACTGGAAAAAACAACTTATGACCGTTTTTCACACTTACAACCATTGCATCATCAATGTTATCACTCTAGAAATTTTGCACAGAACTCCTCCTTCTGACTACCTGCTTAAGATCTGGTTGTTTCCCTTTTTCCTTTGGCAAGATTGGGGTCAAGCCCCTTTGGATGGTTATTGGGTGCTTGGCTTTTTTCAATTTTGGGTTTCCAGTCATCTGTCTTTGGGTGGGGTTTATTTTTTAAATTATATGGCTGCCCTAAATAAAAATTGTCAAAGAGGCTAAAAGTAGTTCTTGACCTATGACCGTTCAGCAACTGTTCAAAACTAAAAAGCCGTTGAATGAATAGAGTCCTTGGGGTTCTAACTGCCCCAGCATTTCTGTAGTCACATGCCTGAGATCCGTGGCAACTGGTTTGCACTAACCACTAGTCACAGCGTCCTAGGATCACGTGATCACCATTTGCAACCTTTCCTGCTGGCTTCCCCAAAAGAGTATATGGGGAAGCCAGTAGGAAACGTTGCAAGTTGCTGGGGTAGATCTCCTTCCACCCACGTACACTCAGCCCCAGCCCCTCTGTGCTCACACTGTGCCGGTCAAAGCGCACACTCTCACCAAGTCTCCCTTACACGCCTGCCTGGAATTTGCAACTTCCTGCCAGCTTTCCCACTAACTTTGGTTATAGAATATAGAATAACAGAATTGGAAAAGACCTTAAGTCTTCTAGTCCAACACCGAGTGCAGAACGGGAGTGCATGTGCCGGAAACCGGAAGAGCAGCCACATGGTGTGCATGCGCACACCAGAAAGATAATCTTCCCGTTTCTGGTGTGCACATGTGCACCAGCCACCTGGTCTTCCGGTTTCTGGCGCGCATGTGCGTGCGATGACCAGTTGAAAATGGAAGATCATCTTCCCGGCATGCGTATACACAACGGTGGCTGCTCTTCCAGTTTCCATCGCTCCCACATGTGTGAAGACAAGCTGGCCAGCGCGCCTGAACCCGGAAGAGCAATGGGCAACGGCTCTGCATGCCACTTTTAGCACGCATGCCATAGGCTCGCCATCAAGGCTTTATACGATGTCAGACAAATGGTTATCCAATCTCTTCCAGTGTTGGAGCATGTACAACTTCTAGAGACAAGCTGTTCCACTGATTGTTCTGTCAAGAAATTCCTCCTTAGTTCTAAGTTGCTTCTCTCCTTGATTACTTTCCACCCATTGCTTCTTGTCCTGCCCTCAGGTGCTTTTGAGAATAGTTGACCCCCCTCTTCTTTGGGGCAGCCCCTGAGATATTGGAAGACTGCTATCATGTCACCCCTAGTCCTTCTTTTCATTAAAACAGACATCCCCAATCCCAGCAACCGTTCTTTAAATGGTTGTGAGCTGGCAGGAAGTTGCCTCTTCTAACAACTGTGAGATTTAGTTAATGACAGCAACCGGAACAGCTTTACGACCACATGCTTAGCAATGGAAATTCCAGCCCCAACTGCCATATACACAGAGGACTACCTGCATGTCTCTGAAAGCTCAGTTCAAAAGTTGCAGCTGGCATTCTTATTACTTGATAAGTTTATTGCTTTGATGGTGTCCCTTCTTGAAGTCGCTGAATTCAGGCCCACGTTTGCACAATGAGTTGCCCCTTTTCTCCCCCTTACCCGGTCTCACCTTCCGTGCCATAATTAGCCCTGAGGGTTTATGTTGTACTTTGGTGACCACCCCACCATTGCCAGCTCCCAGTTCCGAAATCCTCTCGAAATCGTCGTCTTTCAGTTCTCCCACTTTGGCCTTCTGGGTGAGAAAAGCTTCCAGCCGTTTCTTCTGCTGCTCATCCAGCTCCAGTTCTTCCAGTTTTTTCTGGAGGTCAACAAGGTGTGCTCTAAGGGGAAAGAGGGCGAGAGACATCAGATCTACGTAATACACCACTGTATGCAACGGAGTGAGGCAGCGTGGCCATTACTACTATTTGCTGGTGAACTTAGAAGGCTGTTAGGATGACTTGTAGGAAAATCACCTGGCTCCCAGTGTTTCCCAAACTTATATACAGGTAGTCCTCAACTTACGACCAAAATACAGCCCAAAATTCCTGTTGTTAAGTGAGGAATGTGTTAAGTGAGTTTTGCCCCATGTTACGATTTTTCTTATCGCATTTGTTAAGTGAATCACATGCATTTGTTAAACTAGTACCAGAATTTGGTTTCCCCATTGACTTTCCTTGTCAGAAGGTCGCAAAAGGGGATCACATGACCCTGGGATGCTGCGACCGTCATAAATATGAGTCAATTGTCAAGCATCTGAATGTAAATCACGGGACCACGGGGATGCTGCAGTGGTCATTAGTGTGAAAAATGGCCATAAGTCACTTTTTTCAGTGCCATTGTATCTTCAAACAGTCACTAAGCGAACTGTTGTAAATTGAGGACTACCTGTACAGGTAGTCCTTGACTTACAACCATCAAATGACCATTTTTTCACACTTATGACTGCTGCAGCACCCCCATGGTCACATGAACAAAAGTCAGGTGCTTGGCAACTAACTCATATTTATGAGTGTCCAGGGGGTCACATGATCCCCTTTTGTGACCTTCTGATAAGCAAAGACAATGGGGAAGCCAGATTCACTTTACAACCGTGTTATTAACTTAACAACTGAATGATTCCCTTAACAATGGTGGCAAGAAAGGTGGTAAAATGGGGCAAAACTCACTTAACAACTGTCTTGCTTAACTATGGAAATGTTGAGCTCAATTGTGGTTTTAAGTCGAGGTCTACCTTTATTGAAGACTATTCAGTATTTTCTTAGTTCTGTGCCAGGCTAGATTCTAATATTTACTGTTGGCTACGAGGAATGTCTATTTTCTCAATCTAAACAAGAAATTCTCCAAGCCGACTAAACAAAATGTGAATAGGGCTTTCCAAATATATATTCTGCCTGTTTTATTTTTTTATTCTATTTGACTTTTTAATGTACTGTACATTGGGATTATTTTCCTTTTTTCTTCTTGATGCTTTTACCAATCCCCTTCCGTTATTCTAAATTGCCTCAATCTTGCCTATTGCATCCCACTGATAGCAGCTTCTTCCAAATCCTCTTTCGTTCAAGACAATTTCGTGCCCTTTTTCACTCACACAACAATTTACGCTGTTTCCCCCAAAATAAGACATCCCCTGATAATAAGCCCAATCAGGCTTTTGAGCGCATGGCGATAAGGCCAAGCGCTTATTTCAGGGTTTAAAAAAAATATAAGTCAAGGTCTTATTTTTGGGGAAACACAGTACTAAACAAGCTCCTCACTTTTTTCTCTCCCCGCTGCATGCATCCCCATCCCCATGCCATTCCACCTCTACACTTTGCTTCCATTTAGCAACATGCGATTTGCGGATGGAATTGTGAATTACAACACCCTACACTGTGGCATCTACAAGATTACGAATGGCAGTTTAAATTGACTGAGCTTCTAACTCAGGTTAAGCAGTATTGAGGGAAGGATTAACATTATTATTCATTTTTTAAACTGTTGTAATCTGCACAATGTGTTTTTGAATTACACGGACTTTAAAATCTGTAAATAAAGGGCGTGTCACACTTCACAGGGATACAACTAAAAACCTCCAGTTTCTGGACACTTAACCCTTTATTCAGGGACTCACTCACTCAACAGAAGGCTCACAGACAAAGCTTGACCAAATCAATTTCTTTGATGCAGACAAGAAAGAAGTCTTATATACACAGAACGTTTGATTACTATAGTACAAGTATCAAAAATCTCTATAGGCCTATGTTCCAGAGTTTTTTTTAATTTTTTTCCCCCCTCTCACGTTTCCATATCAATGGTTATTTGAGGTATCTGGTAGCAGATCGGCGGCGGCGGTGGCGGCCCCCTGACGACGGCGACGTTTGAGGCCCCTACGGAGGTTCCCCACGCCCCTGGATGCCTCGAGGAAGATCTAGAGGCAGGGGGTGGCTGGGGGCGTCCGTGGGGAGGCCGATGGCGACGGCGACGATGGTGGTGGCGGCGGCCGCGGCGGCGGCTGCGGTGACGGCAGCTGATGTCGGGGCGGCTCCCAGCGGCTTGCAGACCTGAACTACAGCATAGGATTCTTCAGCAGCAGCCTTAGACTGAGCTCTGGGAGATTGGAGAGTGTTGGACCCTTGGGGGAAGGGTTACCTCCATGGGGACCCAGAGACACCCCCCCCCAGGATGAGCTGGATGGGGGGGGAACGAAATAGGGCAGCATTATCCATCAGATAATGGTTGAGGGATTTGCAGGGGTCGGAAAAGAACTACAAACCTATGCGGCTTGAATTTCCCCTCCCTCTTCCATCCTTTGGACCGAGTTTAGGCCTATGGGCCTTACTACGGTTACAGCTACCCATCTACTTTGGCCTGCTGAATTATTCCAAATTTTCCCCCTTTTACATCTAGTCTGTCTGAACTCCCTGCCATGTAAAATCTCTTCAACGTGAATTTACGAACTTAAACCTCCTTCTGAGCAGGATACTTGGACCCCCGGATGCTACTAATCCCAGGAGGGATACTGGTTCTATGGACATAAGGCCAGTGGGAGGCGGACTATGGCTATCTTCACGCCCGGATTTCCATCAGAGTTTCCATGGGTGGCCTAGGTGAGAGCATGGCTGCCCTGGAAACCTCCGGGGTCGAAGGATATGCACCTCCTTGGCCATTGTCGTGAGAGGACAATGGGCTTGATGGCCTAACCATGGACTAGAATTTTTCCCTATGTTTGTAACATCAGCGGTACTCCCTTCCCTTGGACTCTGTCTCCCCTGATGATTATATGTATTCGGTGTCGGAACTCCTCGCCCTGCGAGATTCTCCCCACTCGCAGGTTTGGCCCTCCACATTATCGAGGGCCTATCTCGATGACGGACTTTGGAGTCCAGAGAGATGGCATGGAGCAAGGAAGAATTTGTGGGGTTTTTTAGGGAAATTTTTTAAGATTTTAAGGGGTTCTGGGAGGGGGGTTTGTAATGATCTTTCTAGAGAAATTGGGAAGAAGACTCTGGGGGATGGGGGGGGAAATCCACCAGGGTCAGAGCCGAGCCCGGCACAGGGTAACGATTTGGGAGGTGTTGGTCGAGGGACTGGGAAAGGGATGGGGGACGATACCTATGAGGTCTGTACCATCAGCACGGTAGATGGGAGGGGCAGATATGGCGGGAGCAGGGGACCATATCATGTGTTGGGGGCTCGCACTCGCTGTTTGAGAGCAATTGCTTGCCCCGGTCCCCATGGCTCCTCTTGGAGACTAGGTGGCTTAGATACTCAGGATCTGGGCCTTCGGCTGATGTTATGCAATGCCAGGTCCGTGGTTAATAAGGCCCCCCTCATTCACGATCTTATACAAGAGGGAGGAGCGGACCTGGCGGGTATTACGGAGACCTGGTTGGGCCCGGAGGGTGGCGTCCCTCTGGTTGAAATGTGCCCACCAGGCTTCAGAGCATTCCATCAGCCGAGGGCCCAGGGGAGGGGCGGGGGGGGTGGCGGTTATTATTAACGAGGATCTGGATCCGAGGGAGACCACTGTGCCTCAGATAGCCGGATGTGAGTCCCTCCTTGTGAGGTGGGGCCGTGGGGTTCAGATGGGCTTGTTGCTTACGTACCTGGCTCCCTGCCGCGTGGCAACAGCCCTTCCTGAGCTACTCGACGTGATAGCCACGGTGGCAGTAGATACACCCAGGCTTTTAGTCATGGGTGATTTCAACTTGCCATCTGTCGGTGAAACGTCTGAGGTGGCTCGGGAGTTCATGGCTTCCATGACGGCCATGGACCTGACCCAGTTAGTTCATGGCCCTACTCACAGGGGAGGTCACACTCTGGATCTGATTTTTGTCTCTGGCCAGTGGTTGAGTGGTCTTGTTATAGGGGATATAGACATGGAACCCTTGTCATGGACTGACCACTCACTCCTTCGCCTAGATCTTCGAACCGCGACCCCTCGCCGCAGGGAGGCGGACCCAATTAGATGGATCCGCCCCAGGCGCCTGATGGATCCTGATAGGTTCCAGACGGAGCTTGGGCCATTTCCTGAGGATCTAGCACATGACTCGGCCGAGGACCTGGTAGCCGCCTGGGATCGGGCGGCTGGTGGGGCCTTGGACCGAGTTGTGCCTTTGCGGCCTCTGACCCGATGCCGATCCCGGGTGGCTCCTTGGTTTACCGAGGAGCTGAGGGAAATGAAGCGCCGGAAAAGACGCCTGGAGAGCGGTTGGAGGGCCAGTCTCGCTGAATCTGATCGAACACTGGTAAGGTCGCATATTAAGGCCTACCTAGTGGCGATAAAGACGGCAAAGTCTAACTACTTTTCCGCCTCTATTGCGTCATCAGGGAATCGTCCGGCCACCCTGTTTAGGGTGACCCGCGCCCTGCTCCATCTGGGAGTGCGGGAGGATCCCTTAGAAGGCAGGGCGGAGGATTTCGGACAATACCTGTATGACAAAATCGCTCAGATCCGGGGGGATTTGGACTCTGACTGGGTAGATCAGGGCAGGGTGACGAGGAACAGTCTTGAGAATGTTATCTGGGAGGAGTTTGATGCTGTGACTCCCGATGATGTGGACAGGATTTTGGGGAGACTTAGTGCGGCCACATGTTTACTGGACCCGTGTCCCTCCTGGTTGGTACTGGCTTCCCGGGAGGTTACACGAGGCTGGCTCCAGGGCGTCATTAATGCTTCCTTGAGTGAGGGTCACTTCCCCGCTGCCCTGAAAGAGGCGGTGGTGAGGCCTCTCCTCAAGAAGCCGTCCCTGGATCCAGCAATATTGGTTAACTATCGTCCTGTCTCCAACCTTCGCTTCATTGCGAAGGTTGTTGAGAGTGTGGTCGCGCAACAGTTTCCACAATTCCTGGAGGAAACATCCTATCTAGATCCGTTCCAGTCGGGTTTCAGGTCTGGGCACAGCACGGAAACGGCATTGGTCGCGTTGGTTGATGATCTCTGGAGGGCTCGGGACAGGGGTTATTCCTCTGTTCTGGTCCTATTAGATCTCTCAGCGGCTTTTGATACCATCGACCATGGTATCATGCTGCACCGGCTGGAAGAGTTGGGGGTGGGAGGCACCGTGTTACGGTGGTTCTCCTCCTTTCTCTCCGACCGGTCGCAGTTTGTGTTGGCAGGGGGGCAGAGGTCGACCTCGAGGCCTCTCATTTGTGGAGTGCCGCAGGGATCGGTCCTCTCGCCCCTTCTGTTCAACATTTATGTGAAGCCACTGGGCGAGATCATCCGTGGCTTTGGGGTGAGATACCACCAGTACGCTGATGACACCCAGCTGTACATCTCCACCCCAGGCCACCCCAACGATGCCCTTGAAGTGATGTCCCAGTGCCTGGAGGCTGTGCGGATCTGGATGGGGAGGAACAGGCTCAGGCTCAACCCTTCCAAGACTGAGTGGCTGTGGCTCCCGGCATCCCGATATAGTCAGTTGACTCCATCACTGACTATTGGGGGCGAGTCTTTGGCCCCCACTGAAAGGGCTCGCAATCTGGGAGTCCTCCTGGATAGGCAGCTGTCTTTGGAGGAACATCTGACGGCTGTTACCAGGGGGACCTTTTATCAGGTTCGCCTGATTCGCCAGTTGCGGCCCTTTCTTGATCGGGATTCCTTGTGCACAGTCACTCACGCCCTCGTCACCTCTCGCCTTGACTACTGTAACGCTCTCTACATGGGGCTCCCCTTGAAGAGCACCCGGAGGCTCCAGCTGGTCCAGAATGCAGCAGCGCGGGTAGTGATGGGAGCAACATGGCGCTCCCATGTAACACCGCTCCTGCGCGAGCTGCACTGGCTCCCGGTGGTCTTCCGGGTGCGCTTCAAGGTGTTGGTTATCACCTTTAAAGCGCTCCATGGCATAGGGCCTAGCTATCTCCGAGACCGCCTGCTGCTACCGATGACCTCCCATCGACCCGTGCGCTCCCACAGAGAGGGCCTCCTCAGGGTGCCATCAGCCAAACAATGTAGGCTGGTGGCCCCCAGGGGGAGGGCTTTCTCTGTGGGGGCTCCCACCCTCTGGAATCAGTTGCCCCTGGAGATAAGAAGAATCCAGGACCTCAATGCCTTCCGTCGTTCCCTGAAAACCTATCTTTTTCATCAAGCCGGGTTGGCTTAAGAAGAAATTTTTAAAATTTTTAAATTCTTTTAATTAGTCTGCGATTCTTAATTTTTTGGGCCAAATTTTATATATATTTTTAAATGTTTTAATATTTGTATTCTATGTTTTTTATCTTGGCTGTACACCGCCCTGAGTCCTCAGGGAGAAGGGCGGTATATAAATTCGAAATTAAATTAATTAAATTAATTAAATTAAATTAAATTAAATTAAATTAAATTAAATTAAATTAAATTAAAATCTACTATTGACCCCAGAAGACACCTAAGCTATGTTAACATGAAGGTTCTCTTCAACATGGGAAGCACTGGGTTAAGCTTTATTCCTGAAACCAAAACGTGTTAATATTAAACTTCTCCAAGTCTCAGGCTATAAATAATTAGGAGTTTCTCCTTTGCAATGCCCACTTTGTGGATTTTTTATTATCTCAGCTCAGTGCAAGTTTTACATTTACCGTAACTGCAATTCTATGCGTATTTATTCAAAATAAATGGATCAGAATTCAGAGATGCTATTTTTAAGTAGGAATCCATTGACTTGCCACCTTAAAAAAAATTTTTTTTTTATTTTAGAAGACAGGGGACAGTCCATTTGGATAAAGGGAAACTATCCCTTAGGAAAAAGAGAAAAATTGAAACAAGCTTTTTTTTTTAAAGAAAAAAGAAAAATGGAAAGATGAAAAGACAGTAAATTCTGTATCCTGGTGTTTCCCAGATCCCAGCATTTAAGTTCCAGAAATTCCTCTCTTCCCGTTTAAAATATGTCCTGTTTAAAGTATCTAAGTCCATAAGTACTTTTATAAAAGACTGGAAAACTTTTACAGATGTTTTGCTGAAAATGGACACAAATAAACTGGTGATTTTGGGGTTTGCTAATTAAAAGGGGTTAAATACGTATAGGAAGAAGAAATAGCTTTAAAGGGTGGGAGATGATAAAAATTTGCAATTATTGTAATGAAGATTGGAAGTGGCTTTAAATTTTCTTTTTCTCTCCTGTTTCTTTCTCTTCTATATTCTCTATTTTTTTATAATTTGTTCTTCGTTATCTTTTACTTAGGTAAAATCTTTAAACAAAAATGATAAAAGTGGGCAGTTTTCCTTGTGCATTGTTTCTGCTGCTTTTCCTTTTTCCCCCTACAGTTCTGACTCCTCTTCCACACACAATTCTCCTTACATTTTATTCACACACCTTTAGCAAAGTCTTTGAACACTACTCTTCCTTTGATCTGAATCCCAGTGCTTATAGCAGTTATTCTGCTATAATAGTCTCCATTACAAATATGTGCATGTAATTTCCTGATACATTTACACAGCTCTTGAAAGGACTATATACGGTCAGCTGCCCCTCCATCAAGCTGCTGTTTTCCTGCAAATCTGCAGCATTTCCACCAATGTACCTCAATTTCTTTAAGTATCACTGCTCCTTATAAAATAAGTTCCCCCCCTAAGCATTTCAGAATCGCCAACTCATCATTCTTTCCTCCAAATATACTCAACACTCTTTTTTCGCTATATCGATCTGAACAATTTAATTATGAAGCACATATAATCTTTCCCACCATCAGCAGTTTACATATTCAGCCCCCTGCCCTTCTTCCCATACTGTACCCATTTTTATCTCTGTGCTTTTAACAGTTAAAGAAACTGAACCTGTCAGCTGGAAAGCAGACAGCCTGGGTTCGAGACCCAAGTACCATGTGACGGGGTGAGCTCCCATTCCTTGCCTCATCTTCTGCCCACCTAGCAGTTTGAAATCATGCAAATGCAAGTAGAACAATACGTACCGCTTTGGTGGGAAGATGCATTCAGTGCATCTCAGCGTATAGCCATGCTGGCCACATGACCACGGAAAATGTGTTCAGCCAACATTGGTTCCCTCAGCCAAGAAACAGAGATGAGCACCATGACTTAAGAGTCGGAACACGGCTGGACTGGGAAACTTTACCGTTTTGCTTATACTTTTCCAGCCCACTTTAAATTAAATACCTTCCTATAGCCCCGTGATGGCGAACCGCACTGGCCAGCTGATTTTTGGGCCTTCTGGGCCCACCAGAAATAGGGAAACTGGCTGTTTCCTGCTTCCGGAGGGCCGGGGGGGGGGGGGGGGCGTTTTTCTCACCTGGCTCCAGATCCTCTCTATGCATCTGGGGAAGGCAAAAAGAGACTCCTAGAGAGGCTCTGGAGGCTGGTGACAGCAAAAAGCATCACTTCCTGTCCAACTGAAAGTTGAGAAATGGGCCATTTCAGACCTCTGGAGGGCCTCCGAGGGGTTGGGGAAGGCTGTTTTTGCCCTCCCCAGATGCATAGAGAGGATTTGGAGCCAGGTGAGAAAGAAAAACGGGCCTACCAGGCCATCGCGTGCCAGGAGCAGGGGGGAGGGGGGTCGCACGTATAGAATTATGGGTGTGGGCATGCACACGCGCGAACCGCCCCCCTCCCCCTCCTGGCACGTGATGGCAAAAAGGTTAGCCATCACTGCTATAGCCAAATCAGAGCATTGGTTTCCCGTGAAAATCAATCAGCTCATTTTTTTAAACAATCCCCAATCTATTAAATTTCCATCCCATTTGCAGGTGATGGATCTCTGGCATATATTGTAAGTGTGAGGGACTGAAGTCCCAAGTTCAAATCTCTATTCAGGAATGTATCTTACCACTCATAAAGGTCACAGACCATAAGTCTCACACCTTATTACAGGTAGTCCTTGACTTACAACAGTTCATTTAGTGACCGTTTGAAGTTACAGCAGAACTGAAAAAGGTGACTGATAGTTTTTTACACTTATGACCGCTTCAGCATTGCCACAGTCATGTGATCAAAATCCAGCTGCTCATATTTATGATAGTTGCAGTGTCCTGTGTCATTTGATTTTGCAACTCTCTGATAAGCAAAATCAATGGGGAAGCCGGATTCATTTAACAACTGTGTTACTAACAACTGCAGTGATTCACTTAACAACTGTGGCAAGAATGGTTGTAAAATGGGGCAAAACTCACTTCACAAACATCTTGCTTAACAATAGAAATTTTGGGCTCAGTTGTGGTCCTAAGCCGAGGACTATCTGTATGTTACATGTTTCTTAGGTTGTTGAGATGTGACACTGAATTTGGACAACACTATGAACAACGAAGAACATTTTAATAGTATGCTATGCAAATCCAGTGAGGATGTCTTTCTATGCTTCTGTGTGTCAGTGACTAACTCATGGCTAAATTAATGAGGGATAAGCAGGTTATGCAAATACACCGTAATTATATTTGAGTGTAAGGGTGAGTTATGTGAGAGACACACAAATACACATACATTAGGTTTTAAGCTCTCTGAACAGGGATTTCTATAAATAGTAAAATACTAAAATTAATGTATACACAGACATACATATTCCAAATTTTTAGCTTAGATGGCATAAGATTTTTGTGAAAGTGTCTTGTGTACCCTCACAAACTAACTGCCATGAGGGATAACCAATTCCCAAAATGGCTGCAGCTAGTAATAGACTGTGGTTAAAAACAGTATAAGAATCTGAATAGATGGTGGTCCTAGTTACACATTTCCATATTCCCAACTGTTCAAAGTTGTTACAGGAATAGCATTAGAGTGAAAACCCGGGGGGGTGGGGGAGAGAAAGAGAATGCCATTACAGAAATAGTACCCTGAACTCCTTGGAAAAGACAGGATAAAACTATGTAATAAAAATAATTGCTATTCAGTTCTTTTATTATTGGCTTTAAACTACTGCTCATCTTTCCACACAATTTCTCTACTCTATACCTCCAATGCTTCCTAATTTCCTCTCCCTGCTACATTATGTGTACTTAATTTTTTAGACATTTTATGGCACACTCATTTTCCAAACTAATACTGATTCTCTCTCTCCAACATTAATAATAATAATAATAATAATAATAATAATAATTATTATTATTATTATTATTATTATTATTATTTTATTTCTATACCGCCCTTCTCCCGAAGGACTCAGGGCGGTGTACAGCCTATTTAAAAACACAAGACAAAACAACGATTAAAAATTTAAAATGATTAAATAGATTTGGCTCAATTTAAAACCCCAGAAATTTAAAATACCCCAATTTAAAATTATTATGTTGATAGCCCGGCCTGGCGGAACAACGTTCATTTCTAAATTATCAATAGTACAGAAGCAGATTAATGAATTATTTTAACTATGTGAGCCACTACCATACTAATATAGATCGTAAGAAAAACTTTTGCTGTATCGGAGAAGAGACCCTCTCAGTGCCGTATCCTATGTGGTTCAAGTCTGGAAGCTAAAAATACAGGGAGGAGACAGTTCTCTTCCATTGTCACTCGTCAGCAGATGGTAATTATTCAAGCCCGTGAATCTTGATATTGTTCCACTACAAAATCAACAGATCCTACCAATAATTTGGATTTCCAGTTTCATGTAGTCCATGGGTGTCCAACCTCGGCAAGTTTAAAATTTATGGACTCCTCAGCCAGCATAGGGAATTCTGGGAATTAAAGCCCACAGGTCTTAAAATTATCAAAGTTGGATGTCCCTGATCTAATCATTTTTAAAAATAATCAAAATTGGTGATTATCATTATAAATGTGATTAAAGCATAATTTAACTACATATATACATATATGTGTGTGCATACATATACATACACACCCTTTCTATTTTTTTATTTTAAATAACATTCTACATAAAATTTCATGTAGTTTCAATGACCACCCTCTCCTTCCATCAGTAAGAGGGCAAAATTCTTATTTTTGTCAACACTTTGTATAAATGTAGAAATCTACATCTATTAATGTAAATATGAAATGCTATAACCTTTAAACGCTGTAATTTTAATAGCATCACTTAGAAAAATTAATCAGTGGAACAACTTGCCTCCAGAAGTTGTGAATGCTCCAACACTCAAGTTTTAAGAAGAGTTTGGACAACCACTTTTTTGAAATGGAATAGGGCTTCCTTCCTGAGCAAGGGGTTGGACTAGAAGACCTCCAAGGTCCCTTCCAACTCTGTTATTCTGTATTGTATTCTGTATTCATCCATTCCCTTTGCTAATTGCCCACATTTCTATATAGGCTTCATCCTTTACATGGCTAACATCTCTCATTACAATTATTCCTTTCCAGGTCATTGACAGTTGTTCCTCACCACAATAACTAACAACACTTCAAAATTTATGAAAATACAACATTTCAACACAAATCATTCTACAAGTGAAGTCTTGAATGTCATTGCGGTCAGCCCAACCTTCACTTCTATTCTTACAGACCTCTTCGGCCCCCCTCATCATGGACCTTTTCAAGGCTAAAACCTTAAGTACGCTTTCTTGAGAGTGTGGTCCATTGGATTAGAAAGTCAGCTTCTAAGAAAATTTGCAAAGTATTATGCTTTAAACACCCAACATTCACTTTCTTCCGTCTCCCCAGTCATTACTTTGCCAGTTCATTCTTCCTCTTTTACTGTATCAGTACTTCAATTATAATAAATCATTTCCTCAGTTCTTGTTTTGTAATATTATAAAATGCATTTTAAATATTGCTTGAATGCCTCATTTTATCTTAGCAAGAATAGTCTGGAAGAACATTTCACTTATTAAGGAGCTTGAAGAATAGCATGCCATATAAAATATGCTGGAAAAAAAATGAAAACATCTTTTAAATCTATGTAAGTTGTTCCAAACAGCCTTTCGGCCATAAAAGAATGAACTATTGCTTCTCAGGCATAACATTCAATTGGAATAGTGAAACCAGGATTCATTTGGACAGAATGTTCCCAAGATTATTTTAAGGGCAGCCTTTAAATTCTTCCTACCAGTGCTCCAACCTGATCAACCGAATGAGGTCCTACAGCCTGGTTCTATCTTACGTTAACATCTCTATTATCTGTCAAACATGATAGGAAGCATTCCATTCTCCAAAATTTGTTCATCAGGAATTACAACTTCACCCACAACTTTGGTTGAACACACTGTCGACCGAGAAAGGGAAGGTGGAGATGCTGTGTTCTTTCAAGAGATGTATCGAGCACAATCTTTCTCCTCCCTTAATTACCGAATATTCAGCCCGCCAGTATGAGGTGATAAAATGACCTGTTTTCATTGGTTTTTAAATGAACTGTTATTTGATTTTTTTTATCTTTTCACCAGGTCTAGGAGGATATTGCATCTCTTCTCTCTGTCCAGGTTCTTCACAGAATATAGAATAATAGGACTGGAAGGGACTTTGGAGGTCTTCTAGTCCAACCTCCTGCCTATGGCAAGAGATCCTATACCTATAGGCGATCCTATACCATTCTAGACCCAGAGGGGTCCTTGGTTGTTTCCTTGCAGATGCTTCATGACCCAAACTAGGTAATATCATCAGTGCTAGAAGGGAGTGAGGTTGGTGAAATGAAAGAGAAGGAAGGGGACTCTGGAGTCCTTTGTGCTCTCTAAACTTGGTGGTTTTCTAGCAGACGTTTTAGGATCCAAACTGGATAACATCATCAATGCTAGAAGGGAGTGGGGTTTGTGGAGTGGAGGAGGAGAAGGAGGAGGACTGTGGGGTCCTTGGTACTTTCTGAGCTTGGTGGCTTTCTTGCAAGTGTTTCATGACTCAACTAAGTAACACTATCAGTTTAGTTTAGTTTAGTTAGTTTAGTTTATTATATTTGTATACCGCCCTTCTCCCAAGGGACTCAGGGCGGTGAACAGCTATGGTAAAAACAATGTGCAACAAAAATTAGAAGCTTATTAAAATAATTCAATCATTCGGCCAAATTTAAAACATCCAACTAAGATCATTTTAAAACCCCCATCAAAACCCAATTTAAAAAACCTTTATCCTGTCAGTCCAGTTTGCTGGAATAATAGGGGCTTCAGAGTGCGACGGAAGGCACGGAGGTCGGGGATCCTTCGTATGTCCGGGGGCAGTTCATTCCACAGGGCCGGGGCCCCCACAGAGAAGGCTCTCCCCCTGGGGGTCGCCAGCCTACACTGTTTGGCTGACGGCACCCTGAGGAGGCCCTCTCTATGGGAGTGTATTGGTCGGTGGGAGGCAATCGGTGGCAGAATGCGGTCCTGTAGTGCCAGAAGAGAGAGGGGATTGGGGAGTGGAAAAGGAGAAGGGGAAGGAGGAGGGCGGCGGCAAGGTCCTTGGTATTCTCTGAGTTTGGTGGCTTTCTTGCAGACGTCTCAGGACCCAAACTAGATAATATCAGCAGTGCCAGAAGATAGTGGGGATTTTGGAGGAGGAGAGGAGGGCGGCCGTGGGGGTCTTTGGAACTCTCTGGTGGTTTTCTTGCAAGCATTTCATGACCCAAACTAGGTAACATCATTAGTGCTAGAATGGAGTGGGGTTTGTGGAGCAAGACGGCTGTGAGGTCCCTGGGGGCTCTCTGAGCCCCGGTTGGCTTTCTTGCAGACGTCTCACGACCCAGACTAGGTAACACTATCAGTGCCAGTCCATTTATTTATCCCACTTCGGCTCCTGAAACGTCTGCAAGCAAACCACCATCCTCAGAGACTCCCGCCCCCACCCCAGGACCCCTCATTTCCACCCCGAGCTACAAATCTTCTCCTTTATTGGCATTTTCCCACCTCAGGACAGAAGAACCTGCCTGGCCTGCATCCTAACGCCCCCCCCCCACCCCCAATCCTTCCTCCACCTTTTCCTGGACCGAATGAAGTTTCTTTCCTCCCACCATCACCACCAACAGCCCGGTTCCTCCCAGCTGCTTCCCCACCCACCCCCGGCCTCGGGTTCTGCCTTTGGGGCTTCACTTTGAAGGAAGACAAACACCCCCCCACCCCCCAAATCCAGCCAAACAAAAGCTCCCCGTGGTTCGTAGCTCGGGATGCTTCTCCAAGGACCGACGGGCAGCCACCATCCCCTCACACACTTTACCTCAGCCCCGAAATCACCTTTCCGTGAGGAAAATCTTCCTCTTTTTTCCTCCCCCCCCCTCAGAAATACCTCGCCCTCCCCCCCCGGCTTCCCCTCAGACCCATCCCCGCCGACCCCTCACTCAGCCCCACTCACTCGGAGCCGTCGCCCTCGCAGCCGGTGGGGCTGGGTCCCTCAGCGATGGTCGGGGTGATGTTGAGGGCCGGCGGCACCAGTTTCCTTTTAGCCGGCATGGCAGCGGCGGAGGCCGGCGTTCCGTTGCGCCTTTAGCGAGGGACCCGCCTCAGAAGCAGCACCACTACCAGCAGAAGCAGCAGCAGGAGCGGCGACGGCGTCGTCGTCATCGCCCGGCTTGGCTGCCCTAAGCGAGGCCGAGGCTGCGCGCGAGGCCTAAAAAAAAAAAAAAAAAAAAAACCCAAAACCCTGAGGGGAACGCGAAGAAGGCGAGAGGAAGGAGGGGGGCGTGGCCGAAGCGCGAGCGAGCGCTGAGGCGCGCGAGGGAGAAGGGGAGGAGGAAAAAAAAAGTCTCCTCCCAACCAACTTGCCGCCCCCGCGATTGGCTGAGGCTCTCGCCGCCGCCTCGCGATTGGTCGGCTCGCCCGGGAGGATGGAGTAGTGGGAGGGGGTGAGGCAGGCGCGTTCGCTCGCGCGCGCCAGCCACCCCTTCTCCCGATTGGCCGGCCGCTGGAAAAGGGGGCTGCGCGAGGCCGGCCAGAGGAAGCGAGAGAGCTCGCCACCCCGCCCGCCCAGCTGAGGAAAGCTTCACCTCGCGATTGGTCGAAACGGCTGTATTAAAAGAAGTGAGAGAGATCGACGTCGAGTCGAGAGACGCATGCGGAGAAAGAGTTGGGAGGGGTGGAGGGGAAGAGGCAAGTCTCGCGAGAATAGACCTCGCGGTGTTTTTTTTCCCCCTTCATCTCACCCCTCCCCTCCACCTGACAGCAAAGCTTGACCCCCCAAACCGCCGCAGGAAAGGTTGGCGCATGCGCACGGCGAATGGGGGCTCGAGCTGGGGGGAAAGAGGCGGGAAAACTTTTTTTCTTTTTTGGCGCGAGGGCAGAAGCTCGTCAGTTGAAGGTGAATTTGAGGTGAGGTAACGGCTTCGGTTGCTGGCCTCCCGTGCTGTGGACAAATGTCAAACAAGAGACTCCCCGAGAGCTTTTTTATTTTTTAAAAACTCTTTTCCCACTTGAGTCGTCAAAACCAGGGGTTAACATTAAACCCGCTCTTGGTCTTGGCTTCCAGCGAAATGCTTCATGAAGAAATCTAGAAGTTGAGTCATGGCAACTGGTTTTCTTTTTCGGTTCGAGACGTTTGGCTGCTTACCCAAAAGTAGCTTCTTAAATCATGAGGAAATGTTCCCAGGGAAGATGCTCCTGGTTGGGTTTCCTACAGAAAAAGAAGTGTGCGGAGGTTGCATACTCTCTCCCCTTTCTTACTCAACCTGTATGCTGAAATGGTCATGAGGAAGCTAGATCTTGAAGAATCAAAAATGGGCGGAAAGGTGGGTGGAAGAAACGTCAACAATCTTTGATGTTCTGATGATTTAACTCGCCTCTCAGAAATCAAAGGCAGCCTGGAATATCTGCTCAAGAAAATCAAAGAAGAAAGTGAGAATTTTGGTTTCTATCTGAACATCAAAAAGACCATGGTCATGGCCATTGCAAGGAAGGGGAACATCAAAATAGAAATTGATGGTGAAGAGAGAATGTGTGGAAAAATGTACTTCCTTAGCATCAATATAAACTCAAAATGGTGAATGCAGGGTCATGTGATTGCCATTTTGGGATCTCAAGTGGCGTCCAAAAAGCTTAGTCGGGGTTAACCCAATTCACTTAATAATTGCAGTGACTCGTTTAACAATTGTGGCAAAAAAGGTCATAAAATCTGGCATGACTTATTTAACAACTATCTTGCTTAGAAACTGAAATTCTGGTCCCAATTGTGATTAACTCGAAGAGTATGCTGATGATTGATATAAACCTCCAGTTCTATCCAGTCAGATGATGCTGTTGAGGAACTGACCAGGTGTCTTGAAATGGTGCAGCTCTAGAGGAGGAGGAATTTGCTCCAACTCAACTGTTGCAAGACAGAATGGCTTTGGGTTCTTGCCCCCCCCCCTTTTTCTGGATATAGTGATGTGTCATCTTTAATCCTCCCTGGGTCTTGGAAGGGAAAGGAGAAAGGAGATGCTATATGCCTAAAGCCAAGCAGACTTTAGAAAAGACCATAGAATAATACAGGGAAACAAACACAGGGAACAAATCAATCGAGTTCTCAGATGCTCAGGCTCAAATTATTGAAACCTAGCTCTCTTGAAAGTCAATAATAGCAGGAAAGATGAAAAGGAAAACAAAGGAGGAAACCAGCCAGAAGGTTGATGGACTTGATTATAGCAGTAATGAGTACACCATTGGAGAAGATCTGAAGGCCCACTTGGGGACAGTTCATGGAAAAGGTTTGTCTAGGTCGGGTGTCAAACTGGTGGCCCGCCGGCCATATGCATCATACACAGTCCATGCCCACCCCAGCTCCACAAAGGCAAAAAATGTCATGTCACATGATATCAACGTGATGCAGCGAGTTTGACACCCGTGGTCATTAAAAATTGGCATCAACTTGATGGCACATAATCAGTACAACAGCTTCTTTGTCACCCAGGCTGAAGCATCCCTGAGCAGTCTGCCACAAGAGGCAGAAAGTAGACCAACCACAAATTGATCAGTCAATACAAGACCTTCTAAACAACAATAGCAGGAAATTGGCAGCATCTTCAATAAAAGTCTTTCTGTTAAAAACTGGGGGAAGCAGAAATCATGTTTGTTGAATGCTGAAATTAAAACAGCTGGAAATGGCCCCTCAGGCTTCTACTGTGTCTTAGAACTAGAGTATGAAATATCATCTTCCAAACCAAGACAACAAGGGATCCCATTTTTGTCTCACCTCTCCCTTATATTTGTCATTAAGTTTTTCTCAGCACTAACAGAATAGCCACATGTCCATCTAATCATCCTGAAACACAGCCAGGCACGCTGAGGAAAATGGCTGTGTACATGTGCTAGAAGAAGATTCACACCCGCAGTATTGTTCTGTTCCTTTCATTCTCACCCACTATTACCCTATCCATCTGCTGAGCCGCTCACATTGTTCTCCCCACATTCCCATGGCAGCCAAACACCTCTTAGTCACTTAAAAATAGAAAGAACAGATCTCTCCTCTTCCAATAAAAGACAAATCAGGGTTTGGCAACAGGTTGAGGCGTTGATGTGACACACACACATACAGAAGCGTTGCATTACACGTGCCTGGCTGAGAAAGAAACACATTACATAACTATCTAGATTCTGGTGCATATGAACTCACCCTGATTTTCTATTTCTTACTTATTGTACATCCATATAAATGGATCTATTCATATAATGTTTATAGTTCTCTATAAACAAAAGTGAGGATGTGCACAAGTACACCTTAGTTTAAAGTTATATTCACATTTGAGAAGCGATATCTGAGATTTATGCACTTAGGATATATGCATGAATATTAACATTCAGCTACAAATTGTCTATTGTGCAAACTATAAGTTGCAACTGGTATCTTGAAATCTAAACAGCATGTGAATGCCTATTCTCAATAGAACAAATTCTTGCTTTTATTCATCCAACTGCTATTTGTTTATGTACTTTTTATACAAAAGCAGACATACTATATTTGTTTTGGAGTTAACTAAGGATGACTAGCATGGAGCAGTGAAGAACAAAAAACTGGACAATGCTTTACATTTTTATGCTGTGATGCATTTCTTTATGTTTCTGTTTTGTTTTCCTGGTATCATAGAATGAAAGACAGATTATGACCACAGTTGAGCCCAAACTTTTTGTTGCTAAGACAATTTGTTAAGTGAGCTTTGCCCCATTTTACTACCTTTCTTTCCTCAGTTATTAAGTGAATCGCTGCAATGGTTAAGTTAGTAACACGATTGTTAAGTGAATCTTGTTTCCCCATTTACTTTGCTTGTTAGAAGAATGTCAAAGGAGATCGTGTGACCCTGGGTCACTGCAACCATCATAAATATAAGTCAGTTGCCAAGCATCTGAATTTTGATCAGCTGACCATGGGGAATGGTCATAAGTGTGAAAAACCGTAATACATCACTTTTTTCAGTGCTGTGGTAACTTTGAACGGTCAATACAGGAACTGTTATAAATCAAGGATTACCTGTATTTAAATAGCAAGAAATTACTTATGAGTTATTTTATTAAGCCAGTTTGCGATATAAACCAAACGGGTAACCCAGTACCTTTTCTCACAATTTCTTAATGCATGTTTTGAAACACACATTCAAAAGGACTATAGTTATGTTTTGCCACGTGACCAGAACTTGAACACTTTCAATGGTCAAAAAGGATGCACGTGACCCGCTGGTGGTTCAAATCCAGGAGCAATCTAACAAGAGCCTTGGCTTTGCTCTTTTTGCTACCCTACCAAAATAGATATGTAGGTTAAAGGTTTGTTATTGTACATCTTTACACTGCAAACATCCCTCTAAATGAATATATAAACAAAGTAATCTGCTTTATGGTGCTTTAGAGCAGTGCTTCTTAAGATGTGCTCCTAAGATCTGGGGGGGAGGGGTATCCCCAAGACCATCTCAGGGCTCCTTAAAATCAAAATTATTTAGTAACCTATGTTGAAAAATAATACAATATTAATATTTCATCAAATAATCATGAGAAGCAGTAGCAGTAGTAAATGTGTCAATCTTAATTTTTGATATGGTAAATTGATAAATATAATCCATATAAAGAAAAGTTAATTTGGAGTCCTCTATAATTTTTAAAAATAGGAGGAGCTTCTGAAAGAAAAAACTCAAACACTTTTTGATCATTGCTTTAGAAATAGGACTACTAACGGCGGCAACTCTGCAATGGTTCAGATGATAAATCCTGAAGAAAACCAGATGAGCAAAAAGTAATTGTATAAAGTAATGATTGTTTTAGGTGTTATTTTGGTGCTTTAGAAATAAGCAATGTTGGTTGCTTTTTTGCATTTTAAAAATCTGTCTTGAGCTGCTTTTTCTGAAAAGCAGGAAGTTTGGAGTTGTGTAGCCAAAGACACAAAAGCAAGGAGCGTTTTCCCTAGCTGCTGCTTCTCACATCAAAGTGAAGTCAAGCAGTTGCTGATTTCTCTCTCTAAAGTAACCTTGGAGAACAGATGAGTAAAACACTTGTGATCAGGGTGAGGCTGAATAGGACAAAGATTGGGGTCCAAGGGGCACCTTGACAAGTGTGCTGGCGCCGGCATCATATAGTTATGTAATTATCTTTAGGAGTAAAGCCAATGGACTGGTTATTCAAAGATAAGATTGATTTCTTTTTATCAATACATTTGCTTTCTCCTTCCTCTGACAGGGACTATTCAAGTACAGCTACTCAGCCAAGAACTAGGCAAGATCTTTGGTCGGAACTCCTTCAGGCTCTGCCTTCAAAATCTGAAAAAAAAAGATATTTTAAAGTAGGTTTATTATATAGCAGTGATCCCTCAGGGCACAGTTGGTCACCTGATGGGAGTCAGTGGGGTATATCTTATCACATCTGTCCTCAGGTCTGTGGATTTTCAGACTTTGTTTTCAGGGAAATTCTGAAATTTCTTAGAAGCTTATCAGCTTGAAAATAGTGATACGCTACTATTAAAAATTTTGTGTATATGGAAGACACCTCTCAATGCTGAAGTACTGTATAGTGTAGACTTTAGAGGAATATAGATATATAGGAATTGTAGGTTTGAAGGATTACCTTGATTTTATACTAGACTCTAAAGACCATCCAACTTGGGCCCATTAATTTTGAAGGTTAGAATTGAATAGAGTTGACATTTTGTCCATAGAAAAATCCATTCCTGATTAACAAAAGAGAATTGTTTTGTTGTTTTTGCTTCTCTGAGCGAGGGTGCCTTTCCTGCCGCCTTGAAAGAGGCGGTAGTGAGGCCCCTCCTCAAGAAGCCTTCCCTGGACCCGGCTGAATTAGCCAACTACCGTCTGGTCTCCAACCTTCGTTTTGTGGCGAAGGTTGTTGAGAGCGTGATGGCACGACAGCTTCCCCGACACCTGGATGAAGCTATCTATCTGGACCCGTGCCAGTCGGGCTTCAGGCAGGGGTACAGCACAGAAACAGCATTGGTCGCATTGGTGGATGATCTCTGGAGGGCTTGGGACAGGGGTTGCTCCTCTGTCCTAGTCCTATTAGATCTCTCAGCGGCTTTTGATACCATCGACCATGGTATCATGCTGCAGCGGTTGAGGGGGTTAGGAATGGGGGGCACCGTTCTACGGTGGTTCTCCTCCTTCCTCTCTGGCCACTCGCAGTTTGTGTTGGCAGGGGGACAGAGGTCGACCTCGAGGCATCTCGCATGGGGAGTGCCGCAAGAGTCGGTCCTCTCGCCCCTCCTGTTCAACATTTATGTGAAGCCGCTGGGTGAGATCATCCGTGGTTTTGGGGTGAAGTGTCATCTGTACGCTGACAACACTCAGTTGTACATCTCCACCCCAGACCACCCCAACGATGCCCTTGATGTGATGTCTCGCTGCCTGGAGGCCGTGCGGATCTGGATGGGGAGGAACAGGCTCAGACTCAACCCTTCCAAGACCGAGTGGTTGTGGCTTCCGGCGTCCTGATATAGACAGCAGGTGCCATCGCTGACTATTGGGGGTGAATCTTTGCCCCCCATAGAGAGGGCTCGCAATCTGGGTGTCCTCCTGGACGCACGGCTGTCTTTAGAAGAGCATATGACAGTCGTGGCCAAGGGGGCCTTTTATCAGGTTCGCCTGATTCGCCAGTTGCAGCCCTTTCTGGACCGGGACGCCCTGCGTACAGTCACTCACGCCCTTGTTACCTCCCGGTTGGACTATTGTAATGCTCTCTACATGGGGCTCTCCTTGAAGAGCACTCGGAGGCTCCAACTGGTCCAGAATGCGGCCGCGCGGGTGGTTATGGGTGCAACCCGTTGCGTCCACCTGACACCCCTCCTGCGCGAGCTGCACTGGCTCCCAGTGGTCTACCGGGTGCAATTCAAGGTGTTGGTCACCACCTTTAAAGCGCTCCATGGCATAGGACCCGGGTACCTTCGAGACCATCTTCTGCCACCGATAGCCTCCCACCGACCAGTCCGCTCCCACAGAGAGGTCTCCTCAGAGTGCCATCGGCCAAGTCATGTCGGCTGGCGACACCCAGGGGGAGGGCCTTCTCTGTGGGAGCCCCAGTCCTGTGGAATGAACTGCCCCCGGAAATTCGTAAGATTTCTGACCTCCGGGTATTTCGCTGCGCATTCAAGACCCTGTTGTTCCGCCAGGCTGGGTTAGCAACATAATTTTAAATTGGATGTTTTAAATTTTGGGGGTTTTAAATTAAGCCAAATTTATTTAATATTTTTAAATTATTTTAAATTGATGTTGATTCTGTTTTTAAATAGGCTGTACACCGCCCTGAGTCCTTCGGGAGAAGGGCGGTATAGAAATAAAATTATTATTATTATTATTGTTGTTGTTGTTGTTGTTGTTATTATTATTAATATTATTATTATTATTATTATTATTAAACTGTTGACATCCTTGTTGATTTATTTAGCGAATCAAAAGTAGATCCAAATCTCTCATCTACTGAACCCTATCAGAATGATAGGCTTTTTGAACAACCAATCAATGTTGGATGGACTTAATAATAGCATAATTTTTGAAAACCTGTATCCATTCTAGAAGTATATTTGTAAGTCTTAAATGGAGAATTAGTGCCTGAGAAATATATACTGGTAATGAATAGGATTACCCATTTTGGAAAATTCAGTGTTCTTGGAAACAGGCTCTGAGACAAATGCTCAAGAGTGATTCCAGTGGTGGGTTGCCCCTGGTTCGGACCGGTTCTATAGAAGCAAGCGCATGCGTGCGCGGCTCTATTGTGAACCGGTAGTAAAGGTAAGTAGAACCCATACTTGAGTCATTCCCGTGGCATCAAACATGATGCAAACCTGCTCCAGCAGCCTCTTCTTTCTGCCATGTCCTGTTTCTACTATGATGTTGGCTTTGTCCTGTCATCAGCCTACTGAGACAGAATTAAGCTTCATTTAGCTCTACCGGCAGTAATGTAGCCTTTCCCACTTGTTCCTACCCTATCTAATCTCAAGATACATAAAACTAGTTAGCATATCACATGAAGTTAGGTAAGGGAGTTCCTGGCCATAACAGTCACCTGCTTTGTAAAAGATCACCAGATTACCTGCCAATTTGTCCGGAGAAGTGCCACTCCATCCAGAACCTAAAGACAAATTCCACGGTACTAGAAGAAAAAGAAACTCACAACCATTTGGTCTTGTCATGACTGAGTTTAAGCCTGTTCCTCCCCATCCCCAGTTTCCAAGCACTGGGTTAAGATCTTGAAAGCATTGCTTACACAACCAGGGATTGAGATGTGTAACTGGATATAATCAGCCTATTGAGAATACTTGACACAGTTGAGGGAATGACCTTCCCCAATGATTTCGTGTAGATGTTAAAAGGACAGATAAAAGCATTGAGCAATATGGTAATCCGCAATCGCAGGCCATAGGCTTGACCTCTCGATCTCACGAACAGCAGCTGAAATAGTCTGGATAGAGGAGAAGGGAACAACTGCAACATGATGTCTCCTACATCTGACCCCCACCCCCAATCCAGAAGGATATCATAATTGTGGTGCCAAAAGTTGCTGAGAGATGAAAAAGAACCAGGACAGTTGCATCATTCTATCTCTGTCAATAGTAATCAACAAGTAAAATCAATGCCATCACTATTATACCTTTGCCTGGAACAGGTCCAGGTAATCCACTTTTGCCAGGGCCCTTGAAGCTGAAATCTGATCACCTTCTCAAACTTTCCCCAGAAAATTAAGTTGGAGAATGGGCAAACATTGTCCAGAACTGTTGGATCCAGCAGTGGCCTTGTTCAAGATAGAAACGCCTCATCCCTCAAGGAAGCAGTCGTCATCTCATGGACAAACCACATTTGTGACCCAGGAACTCTTGGCTACCAGGATGGGCATTAATTTACCAGACAAGGGGTTAGATAAACCCCCCCCCAAGGATCCTGGCCACTTCCTAGGAGTTATATTTCTCACATAACTCATACTGTCTCAGTCAATGTACAAGGATTCGGCCAGGCAGAACTAACTTGAAGCAGATCCAAGCGACTTTATTTGACATCAACATTTCAGGCTTTGCAGACCGGCTGGTGATGAGAGGGGATGGCTCCATACAAGTGGTTGGCAAGTGTGTGTGCAGCTCCATTTGCACGAGCGGTGTGCACGTGTGCTCGCCCACTGCTCATGCAAGTGAGAATGCGGGTGCATGCACGCGCACTCACTGGCTGTTTCCGTGGCCCAGTTGCAAACAGCTCACAGATTGGGGATTTCTGGTCTAGAATATTTTATTTTTTCCATTGTCCCTGAAGACATTATGGTGAGCCCTCCCTCCCCAGCAAAGAATTGGGCCCCTGACTGGATGTGAGGAGAAAAATAAGCTTTTGCTGCTCTTATTACCACAGTATTTTACACATTTAGTTGGATTAACACTTTTTTTTTTCACCAGTGGTGCCCTCTTCCCTCTTCATAAGTGCAGTCACCTTTACGGTTTTCCTTGTTCAGTTTTTTCCCTTGGCTGCATCTCCAGTTTTTTTAACTGCGTTAGTGATACTATCCTCCACTTTTCTCAAAATTGTCAGTTCTTGCCTACACACATATATATACAGGAGACTAACAGATGCGTTGATCAGGAGAGCATCTCATGCAACTAGCTTCTGTTCAGAAAAAGTCAGGCCGCTACTCTGGATTATCAGACCAAGATATGGAACATTTTTGATGAGCTTGGAAAAGACAAAGAAGTATTAAAGGCCAAAATGATGGCAAATGATAGACAAGCTGAAGATAGATAAGTACTGTAGAGAAAGAAAAGAAGAATCTGCTACCCTTGTATTTACTATTACTATTCCTGCTCCTACTAATAGTAGTAACAGTTTCTTTTCTCATGCTTAGCATTACTATCTGGTAACTTAGGAGAAGCAAAAGTTTATTTATTTGTAAAACAATTTGTACACAAGTTTCAACCCTGGCTGTGATCCCTAAGAAGGTGGATTCAAGTTTAGGGCAATTTGTTCCTCAATTCTTCCCCTGGCTTTCTGAGCTATTATTTTGCAATGGTGACTTCTAGGATTGTCCCGAAGGTGTTTTTTTCAAGAGGCAACTGGGCTTTCTTTGGGTTTTTTTTTTTTTCTCTTAAAGACATTTTGCTTCTCATCCAAGAAGCATCTTCAGGTCTGATTGAACGCTAGAGAATGGAAGGATTTACATTCCTTGTCATCTGGTTGTTATTCCTTGCTGTCGTCTGGTTGACTTCTATGCTTGGCATTAGCTTTCTTCTAAAAAACAAGGGTAGTTCTTGCATGCTTCCTACCTCTTTATTTGTGGTTTAGCCAATTCATCCTGCTGAGATTTTAAAGAACAAAACATGGGCCTTTTATAGACAGATGTAGAATGACATTTTGGAAATCTAAAACTATCAAAGAGACCATCCTCTGTTTGCAACATGTTTGACCCAGTTAACCAATAACCTGGTCAGATCTCTTGATCTGCTGTGGAAGCACATAATCATGCTAATGGGAATGAGGGAACACTACTTATTTTCTCCAGAAACTAACGAATATGTCCCAGATTTGCCTTCATTCATGGACTTCACCATCATTTCTCTTCTCCGACCTGGCTGCAGGAGGCAGAAGACAAAGAAGTAAAGAAATGGCAAAAAATTCACATGGAGCTGGATTTAAGACAATTCACCGTGGCCAATTCACTCTGTCGGCTCATTCTGGACCACTCACTGTGGCCAACTTGCCACAGGAGAACTCGCTGTGGGACAATTCAACACGAGATAACTTGAGAAAGGGACAAGTGAATTGTAGCAGGCCTTATCTTGCTTTAGGTTTGAACCTTCTCAAATTAGAAATCCTTGAGGGTGGGGTGAGCTCAGGGGTGAAATTCAGCAGGTTCTGACAGGTTCTGGGGAACCAGTAGCGGAAATTTTGAGTAGTTCGGAGAACCGGCAAATACCATCTCTGGCTGACCCCAGAGTGGGGTGGGAAAGGAGATTTTGCAATATCTTTTCCCCAGGAGTGGGGAGGGAATGGAGATTTTGCAGTATCCTTCCCCTGCCACACACACCAAGCGACACCATGCCCAAGCCACGCCCACAGAACCAGTAGTAAAAAAATTTGGATTTCACTACTGGGTGAGCTACAATTGTATTTATCCCTTTCTTGAGTTATCCTGCATTGAATTGCCCCGCAGTGAGTTGGCTGTGGTGAGACAGTCATGGTGAGATGGCTGCAGCGAGTTGGCCAGGATCGGTGAACCATAGTGAGTTGGCCGTAACAACTTGTTCCGCTCTGCATGGAACTGATTGCATATTGAGCTAGAATCCCCACAGACCATCACCCTGTAGTGGAGACACAGTTCTCGACTCACATCATCAACACAACAAGGAGAGTGAAGAACAGACACACAAACACAATGTCTGAACAGAGTTGGATTCCTCACAACGTACATCATACATGCAAAGATAATGCCAGCGGAGAAAGGATTTCTAACCAGACCACATCGGGAGAACTCAATGCACTGCCTGGAATAAGGAAACTTCATATAGCTCACTTTCTTCCTCCATTGAACTATTTTGAGTTGGTCCCATCTTAAGAAGCACTAGTTTCTTCATCAGACAATTCTGATAGTATTTGATGTTCTTTTTTTTTCTTCCATTCAATCCTGTCCCATTCTCAAAGACTTCCTGGATAGGTCTCTGCCATTTTCTTGACAAGGTTTTTCAGAGGTGTCTTGCCACTGCTTCCTTCCTAGGGCTGAGAGAGAGCGACTGGCACAAGGTCACCTAGCTAGCTTTGTGCCTGAGGCGATACTAGAACTCACGGACACCTGGTTTCTAGCCTGATGATTTAACCACTACACCAAGCTTTTATTTATATGGTAATATGCAAAACCAGAGCATCATTGAACTAGCCCTGGCATCGTACAGCAGGTGCGAGAGCATCGAAAGTGGTGTCTCAATGCTGCAATAAAAGATTACCCCAAGGAATCTTACGGCTGCTTTGAGGCATGAAGGATTGGGTCCATTCATCATTTAATTTATTTATTACATTTCTGTGCCAACCACCTCACTGATAACAGTGGCTCTATATCATACAGGTGCATTAAACAGAGAAGACGAGAGTTGAGCATAAACCAGTTTTGTGTTTTTCCAGTAAGTTCTCAAAGCCTATATAAACTGCTGAGATCGATAGGCCAACTGTGATTAAAATCCAATTAATGGGCTCACTATTGTTGTTTCCTTGAGCAAAGAGGGAGAGAAAATTATTTTTGAAAAGTAGGTAATAGGTCACTGTGACACAGCCCAGCCAAAGACTTTGGACCTCTCAGCCTAGCGCCCACTCAAATTAGAAACGAAAGGCAGGATGGACTAAAGTTATTTAGATAATGGTTACCCAATTTGTCCCAGTTATGATTGCCTGACTTCTTTTATGTCTCTGCCCGCTGAGATGACAGTCTTTCTCCCATTGGAGAGCTGGACGAAAGGGAGGGATTTAATGAGCCTGACGCTATTTTTGTATCGTTGGAGTTTAAACTTTGCCACCCAGTAGGAAAAAAAAAGATTTTGGCTGGACAGACGGAGAACGGAGAAGAAAATAACCGTATTCAACTTCGCAGCAAGGAAAACCTTTGGGATTGGAAACAATTGGCTAAACCGAATCAACACTGGAGAACACTCTCAGGAGTAGGTAAGGTGGTACAACCTCATTTTTTTCCCTCCAAATTAACTCAACGGGTTTCATCTTTGGAAACAAGTGCAGGACAAATAAGAGGACGGAGGTCAGGGCTGTGTGCGGAGAAGAGAAACATGCACGAAGCAGTGGTACATGGAGATAAGTCTGTTAATCAGAAGGCGATAGACAAGCAAACGAACTAGTTTTCAGAAGACCAGCCTCAGATTAGAAGAACCCCCAAACTACTCAAATTTCTTCAGCTTTTTTTTAAATTACATTTTTCAAAGCTGGATATGTCCTCTAAATTACTGGGTATAGTTGTGTTGTATTTGGGTGCAAACTGGAAGAATAAATGTACAGAGACTAAGCTTTAATTGCAAGATATCTATTGTGCCGAGAATACATTAATTGTTATTTATTAACAGAAGTTAACAGAATAACAGAGTTGGAAGGGAGCTTGGAGGTCTTGGAGTGTTGGAGCATCCACAAATTGTGAAGTTCCACTGACTAATTGTTCTAACAGTTAAGAAATTTCTCCTAAATTGCTTCTTTCTTTGATTAGTTTCCATTCTTCACTTCTTGTCCTGCCTTCTGGTGCTTTGGAGAATAGCTTGACTCCCTCTTCTTTGTGGCAGCCCCTCAAGTATTGGAAGACTGCTATCATGTCACCCCTAGTCCTTCTTTTCACTAGATTAGACTATTAATTGAAAGTAAATATAATTTGGTTTTCTGCACATGGTTTTCCTCAAATCTTTGTGCGTGTTTCTGGAGGTAGAGAGATAGATACATCGCTGTCAATACACAGATTCATTTCTTTACACAGAAATAAAACAGATGTGTCTGATTACAAAGACGATTAGAGGACCCAAAGGTGATTAGGGGACTGGAGGCTAAAACATATAAAGAATGATTGCTGGGATTGGGTATGTCTAGTTTAATGAAAAGAAGAACCAGACGTGACTTGATAGCAGTATTCCCATATCTCAGGGGTTGCCACAAAGAAGAGAGAGTCAAACTATTCCCCAAAGCACCAGAAGGCAGAACAAGAAGCAACGGACGGAAACTATTCAACTTGGAATTAAGGAGAAACTTCCTAACAGTGAGGACAATTAACCAATGGAACAACTTGCCTCCAGAAGTTGTGAATGCTCCAACACTGGAAGTTTTAAAGAAGAAATTGGACAACCATTGACTGAAATGGTATAGGGTTTCCTGCCTGAGAAGGGGGTTGGACTAAAAGACCTCCAAGATCCCTTCCAGCTCTGTCATTCTATTCTATTCCATTCCATTCCATTCCATTCCAATTTTCTAATCTAATCTCAGCATCTTAATCAATGGCGTACTCTGTGCACAGAGTGTGTTTCTTGACGAATCTGTCTCAGTTGTGGTTATACCTCCCATTTTTTTAAAGAAACAATATCAAGTAGTACAGGTTGCCCTCAACTTACAACCATAATGGAGCCCAGAATATGTTGAGCCACACACGAGACCAGACCCGATGTTAGGACATTTTTTCAGTGGTCATTAAGCGGACACCATGATTGATAAGTAAATGTTGCAGTTGTTAAGCAAACGCCATGGTCATTAAACAAATTATTCTATGCCTATGGCCATGTTTGTACACCACCCAAATCCCAGTGACTCTTCGCCGTGGATCCCAAATTAACAAAAACATCTGGATTGAGTAATAATCAACGGTAGACCAATTGAGACAATGATAGCAGTAGTATAATAATACTGATGAAGCGATCATCAAAGGAATAATAATAATAATAAACCATCACAAAAATACAGTAACCCCTACATTCTGTATGGCTGTGGAGTGTAGGACCAGAGCTGATATTCAGCCAGTTCAGACCGGTTCGCCCGAACCAGTAGCGGAAAGTAAGTGAGTACCACCCCTATGTAGGATCAGAAGAAGAGACTAAAACTACCAGGAGAGAAATCAAGGCTAAACATCAGGAGGGTTGACTATGACTATAGGAGCTGTCAATCACTGGAATCGACTGACACCTGAGCAAGTAGCAAGTTCTCCCTCACTGGAAGTCTTCAGACAAAGGCCGGATAGCTCTGAGCAAGGGGCTGAATTAGATAACCTCTAGGATCCCTTCCAGCTCTACGGTTCCAGGTGCTCTCCAGAACAGCTCCATTTTAGCTTACTTCTGGAATGGGTCTATGACAATTCGCCACAGCCAACTCGCCGCAGCTAATATGCTGCGGGACGATTCGCTGCAGAATAAGAGTTACATTAATATCAAAGAAATGGTGGAATAGAATCATTAAAGAAAGAATGTGAATGGCAAAAATTACAATATTATTTTATTTATTTTGAATCATTAAATTGAATTGTCAAATTGTCTCACGGCGAGTTGGCCATGGCGAGTTGGCTGTTGCGAGTTAGTCACAATGAGTTGGCTGTGGTAAGTTGTCCCATTCCGTTCTGGAATAGCGTAATGGTAGTATGTCCGTGGAGATTCTCCATCATCCAGAAGTGTTTCTTCCAAAGGGAACTGGACTTTCTTGATTATTTTTTTCTTTGAAAACGTTTCGCTTCTCACGCAAAAAGCTTCTTCAGCTCAGGTTCCGTTCAACCGAAGAAGCTTCTCGGATGAGAAATGAAACATTTTCAAAGGAAAAACAAAAACAAAATCTGATTTCCTTCTGGAAAAAGCACCGTTGGGAGTGTAATGGAAGGCTCGAACCTAAATAAAGACAATTCCATGAGTCTAGCTTCAAGTCCCTTTAGAGTACAGGTAATCCTTGACTTGCAACCGTTCATTTAGTGACCATTCAAAGTTACAATGGCCCTGAAAAAAGCGATTTCTGATTGTTTTTCACACGAGCATTGCAGCATCCCCATTGTCATGTGATAGAAACTCACATGTTTCACAACTGACTCATATTTATGTTGGTTGCAGTGTCCCGGGAGTCATATGTGATCCCCTTTTGCGACAAGCAAAGTCAATGGGACAGCCCGATTCCCTTAACAACCGTGCTACTAACTTAACAACTGTGGCAAGAAAGGTGGTAAAATGGGGGCAAAATTCACTTAACAGATGTTTTGCTTAGCAACAGAAATTTGGGGCTCAATTGTGGTTGTAAGTCGAGGACTACTCATACTTTATGAACACAGGGTAGAGCCAAAAACTTCTCTTGGGACAGGTAAACTGGCAGACCTTTCTGGTAGGACATCCTTCCTTGAAGATAAACTAAGTTTCTAGTCCCCATGGTCATAAATGAAGAGGCAAAACAGGAATCAGTCTTTGAACAAGTGATTTATCTGTTTGTTTTGTTGGGCTTTATTTACATGAATTGCTGGAGAATCAGAGGTGGTTTTTTTAACTAGTATCGATTTATTTTCTTGGTTTTCTTTGTCCTTGTTTATTTTGTTATTTTACTTTCATTTTGTCTAAGCTTCATTTTTATTTCTTCTTTCCAAACTTCTTTTTCTTCTTTCATTTCTTCTTTTCTTCTTTTCTTTCTTCTTTATGAAACTTGGTTGTGAACTGTCTAGAGCAGTTCCATGGCAAGATAGGCAGCAAATAAGTTTAATAGTAAGAATAATTTCGGGCAAGACATTCCCTCCCCCCAAAGATGCTAGTTTATCTGCCTGCAAAAATAAAAGTAAAAATTGGCCACCAAGTTTTAGCTAATATTAATACCGTCCTTATAATACTCTATTCAATAATACCGAAGTCTCTGACAGATTTCCAGAAGATTTTGTGTTTTTCCTGAGATCTTTCATCAAACTAAATGGATAAAGAGACGTTTGTCTCAAAGGTCCAAGCTCCGGACTTAAACCAACATCAGGATGCCACTCAATCTGGGTTCCAAAGGGTTTATTAAGCTGGATTCTTGGCTGAGTTCCGTCAGCAAGTAATAAGGAATGAAGTTAGCGCTGGGAGCCTCCAATTGAAGAAGCCTGAAGAACTGAAGGAGCTTCTTGGATGAGAAGCAAAACATCTTCAAAGAAAAAACAGAAAGTCCATTTGTCTGTATTAATACAGAAGAGTCTGTATTTTTTGCTGAGACCTTTCATCAAACGAAACAGATAAATCCCAAAGGTGCTTTTTTTTTCAAGGGGCAACTGGACTTTCTGTTTTTTCTTTGAAGACATTTCGTTTCTCATCCATGAAGCTTCTTCAGCTGTGACGGGATGGAGGGGAATGGAAGGAGCTGTCTCCTTGCAGACAGCTGGTCATTTGCATCCTTTTAGTGAGTCGTTGAGGCCACTTGGAGGTTTATCTGTGTCCTCAGGGTCACCTGAGTGGCGCAAATGGGTATGGAGCCTTCTTGGAACTGCTTTAAGGACCGTGTTGTAGATTGGAGACAGATGGTGCTGTATCCCTCCCTCTCTCTTGAGAGAGGGCTGTTAAATTTGGACGTAGATGGCCTCTTTGAGACCCTCTTTCCAACCAGCGGTCCTCTCTGTCCAAAATGTGCGTGCTTTATAGGCTACAAATCATCTGTTCTGTGACCATAACTTCAGTTGTAACGGATTGGTCATAGTGTGTACTACCTGTAATTTAACAGTAATCTGGCTGGAGTCATGCACCACAGCAACTATACTATAAACCTGGGGAAATAAGTCTCAGTTACTCCTTTCCCATAACCTGCTAGGCCAAACCCGTAAACCTTATCATGGCATAAGGTGACATCTGAGTTGATGCATTGATTTGGTTGGTTGGTTTGGTTTCCATTCACAAGTTCAACTAACTCCATGGTTTAACTACCCTGTTTGTTGGGTCCACCCAACTGTGCCTAGCAGCTGCTCCCAACCCTCTAACTCAGGGGTGTCAAACTCAAGACCTGGGGGCCAGATCCGGCCCATGGAGTACTTAGATCTGGCCTGTAGGGGTGCTCTGGAAACAGCGAAGGACCGGCCTGCGGTGCCTCTGCCAGCGAAAATGGAGCTCGGGGGTGGCCACGGATAGCCCTCCGGAGCTCCGTTTTGGCGGGCAAAGGGTTGCAGGAGGCTGTGGCAGCCGAAAACGGAGCTCAGGAGCCCGTTTTCGCTGGCAGAGCGCTCAGGCCACCCCAACATGAGTGACATTGAGCTTGCCATTCCCACCCCAGCCATGCCTATCCCAGCGAGGTCATAAACACAACCCTGATGTGGCCCTCAATGAAATCAAGTTTGACACCCCTGCTCTAACTCATCTTTTCTCTCTTGCAGTCATGGCCTGCCCCAATCTTGACGGCATGGAGTTGCTGGATCTCCTCTTTGACGGGCAGGATGGAGTCCTTCGCAATGTGGAGCTGGGATCCTCAGAGGCCCCTTGGATGGCACAGGAAGGCAGGGTGAGCAGATGGCACCGGGATGAGAAAGGGTGGGGGGGAAGGCAGCAGCTGAGCAAGACGTAGGAGAATAGGGTTAATTGCTCCGTTCTGGCTAATAGTATTGAAAATATTCTATGCTCGGAGCAAAACTTAGTAGCCTGGCACTTGAAGATTAATATCCCAAACAAGAGGAATTTAAACAATAGTGGTAGAATGGAATGGAATGGAATAAGAATAGAGAGGAGAGGAGAATATTGGAATGAAATATTGGTAGTGCTGTAATAAACAGAATTTCTAACAAAAACAACCAAGCTCAGAGAGCACCCTTCAGAGGGATACCAGCTTAATTCTGGCCTTAAATTTTACTAGGCATTGTCCTTATTAGGTATTGCCCTCTTTGCAATTAAGACAGAAAACTGAGAATATCCTGTTTCAGCACTTACATTGCCTGGTTAAAACATTCAGAATGATATGAATGGTTTATGTAAGATTTCAAGAGGAAATTAGTTTTGGGTTTGCTCTGTTGAAGCTTTGTTTGCTTGTAGGAAGGTTGCTTTCTGAGGTTGCTTTTTCACGGAGAACCTCTCCATTCTGTTTGTAGGATTTGCTGAACCCTCAAGAGAACGATGACTTCATCAACTCCATCTTAGGAGCGGCAAACACCGTCCTAGATTCTCCAAGCTGGTCTCCAGCTGCCAGTGACAGCGGCATATCTGAGGATCCAAATTCTGATCAGCTGGACAGCCCTCCACATTACGTCCCAACCGGAAGCCCAGAGGCCTACTCTGATGGAAGTTCAGCTGGTGACCTGGCCTACGTCCCGTGTCAGGACTCCTGTCAAGCCTTACCTGTCCTAAAAGGACCAGCCACCGAGCTGAGAGAGATGGATGTCTCCATAGACTTCAGTGAGTGCCTTGTTTTTCCTTCCTTGAATGTAAAACCAGGTTGAACTACCATCTCTGGGGCACTTGAGAGAAGTGTCTATGGAGATTCTCAGACATCCAGGCCATGGATGTCTGAGAATATATAAATAATAGATACAAACTCAAGGTAAACCGTTCCAAACTCGATTGCAGAAAATATGACTTCAGTAACAGAGCGGTCAATACCTGGAATGCTCTACCTGACTCTGTGGTTTCTTCCCCAAACCCCCAAAACTTTAACCTCAAACTGTCTACTGTTGACCTCACCCCATTCCTAAGTGGTCTGTAAGGGGCGTGCATAAGAGCATCAGTGTGCCTATTCTTTTTTACTTACTCTTTTTATTTATTCAAATTATGCTTATACTTTTACCTGTTATCTTATATATGCTTGACAAACAAACTTATGATTATGAAATGATTATGGTTGTCCCAAAGGTGCCTTTTCAAGAGGCAGCTGGATTTTCTGGTTTTTCTTTGAAGACGTCTTGTTTCTCATCCAAGAAGCTTCTTCAGCTCTGACTGGATGGAGGGGAACAGAAGGATTTATACTCCTTGCAGACAAATCTGTTCATTTGCATCCTTTTAGAGAGTCATTGAGGCCACTTGGAGTTTTAGCTGTGTCCTCAGGATCACCTGAGTGATGCAAATGGGTGTGGAGCATTCTTGGAACTGTTGAAAAGATCCATGTTGTACACTGGAGACAGATAATGTCATATCCCTCCCCCTCTGTCGAGGGTTCTCCAAGTGGCCTCAACGACTCTCTAAAAGGGTGCAAATGACCAGCTTTCTTCCGCAAGGAGTATAAATCCTTCTATTCCCCCACCATCCAGTCAGAGCTGAAGAAGCTTCTTCGATGAGAAGCGAAATGTCTTCAAAGAAAAACCAAAAAATCCAGTTGCCTCTTGAAAAAAAAACACCTTTGGGAAGGGCTCTCACACCGCGTCCATACATGGAGAGCCTTAAGCATCTGGTCATTAGTGTGAACAATAGCTTTCATCAGCCCCACTCAATCATTTGTCCAGAATGGTATAGGATCTCCCGTTGGTGAAAGGGGTTGGACTAGAAGATCTCCGAGATCCCTTCCAACTCTGTTATTGTGGTAAACAGAAGGAAATGAGAATCACAGCACAGAATACACAGGGTAGTATGATATCATTACATATGATACATGTAGACAGATTATGGGTAGTTGCCCCCAAAGAACCAAGATGTATAAATTGGCTTCCACAGCATACAGGTAGTCCTTAACATACGACCACAACGGAGCCCCAGATTTATGTTGCTAAGTGAGGTGGTTGTTAAGTGAATTTTTGCCTCGTTTTACGACTTTTGCTAACATTTGTTAAGTGAATCTGTGCGGTTGTTACATTAGTAACACAGTTGTTACATGAATCTGGCTTCCCCACAGGCTTATCAAACAACAACAAAAACCACAACCACAAGAATTCAGATTAGCAAGTAACCAGAAAGGCCTGACTGACCTCCGAGGAGTGGCTCTCAGTCAGATAAGATAATAATGTACTGGAAGAACAAATCTTATCTGCTCCAAAGCAATTTCCATGTACACTGAAAAGCTGGATTTTTTTTTCCTTCACTAATCACCAGGTTCCCTCCCTAATTTCTTTGCAGATATGTGGGCTGCTGGTTTTTATCCAGAGGAGAGGCAAGTAACAGATGCCACCCATCAAAACCCACCCTCCTGCACGCTCACAATTAAGGATCTCCTCCTTTCAAACAACTCTGAAATGGCAAGTATTTCAGTCGTAATAACCGTGATGGGAATATCTAGAAACCCAGTTCATTTTTTTACAGTTACTTCCAGAGGTGGGCGTCACATACAGTGACAACTGGTTCACCCAGCACTGGAAATATGAGCATGCGGGGGTGCACGCTCACTTTGCTCGCGCACATGCCGTCCACGCATGTGTGCAGTGTCACAAAACACAGGAATTTGCTTGCACGTGCCATCCAGACATGTGTCCGGTGTCAAACAATACAGCGATATAGGACAGGATTGCGCCTGGGCGGGGGTGGACCCACCTGCAGGTCGCAACTACCAGTTCACCCAAACCAGCAGCAGCTGGCAGCAGCTGGTTATTTCTAAGTACACTTGTACATGCTTTCTACTGAATCAACCTGACTCAGGAAAAAGTAAAGAGAAGAGCCACAAACATGATTAGGGGACTGGAGGCTAAAACATATGAAGAATGGTGGTTCCTGGCTCAATAGCAGTAACTGTGAGAGGGATCTTGTAATGGACAATCACTGAGCCATCTGTGTGCGGCAGCTGCCAAAAAGGCCAACGCAGTTCTAGGCTGCATTAACAGAGGGATAGAATCAAGATCACGTGACGTGTTAATATCACTTTATAATGCCTTGGGAAGGCCAGACTTGGAATAGAGCATCCAGGTTTGGTCATCACAATACAAAAAAAATATTGAGTCTCTAGTACAGTGATGGCTAACCTTTTTGCTGTCATGTGCCAAAAGTGGGGGGAGCGTGGGGGGGGTCGCACCCGCGTGTGCCCACGCCCATAATTCAATGCCCCCTGCCCCCCGTGCATGCGCCCATTACCTCCCATGCACCCCCCGCTTTTGGCACGCGATGGCACGGTGGGCCCAGTAGGCCAGTTTTTCGCCCTCCTCAGGCTCCAGAGCCTTTCTAGGAACCTGGGGAGGATGAAAACAGCTTTCCCCACCTACCCGGAGGCCCTCCAGAGGCTGGAAACAGCCCCTTTCCCGACTTCTGGAAAATCAGTTGGCTGGCGCGCGCATGCTCACTAGAGCTGACTAGGGCAATGCTCGTGTGCCCACAGATATGGTTCCACGTGCCACATGGGGCACGCCTGCCATAGTTTCGCCATCACGGCTCTAGTAGATCAAGTAAGTATTAAAAAAACTAAATCACAGAAATGTATGCCTCCCTATTTTTATAAGTTTATGAAACCATGTCTGCGGAGGTGCAGTTCCGTGTCACACCCACCCTGGGCCTACCCCACACCCCCACCCGGCCCTCCAAGGTTAAACTCAATCCTGATGTGGCCCTCAATGAAATTGAGTTTGACACCCCTGTTCTAGAAAGAGTGCCGGGAAGAGCAACAAAGAGGATTAGGGGACTGGAGGCTAAAACATATAAAGAACGATTGCAGGAACTGGATACATCTAGTTTAATGAAAAGAAGGACTAGGGGTGACATGATAGCAGTGTTTTAATATTTAAGGGGTTGCCATAAAGATGAAGAGGTCATACTAGCTTTCAAAGAGCCTTTGTGGCGCAGCAGACTAAAGGGCTGTTAAGTAGCACCAGCTGCCTGCAATTACTGCAAGTTCAAATCTCACCAGGCTCAAGGTTGACTCAGCCTTCCATCCTTCCGAGGTAGGTAAAATGAGGACCCGGATTGTGGGGGCAATAAGCTGACTTTGTATAAAAAAAGAACACCGCTTAGGGGGGGCCCCGAAAGCCCTACTAAGCAGGTATATACAAAAGTACGAAGGCTATTGCTTAACGCATTGTAAGCTGCTCTGAGTCTCTGGAGAAGGGCGGCATATAAATCAAACCAATAAATAAATAAATAAATAAAGCACTGAAAAACAAGATGACAAAGAACAAATGGAAACTAATCAAGGAGAGAAGCAACTTAGAACTAAGGAGAAATTTCCTGACCGTGAGAACAATTAATCAGTGGAACAACTTGCCTCCAGAAGTTGTGAATGCTCCAACACTGGACACTTTTTCAGAAGAGATTGGACAACCATTTGTCTGAAAGGGAATAGGGTCTCCTGCTTGACCAGGGGGTTGGACTAGAAGACCTCCAAAGTCCCTTCCAACTCTATTATTCCATGTTCTATGATGGGGATATCTAGAAACCCGTTTTTTTTTAAATGGCTATTTCATTCTCCCCTTGTGACGTTCTAGCACCAGCAGGCTATCACCTCCTCAGTGATGAGACAAGTCCCAGGGACCTGCCAGGAGCTGGTGCTGACCGAGGATGAGAAAAAATTGCTGGCTAAGGAAGGTGTGATGCTTCCGACCCAGCTGCCTCTCACCAAGGTAAGCAACATTTCGGCCAGGGCAGGGGTGAAAGGCTACCGGTTCGGACTGGTTCAGACGAACTGGTAACGATGGCGGCGGGTGGTTCGGAGAACTGGTAGTAATGGCAGCGCAAAGCTCCGCCCATCTACCTGGTTGTTGTTACTTCCTGATTTTAACCAGGAAGTAATCTGGTTTTTTACCCTCTGCGCATGCGCAGAAAGGTTTGCGCATGCACTTCCGAACCGGTAGGGAAGGTAAGTAGATTTCATCCTTGGGCCAGAGGTCTCCAACCTTGGCAACTTTACGCCTTGTGGACTTCAACTCCCAGAATTCCTCAGCCAGCGCATGCTGGCTGAGGAATTCTGGGAGTTGAAGTCCACAAGGCGTAAAGTTGCCAAGGTTGGAGACCCCTGATTTAGGCTGTGCTTTTTCTCAGATATAATCTTGGAAAGCAGGGCTTGCTAATCAAGTAGTCCTCGTCTTACGACCACAATTGAGGCCCAAATTTTGCATCGCTGAGCAAGACCATTCTCCAACGGGTTTTGTCCCATTTTACTATGTTTTTGCCACTGCAGTTAAGCGGATCGTGTGGCCGTTAAGGGAATTATGCCATCGTTAAGCAAATCTTGGCTTCCCCTATTGACTTTGCTTGTCGGAAGCCAGCTGACTAGGTTACAGATGGTGATCCTATATGACCCTCTGAATAGTGCAACTGTCATAAGTACGTGCCAAGTGCCCAAATTTAGATCGTGGATCATGGGGATTGCTGCAATGGTCGTAAGTTTGGAAGCTGGTCATAAGTCACTTTTTTCAGTGCCGTTATAACTTTGGGAAAGCAGGGATTGCTAATTAGTACAGTCCTTGACTTACAATGGGTATATTTCTATTACTAAGTGAGATAGTTGTTCAATGAGGTTTGACCCATTTTACGACCTTTCTTGCCACGGTTGTTAAGTGAATCACTGCAGTTGATCAGTTAGTACCATGGTTGTTAAGTCAATCTGGCTTCCCCCATGGACGTTGCTTGTCAGAAGGTCGCAAAAGGGGATCACGTGACCTTTGGAACCCTGCGACAGTCAGAAGTACGAGTCTGTTGCCAAGCATCTGAATTTTGATCATAATGATTCATGGGGATGCTACAAAAGTCGTAAGTGTGAAAAAATGGTCGTCGGTTATTTTTTTCAGTGCTGTTGTAGCTTTGAACGGTCACTAAATGAACTGTATAGTAAGTCGAGGACTATATACAATGAGAAATTCATTGACATACTTTTTAAAAAGAAAGGACTTTGGTCATTGCACGTCGTGTTCACAAAGAGCCTCGGTGGCGCAGCAGACTAAAGTGCTGTTAAGTAGCACCAGCTGCCTGCAATTACTGCAAGTTCGAATCTCACCAGGCTCAAGGTTGACTCAGCCTTCCATCCTTCCGAGGTAGGTAAAATGAGGACCCGGTTTGTGGGGGCAATAAGCTGACTTTGTATAACAAAGAACACCGCTTAGGAGGGGGCCGAAAGCCCTACTAAGCAGGTATATACAAAAGTATGAAGGCTCTTGCTTAACTCATTGTAAGCCGCCCTGAGTGTCCGGAGAAGGGCGGCATATAAATTGAACTAATAAATAAATAAATAAATAAAGGGACCAAAACCTCTTCAAATTCGATGTGTAAAAAACGGATATGGTTAAAAAGAAAACGAATAGATAAGGTGGATCTCTTTGCATCGGCAGTATGAGGAACGGGTTCTGAAGAAGATCCGTCGAAAGATCCGGAACAAACAGTCAGCTCAGGAAAGTCGCAAGAAACGGAAGGAATACATCGATGGTTTAGAAAGCCGGTATGTGATTTTTCCCTTCCTCGTTTTGAGTTGGATCTGATCATCAACAAGCTAGACTAGAACATGGATGAAGGTTCGTTTGTTCTGAACACACAGATTTTGTAAAACCACATTGGTGGGATTTTTAGGCACCATCATAATCCATCCTCTTGTGAGTGGTGCGGTGGCCTAGAGGTGGCACTCTCGCCTCACAATCAGGAGGCTTGTGAGTTCAATCCTAGGTAGAGGCAGACATTTCTCTCTCTGAGAATATATCTGCTGAACAAAACTCTGCATTGGTGACAGGAAGGGCATCCGGCCAGGAAACATTTAGCTCCATTCAGTTGCCCAGACTCCACCCCGCAAGACTCCTGATCCATCTTCTTGATTATAGTCTTCCAGTATTTGAGGGGCTGCCCCAAAGTTGACCCCCTCGGTCAACTTATTTTCCAAAGCACCTGAGGGCAGGACAAGAAACAACGGATGGAAACTAATCAAGGAGAGAAGCAACCTGGAATTAAGGAGAAGCTGTTGTGACCTAGGCTCACTTAGTCATTACAAGACACAATTAGTCCCAAACAAAACTATTTTATTATAACAGCTGAGAATTACTTCATTCCCAGCTTAGTCCAAATTAATTCCAAAACAAATCCTTCAGAAAAAGTCCTTCGGGCTTATCACAAACCTTTATCTTCTTTGGCACCCTGCCAAAGGCATTTCTTGGCAAAGCCCCACAAAGTTCAGAAACAAGAGATGCCAACTGGAAACAGATTTAGCAATGTTGCTTTCTTACAAAGAGCCCAAGAGCCTTTGCAGCTCTGCACAAGCGTGCACTAGGAACAGGCTCCTCTTGTTCTTCTGCCTCTCCACTGTCCGACTCTGGAGGCTCCGGTTTCCACCCATCACTCCCAGATGGCCCTGGCCCCATCTCTGCCTCCGATGCAGAGCCCTCGTCTGGGCCTTCCCCAGACTCCAGGACTGGCCCATGGTCCTCCCCAGCCTCCTCACTGTCCGACTCTGCTGCCAGCTCCACAGGCTGCTGGTGGACCACAACAGAAGCTTCCTAACAATGAGAACAATTAATCAGTGGAACAGCTTGCCACTAGAAGTTATAGACGCTTCATCACTGGAGGTTTTAAAGAAGAGACTGGACAGCCCCTTGTCTGGAATAATATGGGGTCTCCTCCTAAACCTCCAAGGCTCTATTCTGATTGATTGATTGATCGATCGATCGATCAATCAATTTCTCCTTTCCACTAATTATTGTATGTCAGGCTGGAAAACTTAGAAAGATGACGAAAACCATCTGGGAATAAACCAATTCCTGCCTGTTTCACCTCTGTTGGCCTTTTGCTTTTCAGGATGTCGGCTTGCACAGCTCAAAATCAGGAGCTCCAGCGGAAAGTGGTTCACCTGGAGAAGCAGAACTTGTAAGTTGTCCACCGCAATGGGTGTTTTGGCAATGTGGCAATTTGGTGTGTTTCCCAATAAGCCCGAATACTTACGACCACGATTGGGAGCAGAATTTCCTTTGCTAAGCGAGGCACTTTGTTCCTGTGAGTTGCGTCCAATTTTATGACCTTTTTTTTTTTGCCACCGACGTTAAATGAATCTGGGTCCTCCCACTGCCTTGGCTGGTCAGAAGATGGTTGAGACGGTCCCCAATGGCAGTCACATGATCCCCGGGTCTCTGTAACCATCGTAAATACATGCCGGTTGCCAAGCATTCGAATTTTGATCATGTGGCCTTGGGGATGCTGCAACGGTCGTAAGGGCGAGGACCGGTTGTGAGTTGCTCTTTTCAGTGCCATTGTAACTTCAAACAGTTGCTAAACGAAAGTTGTAAGTTGAAGGCTGCATGAATGCAGAGCACACGTACATTAAAATACCAGTTCAATTACATTATTTTGATTTTGCTCTGAAGTTAGCCTTTAAATCAGGGGTGAAATCCAGCAGGTTCTGACAGGTTCTGGCGAACTGGTAGCGGAAATTTTGAATAGTTTGGAGAACCAGCAAATGCCACCTCTGGCTGGCCCCAGAGTGGGGTGGGAATGGAGATTTTGCAATATCCTTCCCCCAGGAGTAGGGAGGGAATGGGGATTTTGCAGTATCCTTCCCCCAGGAGTGGGGAGGGAATGGGGATTTTGCAATATCCTTCCCCCAGGAGTGGGGTTGGAATGGGGATTTTGCAGTATCCTTCCCCCAGGAGTGGGGAGGGAATGGGGATTTTGCAGTATCCTTCCCCCAGGAGTGGGGAGGGAATGGGGATTTTGCAGTATCCTTCCCCTGGAGTGGGGAGGGAATGGGGATTTTGCAATATCCTTCCCCCAGGAGTGGGGAGGGAATGGGGATTTTGCAGTATCCTTCCCCCAGGAGTGGGGAGGGAATGGGGTTTTTGCAATATCCTTCCCCCAGGAGTGGGGAGGGAATGGGGATTTTGCAATATCCTTCCCCCAGGAGTGGGGAGGGAATGGGGTTTTTGCAATATCCTTCCCCCAGGAGTGGGGAGGGAATGGGGATTTTGCAATATCCTTCCCCCAAGAGTGGGGAGGGAATGGGGTTTTTGCAATATCCTTCCCCCAGGAGTGGGGAGGGAATGGGGATTTTGCAATATCCTTCCCCCAGGAGTGGGGAGGGAATGGGGATTTTGCAGTATCCTTCCCCCAGGAGTGGGGAGGGAATGGGGATTTTGCAATATCCTTCCCCCAGGAGTGGAGTAGGAATGGGGATTTTGCAGTATCCTTCCCCCAGGAGTGGGGAGGGAATGGGGATTTTGCAGTATCCTTCCCCTGGAGTGGGGAGGGAATGGAGATTTTGCAGTATCCTTCCCCCAGGAGTGGGGAGGGAATGGGGATTTTGCAATATCCTTCCCCCAGGAGTGGGGAGGGAATGGGGTTTTTGCAATATCCTTCCCCCAGGAGTGGGGTGGGAATGGGGATTTTGCAGTATCCTTCCCCTGGAGTGGGGTGGGAATGAGGATTTTGTAATATCCTTCCCCCAGGAGTGGGGAGGGAATGGAGATTTTGCAGTATCCCTCCCCTGCCACGCCCACCAAGCCACGCCCACATAACCGGTAGTAAAAAAAATTGAATTTCACCACTGCTTTAAATGGAACGAGGGAATCAAAGATCCAGAATGGGACAACTCGCCACGGCCAACTCACCGTGGCCATCTGGGCCACGACCAACTTCCCACCGGACAACTTGCTGAGAGACAATTCAGCAGTTTTATTTCATTATCTTAAATGATTTTTTAAAATGGTTTTGATTTTTGTCCTTCGTGTTTCGTTTTGTCCCTCTTTTTTTTGTGTATCCTTTAATGATTCTGTGCCAATATTTTTCTGATATGAGGTAATTTTTGTCCTGGGGAAGTTTCACTACCGCTTTATAAAACTCTTAGTAAGGCCACACCTGGAATACTGCAGCCAATTTTGGTCACCATACTACAAAAAAGATGTTGAGACTTTGGAAGAAGTTCAGAGAAGAGCAACTAAGAGGATCAAAGGCCTGGATACTAAACCATTTATTATTTGTTTATTAGTTTGTCAAATATGTACAAGATAGCAGGTATGAATATGAACATGGACATGAACGAAGGAAATGAATACAAATACACGGAAACCATAGGAAAAACGGCTGCAGGATTTGAGTTTGGCTAGTCTAGAGAAAAGAAGAATTAGGAGAGACACAATAGCAGTATTCCAGTATTTGAGGGGCTGCCCCAAAGAAGAGAGGGGTCAACTTATTCTCCAAAGAACCGGAAGGCAGGACAAGAAGCAATGGATGGAAACTAATCAAGGAGAGAAGCAACCTGGAATTCAGGAGAAACTTCCTAACAGTGAGGACAATTAACCAGTGGAACTACTTGCCACCAGACGTTGTGGGAGCTTCATCGCTGGAGGCTTTGAAGAAGAGTCTAGAGACAGTTTGCTTGGGCAGGGGGCTGGACTAGAAGACCTCCAAGGCCCCTTCCAGCTCATTCATTCTATAGACTTCAAAGTTGGCCGTGGCCAATTGTCCCGTGGTGAGCCTTCTTGTGGCGAGTTGTCCTAGACCCATAAAGAGGAGCTGTTCCACAACAGCCTTGTTTCTTTCCTGGCCATTACCCCTCCCCACAATGCCCCCCCACCCGCCCAGTGTGCCCAAATGGCATTCACTGAATCAATAGAAGAAATTCTGCCCTTGTTAAATGTTCTGAATTCACCCTCTGCCCCTCAAAAACCTGCCCCTAAACTGGAGCCTTCTTCTCCTCCTCCTCCTCCTAGGTCTCTTCTGCAGCAGCTAAAGAAACTCCAGTCCATCGTGATGCAATCTAGCGGCAAGGCTGCACAAACCAGCACCTGCGTGGCGGTAGGTTAGAGCTTGTGTACCTGCATCCGTGTGCAGTTAAAGAGGAGTCCTCGGCTTATGACTGCAATTGAGCCCCTAAAGTTCTGTTCACTAAGTGGGACAGGGGTCACGTGAGTTTCGCCCCACCCAAGAGTCCTCGGCTTGCGACCACAATTGAGCACCAGAGGTGGGTTTCAGCAGGCTCTGACCAGTTCTGGAGAACCGGTAGCGGAAATTTTGAGTAGTTCGGAGAACCGGTAGTAAAAATTCTGACTGGCCCCGCCCCCATCTATTCTCTGCCTCCCGAGTCCCAGCTGATCGGGAGGAAATGGGGATTTTGCAGTATCCTTCCCCTGGAGTGGGGTGGGAATGGAGATTTTACAGTATCCTTCCCCAGCCATGCCTATCAAGCCACACCCACCAAGCCATGCCATCAAGGGTGAAATCTAAAATTTGTAACTATCAGTTCTGTGGGCGTGGCTTGGTGGGGGGGGTAATGTGACGGTGGGCGTGGCCAACTTTTTTTTTTTTTTACTTTTAAAAGCATTTTTTCTACAACTTTAAGAGGTTGCAGAAAAAATGCTTTTAAAAGCCTCTGACGATCCCAGCTGAGCCGCACAATCATCAGAGGCTTTTTTTTTTTCTTTTAAAACCATTTATTCGGCCAAAGAGGTTGTAGAAAAAAATGCTTTTAAAAATAATTAAAAAAAGCCTCTGAGGATTGCGTGGCTCAGCTGGGCAATGGGGGGGACAGGGATTTTTGCTACCGGTTCTCCGGGCCACCCGCCTCCATCACTACCGAATCGGGCGATTTGGTCCGAACCGGGAGCATTTCACCCCTGCATGCCATGCCCACCAAGCCACACCCACAAAACCGAAAGTATATTTTTTTGAAACCCACCACTGTTGAGTGCCCCATTTCTGTTCGCTAAGGAAGACAAGGGTCACGTGAGTTTCACCCCCATTTGACGAGCTTTCTTGCCACCGTCATTAAGGGAATCACTGCAGTCCTTAAGTTAGTCACAAGGTTGTAAAGTGAATCTGGCATCTCCATGGATTTTGCCCGTTGAAAGGTCACAAAAGGGGATCACATGATCCCGGGACACTGCGACTGTCATAAATGTGAGTCAGTTGTCAAGCATCCAAATTGTCAATCACGTGACCATCGGGATGCTGTAAATGGTCCCTTTTTTTTCAGTGCCACTTAACTTTGAACAGTCACTAAAGGAACTGTTGTAAAGTCGAGGACTACCTGTAATAACAGAATAACAGAGTTGGAAGGGACCTTGGAGGTCTTCTAGTCCAACCCTCTGCTCCAGAAAGATACTAGCGTCTTTTTTAATGTCCTCCTCAGGTCTTGCTTCTCTCCTTCGCCCTGTTCATCTTCCCGTCCATCGGCCCTTTCACCAGCAACAAAGCCGAGACCTCAGGTGACTTCGTACCTGTGAGAGGTGAGCAAGGGGGGCTATTAGGTGGGGGGGCACCTGGGCAGAGAGAAGGCACTGAAATCACTCTCTCTCAGCCTCAAATAGTTGGCATCATAGCCGAAAAGCTGATGATTAATCCCCTCGAAGAGCCCAACGTCTGTAGAGATTCTCAAGCCAGCCAGGTTGTCCCAAAGGTGCTTTTTCAGGAGTCAACTGGACTTTCTTGTTTTTTTCTTTTGAAGACGTTTCACTTCTCATCCAAGAAGCTTCTTCAGTTCTGACTGAATAGTGGGGAATGGAAGGACTGATACTCCTTGCAGACAGCTGTTCATTGGCATCCTTTTAGAGGGTCGTTGAGGCCACTTAGAGGTTTATCTGTGTCCTCAGGGTCACCTGAGTGGTGCACCTGATCCCTGTAGTGTGCAGTTTTTTCCTCTGGAAATCCATTCCTTATTCCCACACCATTCAAAGGGGGTTCATTCCAAGTTGCACAGCTAAAAATCTGTAGAGATTCTCAGTCATCCAGGTCATGGTTGTCCCAAAGGTGCTTTCTTCTTTTTTCTTTTTTGAAGAAGCTTTGCTTCTCAGAAATTTAAATTGTAGAATCTGCACAGTTGTCAGCATGATACAGCAAAGTGGTAGCTAACGTGCAGAATACAGAGTTGGAAGGGACCTTGTAGGTCATCTAGTCCAACCCTCCGCCCAAGCAGGAGACCCTACACCATTTCTGACAGATGGCAGTCCAGTCTCTTCTTGAAAGCCTCCAGAGATGAAGCTCCCACAACTTCTGAAGGCAACTTCTGTTCCATGGGTTGATTGTTCTCACTGTCAGAAAGTTCCTCCTTATTTGTAGGTTGAATTTCTCCTGGATCAGTTTCCATCCATTGTTCCTTGTCTTGCCTTGGAAAATAGTTTGACCCCCTCCTCTCTGTGGCAGCCCCTCAAATACTGGAAGACTGCTATCATGTCTCCCCTGGTCCTTCTCTTCACTAGACTAGCCCAGTTCCTGCAACAGTTCATCGTATGTTTTAGCTTCCAGTCCCCTCATCCTCTTGTTTGCAGCTTAGTAGGAAAGGCAGAAGATACCTTAAGAATCAGTCCTTTGCAATTCCCCCAATCCTTTGTGCGTGTCACTCATGCTCCATGTCCTTTTCCCTCCCAGTTTTTTCTAGGTCCCTCAACAACGATGCATCATCTAGAATTGTCAATGCCCTGGGCAAGGAGGCCGAGCAGAGTGCCAAGGAGAGCGTCTGGAAGGAGCCAGCTCACCGGGCACACGATGCTCCCAGCACCTTAATCAAAGACCTCTTGAAGCTTCAGAAGCAGGCAGAGACCCTGCCGGACAACCACACTGAGGTCTTCACAGAAGATAGAGCTGCCCCTTCGGAAGGACTCGGGCCTGAGGTTCCGTATCCGGTCCAGAATTTGACCTCGGTGGCATGGACTGAATCGGAGCAATTTGGAAATGGGACCTTGGAACAGACGGACGAGCTGTGACCTTCCGTCCGGCTGCTTCCTCTCCCTCGCTGGGCCCGTGTGGACTAAACCAGGAAGGGGAATGGGGAAGCTGTGTGTATGTGTGTGTGCAGCAGGGTTACGTCTCTCCTACTCAGGAGGACGGAAACGATGTGGAAGAGAGTCACAGTGTGAGAAAGCAAGGGGGCTGAATCCTCTCAGGATATTTGAGGACCCCCCGAAAAAGTCAAGCTGAGCCCCGGTTCCCCTCTTCCATTTTTAAACCCAGGGGGGCAGGGAGGGGGGGGGAATTCTCCAGGATGGTGTGGGAGTCTCAAACAGAACTGTAGTTGTGACACCTTCAGGGTCATTGCAAAGTGTGTCGCGCCCGACATCCCTCGTAGAACTAAGGGTTTTCAGTGTTTTTATTACAGGGAAGATTTGGAGTTTGAAATCTGAATTTTTTTTTTTGTTCCTCCTGGCTTCTTGAGATTTCTATTCATCTGGTTTGCAGTGAGGATGAGTGAAAGAAAATGTTCTTTTCTTTCTTTCTTTTTTTTTTGCAAGGTGGGGAAAAAGCTGAAATGTATATATGGTTACCCCTAACAGCTTTGCACCATCCGAAGTACAGGTAGTCCTTGAGTTATGACCGCAATGGACTCCCCCAAATTTCTGTGGCTGAGTGAAACATTTAAGTGAGTTTGTTCCGTTTTACGATTTTTTTCTTGCCACCTTTGTAAGTGGACCACTGCACTTGCTCAGTTAGTAACATGGATGGCTAAGTGAATTTGGCTTCCCCCGTTGACTTGGCTCATCAGAAGGTCGCAAAAAGTGGATCATGTGACCCCGGGGACACTGCGACCATCATAAATACGAGTCAGATGTCAAGGATCAGAACATAAATCTCAGGATGTTGCGACAGTCGTAAGTGTGAAGAAATGACTTTTTCCACTGCCGTTGCGACTTTGTCACTAAATGAACTGTTGTAAGTCGTGGACTACCTGTGGTAATCTTTTTGGTGAAGGGTTAAGAGTCCAGAAAAGGGAGCAAAGGTTCATCTCAATCAGCCTCTGCTATCTTTATTTGGGGAAAAAAAAAATCTTAATCAGGAATGTAAAATGTAATCTGCCTCTATAAGAATGTTCAGATGGCTTCGGCTGCGTCTTGCACGTTCGATTATGTAAGGAAGCGGCCGGCCTTCAGGGAAGCTCAAAGCAGCTTTGGGAGGCATCTGTTCAGATTATTTTCTTCGCGTTCCCTGAACTGCCGCTTTCGGCCCCCACGGTTTGGCTGCTTTCCCTTCTGAGGTGTCAAAGCGTGGCGTGGGGTTTTTTTTCCCCCGACATGTGACAGCTTCTGAGGATGAAATCCAAGTACCGAAGCCAGCTCAGAAGTTTCGCTGTCTCAGATGTCCTCCTAGTTCTAACTTCCTGATTTATTTTCTTTTCTGGGAGAGCAGCATTGGATCTATTGGAGTAGTGTGAATGGCCTTGAGGGGTGGGGGAAGGAGGGAAAGAGATGCTGCCTAGGGAGCGGTTGGATAAGAGAGGCTACGGCCTGCAGCTGAATAGCAGGTAGAGGAACGAGGCTCAGAAGGGACCCTCCCTAAGTTCCCAGGCTGTATAAGAGAGGAGGGGGAAGAAATGCTGCCTGGGGAACAGTCAGATAAGAGAGGACTTAGCCTGCAGCTGCATAGCAGGTGGAGGAAAAGACTCAGAAGGGACCCTCCCAGTGGTGGGTTTATAATATTCTTACCACCGGTTCGCCTCGCCCGCGCGCCATCCACGCATATGCCTGGCCTTCCGTGCATGTGCTTTGCTTGCGCACACGCCTTCCGTGGATGCACCCGGCCTCAAAAATGTGGCAAAATAGGACAGCATTACGTCCGGGCGGGTGGGCAGGCCCACCCACAGTCACCATTACCGGTTCGCCTGAACCGGTATGAACGGGCTGAATACCACCTCTGGACCCTCCCTAAGTTCTCAGGCTGTAAAAGAGAGGAGGGGAAAGAAATGCTGCCTAGGGAATAGTCAGATAAGAGAGGGCTTAGCCAGTAGCTCTTTAACAGGTGGAGAAAAAGATTCAGAAGGGACCCTCCCTAAGTTCTCAGGCTGTAAAAGAGAGGGCAGGTGTTTGTACTGTCCGATTTGTGAGATTTTACTATTGTAGCTTTACTGTAAAGTAGAAATAGCTAATCTGGTCATATTTCCTCTCTGGTCTGCCTGGTGACAGCCCCAGTCTAATACGATCCTATGGATTTTTTGAGCACATCCTGCGGTCAGCCCAGGGTACCTATTGAGCACGGCTGAGCTAACTTTGAAGGATTGGGGGGCGGTTTGGGATCAGAAATTGCGACATGGATCCCTTCGCACACCTGAAATACCAGCAGCTGGAAAACGGACAGCTGAGATAATGTGGTCGCCCATTTTCGTGTACAATAAATGATTTGAGAGAAAGCAAATGATTCATCAGCTGGTGGATTGGATTTATTGATATTTTCCCCCATAAAGACTGCACTTGAAAAGAAGAGGGGGTAGAAAAGAAGTGGGCCAAGCAAGAGGGAGGGAGAGACCCAGAGCGGGAAATGGGGCACAAATTAAGACTTAATACAGGTAGTCCTCATTTAGTGACTATTTGACATTACCAATGGAACAGCTTACCTTCGGAAGTTGTGGGAGCTTCATCGCTGGAGGCTTTCAAGAAGAGACTGGACTGCCATCTGTCAGAAATGGTGTAGGGTCTCCTGCTTGGGCAGGGGTTGGACTAGATGATCTACCAGGTCCCTTCCAACTCTGTAATCTGTTACATTGTCAAAATGACCCAAGGGTGCCTTTTCAAGAGGCAACTGGACTTTTCTTTTGAAGACGTTTCGCTTCTCATCCAAGAAGCTTCTTCAATTCTGAGAGGATAGTGGGGAATGGAAAGATTTATACTCCTTGCAGAGAGCTGGTCATTTGCATCCTTTTAGAGAGTCCTTGAGGCCATTTGGAAGTCTGGCTGTCCTCAGGGTCACCTGAGTGGTGCAAATGGGTGTGGAACCTTCTTGGAAGAGCTGAAAGGGCTAAGTTGTAGACTGGAGATAAAGGATGTTGTATCCCTCCCTCTCTGTTGAGGGTTCTCCAAGTGGCCTCAATGGCTCTCTAAAAAGGATGCAAATGCCCAGCTGTCTGCAAGGAGTATCAATCCTTCCATTTCCCCACCATTCAGTCAGAGCTGAAGAAGCTCCTTGGATGAGAAGCGAAACGTCTTCAAAGAAAAACCAGAAAGTCCAGTTGCCTCTTGAAAAAAAGCACCTTTGGGACAACCGTGGCCTGGATGACGGAGAATCTCCATAGACCCTTAATAAACAAGCATTTTATTGAGTATCGCCTCTTGAGTGAGTAAAATATTCTAGGAATGGGCACTTTCGGTAAAGGGACTTGACAATTTTAGCAGGCAAGAAATTACAGATTTATAAATACCTTTGTCCCAATTGCCCAATATCTGTAGCGTCCTGGGGAAAATTATTTTGGGAGACAGGAGGAAGAGCAGGGCGTGAAGGAAGAGTCAGATAAGAGATCGCTGAGCCTACGGAAAAAAACGGAAATGTGGCAAATATCTCCAAAGGAACCCGGTCTAAATTTCTGGGACTGAAAAGGTGTGCGGGGAGGAGATATGTACTTCCAGACTTGCAAAAATTGGTTAATGTAACCTCAGAGTAAAAATAAAATTAGTACCCCTGGGGCAGTGGTGGGATTCAGCCGGTTCGGGAAAACCGGTAGTTAAACTGCTGGCTGGCCCCACTCTTCCCCACGCATCCCATTTTGGCTCCCAGGTAAGTGCAGGGAGGCCTCCCAGGACCAAAACGGGGCACGGGGAGCAGCGCGTCTCCCCCTGCGGCCCGTTTTTGCTTCCAGGGACGTGCAGGAGGCTGAGTGCTGCCTGTCACACCCCTTGGCTACGCCCACCAAGCCACGCCCACAAAATCAGTAAAAAAAAATTTGAATCCTACCACTGCCCTGGGGGAACTTCTTATCTGGGCCACCTTGAACGGGTGACACATTTTGGACAGAAACGCACGTTTTGCAACTTCCGATTCCAAAACGTTTCCGAAGTTTGCAGGAAAGCCAGAGATCCATAAAAGGTCTCTTCTACCCCCAACACTCATTTTCTTCCTTCCTCTTAGCAGGCATGTTTCCAAGAGTTTTGCTGCCACTTCATTGCAAATATCGCTGGCAAAAATCCGTGCCTCGTGCGGCACACGGTTCCGCAATCGATCCTGAAAAAAAGATCGCACTTTTATCCATTTAATTTCGTGGCCTAACTGGAATCTGTTGTCTGGAAATAACTGAGCCCTTCTGTGAACTAAGGATGCCACATGCGGAGACACATTTGTCGTCGTGTACACTTGCTTGGTTTATTTCATGTACCGCTACTCCTCGACTTAACGACCGTGATCGAACCCAATGCTTCTGTGAGACGTACGTTGAGTTTTGCCCCATTTTAGCATCTTGCTTGCCACGTTTTAAGGGAATCGCTGCAGTTCCTAATGTAGTATCATAGTCGTTAAGTGAATTTGGCTTCCCCCTTCACTTTGCTTGGCAGACGGCCGCACAAAGAGATCACGTGACTTTCCTCCCCCACACCCCAGGAGACACTTTGGCCATCATAAATACGAGCCGGTTGCCAAGTGGTTGAATTTTAATCAGGTGACTAGGGAAGGCTGCAGCAGTGGTGGTGAGAAATGGTCATAAGTCACATTTTTCAGTGCCATTGTAACTCCCAACGGTCACTAAACGAATGGTTGTAAGTGTCTAGATGGCGATTCTCCGTCATCCAGGCCATGGTTGTCCCAAAAGTGCTTTTTTTCAAGAGGCAACTGGACTTTCTGGTTTTTCCTTGAAGACATTTCGCTTCTCCTCCAAGAAGCTTCTTCAACTCTGACTGGATGGTGGGGAACGGAAGGATTTCTACTCCTTGCAGACAGTTGGTCATTTGCATCCTTTCAGAGAGTCCTTGAGGCCACTTGGAGATTTGTCTGTGTCCTCAGGGTCACCTGAGTGGTGCAAATGGGCATGGAGCCTTCTACAACACAGTCTGTCAGCCTCCGCTTTTGCTGCTATAGGAACCAGGAGGGGGGAGAACTAGGGAGTTGGGGGGGAAGCATGCTGGAGGAGGGGTGTGGCTTCGGAAGAAACGAAACTGATTCCTTGGAGTGGCTATCGGGTAACCGTCGTGGCATTCCTGATTGATGACGCTGGCAGACGTGCTTCCACCTGACCCTGGGAGACCTTTGGATTGGATGATTTACGATGGACAGTGGGAGGGGATGTTTTCTATATGCACTTTTCGCGCCTGTTGCTTTAATTTCAGCTTAGCCGTGGTTGCGTTCATTTCATTTCTAGTAAAAGTACCTGTCTCTATAAATCATGGAGTCTGGGTCTTTCTTTCCTGGATTTTGAAGGAAGCACACCTGACATTGTCCTTTCAGCAGTTCCAAGAAGGCTCTCGGTTCGGCCCGGTTCGCGCGAGCCGGTGACGCTATTACGTCACCGAACCGGTTCTCTTTCTTCGGGAGCTGGGCCCTCCTGCCCGCCCCTGCGTTATTTTGACCTTATATTTCTGCTGTTTTCGCTCAGCTGAGAGGTGCGGCAGAGCGGATTGACACACCTCAGCTGGGCAGATTCGCAACGCGCTTGCGCGAAGCGCTCGTTTGGTGTGCCTGCGAGCGAACCAAGCATGCGCGCGGCGATCGCGCGGAAAGCGCGCGCACACAAAGAGAACCGATAGTAAAGCCGGTTAAGACCCACCCCTGAAGTGGCCTCAACAACTCTCTGAAAGGATGCAAATGACCAGCTGTCTGCAAGGAGTATCAATCCTTCCGTTCCCTGCCATTCAGTCAGAGCTGAAGAAGCTTCTTGGATGAGAAGTGAAACGTCTTCAAAGAAAAACCAGAAAGTCCAGTTGCCTCTTGAAAAAAAAGCACCTTTGGGACAAGAATGGTTGTGAGTCAAGGACTTCCTGTATAATAGCAGCCTACTTTGTGTGTGTGTGTGTGTGTGCTGAAAACTGCTATTCTTTTAGAGCTACAAATATCCACCAGTAACAACCTGGTTGCTGCCTTATTCACAAAGATCGCACAATTTGTTTCCTCTGCATGCGACAACTTTGGAGACCCACTTTATATGGTTTTAATGGGACAAGATCTGCCCTTTCCAAAGACCACCGACCGTGGCCAGCGACTGTCGGTCAACCACGAATCGCCGACCTCTCTTCCTGCCGTTCCCAGCCTCACTTAACCAAGCAGTTAGGTTATTCTGGACTGTTTTATTTTTATTTTATTTTTTAATGTTTTTTTTTTTAAAAAGCTGCCATCTGATTCCTTGGCAACGTGAGGTGCTGATCACGCTGCGTGAAACCTGTTCCGGGCTAGGAAGTGAGACATAATTCCCACAGATCCATTGCCTATTTGGTCCGTGTTCAAAAAAATAACACGGCAGGTCACGGGGAAGCCCAGCAAGAGCTGGGATCAAAACAGCCATGAAGAAAAGAAGAGCACAGACTTGCAAATGGAGAGGGAGAAGGAAGGTTTCCTCCTTCGGTGTGGCAATATCTTCCTTTGTCTTTCGAAACAGCTCGGAGTTGGAAACTGACTAGGAGCTGGAAACAGGCACTTGAGGCCAGGTGAAGGGTTTGCTAAAAATCATCTTGCTCGTGCCGGAAGGCAGATTGTGTTGCATTTTGGATCAGGCAGGCAGAGGAGATATAGTATATAAAAATAACAGCCAGCCCTGCTCCCTTCTAGCACTGATGATGTTACCTAGTTGGGTAATGAAACGTCTTTAAGAAAACCACCACGCTCAGAGAACACCAAGGTCCCCACAGAGAAGGGTGGTGCCCCCTGCCTACAAATAGTCCTCGACTTACGACCACAGTTGGGACCAGAATTTTGGTTGCTTAGCAAGGCACTTGTTATCCCACAATTTTGCAAACTTTTCCCCGACTGTCATTAAACAAATCACTGCAGTCGTTAAAAGAGACTCGTGGGGTTGTTAAATGAATTTAGCTTCTCCCATTGAATTTTCGCTTGTCGGAAGCCGGATTGGGAAGGTCAACAAAAGGCGACCACACAACTGTGGGAGATTGCAACCACAGTAAATACATGCCAGTTGCCCAGTAAGTACTTGAATTGTTATTGTGTACTATGGGGATACCGCAACAATCATAAGTGTGATGACTCCAGCTGTACGTCACTTTTGTCAGTGCTGTCGTTCACTTCATACGGTCGCTAAGTGAATAAGTCAAGGACTACCTGCACCTGGTTTCTCGGTGGAACCAGAGTTCTACGTTCAGAAAAATCCAGGGATATCCTAGAGGTCATTTAGACCAACCCTGATATTTGTAAGGAATTGTTTCCCATCTTCGGTTTTGTCAGCGTTAGCCCAAACCAGTAATTTAAGTCCTTGAATTGTGACCCAAATTAAGTCCAAGATTTCCGTGCTAAACCAGGCCGTCGTTAAGTGAGTCATGGCCCATTTTACGACTTTGGGCACGGTTGCTAAGTGAATCACTGCAGTCGTTCAATGAATTATGGGGTTGTTCAGCGAACCTGGCTTCCCGCATTGACTGCTTGCCAGACACTGGAGGGAAAAGTCTCAAATGGCGATCACATAACTCCAGGATGCTATGACGTCGTAACTCCATGCCGGATGCCAAGCAACCAAATTTTGATCACCGAACTGTGGGGATGCTGCAACAGTTTTAAATGTGAGAACTGGCCATAAGTCTCTTTTTCAGCCAGTGCCGTTTTAACTTCGGTCACTAAACAAACGGTTGCAAGTTGAGGACTACAGGTAGTCGAGGACTTATGGCCACAACTGAGCCGTGGATTTCTGCTGTCAAGTGAGACATTTGTTGAATGAGTTTTGCCCCATTTTACAACCTTCCTTGTCACAGTTGTTAAGGGAATCCCTGCAGTTAAGAAGACGGTTGTTAAGTGAATTTGGCTTCCCCATGGACTTCGCTGGTCCGAAGGTCGCAAAAGGGGATCATGTGACCCAGGGACGCAGCGACTGTTGTAAATATGAACCAGTGGCCAAGCATCTGAATTTTGATCATGTGACCATGGGGAAGCTGCAATGGTCGTAACCAGAGGTGGGTTTCAGATATTGTTACCACCGGTTCGCCGCGTGCGCTCACCTCGCACGCACCTTCAGCAATTTCCGCTACCAGTTCGCCTGAAATGGTACGAACCGGCTGAATATCACCTATGTTCGTAACTGAAAAACGATCACAAGTCCCATTTTTCATTGCTGTCGCTAAATGAACTGTTGTAAGTGGAGGATTACCTGTACCTGTAGTAACCGAGCTCCCAGGAAATTCCTCCCTCCGTGGTCCGTGTGGTTTCAAAGCCAGGCCTGCTCCTCTAAGAAAACCCCCCAGACTGCAGAATGAGAATTGTTATCAACTCTGCTTGGGAGGGATTTTCCCAGGAGGTGGAAAAAGGAAGTATTTCCTTTTTTTCCTGAAATATTTGGAATGCCATTTTTTTTTAAAGTATTATTATCAAAATGAGATAATGTGTTCTTGTATTGATAAATATCTATTAATCATTAAAAGAACAGCAAAAAAAGAAAAAATTTGGAAGGTTGATTGGAAAGTTCTTTAAAGTCAAGCTTGCAGCCGTAACTGCCTTCCATCAGCTTACAACCGTAATTCAGCCCAAGATTGATGCTCTTCAGTCAAACCTTTGTTAAAGTGAGTTTGGCTCCGTTTTACCACCTTTTTTGCTGCAGTCGTTACGCGAATCCCTGCAGTTGTTAGCGACGTGGTTGTTATGTGAATCTGGCTTCCCCGTTCACTTGGCTGGTCGCAAAAGGAGATCACATGACCCCGGGACACAGTGACGGTCATAACTATGAACCAGTTGCCAAGGATCTGAATGTTGATCCCCTGTTCATGGGGAAGCTACAAAGGTTGTAACTTTGAAAAACTGTCACAAGTCACATTTTTCATTAAGCCTGAACGGTCACTAAACAAACTGTTGTAAGTTGAGGACTACCTGTATGAACCGGCTGCCAAGCAGCTGAATGCTGATCACATGACCGCGGGGTTGCTGCAACGGTCGTAAGTGTGAAAAACGGTCATAAGTCCTTTTTGGGGGGGGCGTTGTTACTTTGGTCACTAAAAGAAGGAGACTGTTTTGCGGTGTATTTTTTGTTCCGATACAGAAGAAACGTTACACGCTTGTTCTCCGCACCCCAATTTCCGTTTTATTACTTAGTGAGCACTCGCACATACATATTCCTATGACTGAAAAATTGCACTGGAAATGAGGAGGGGGGCTTCTGAGAGGGAGAAAAATCCTATGCATGACTTCATTCCCCCCCCCCCCCAAAAAAAAAGAAAGCAGCCGTGGCATCCGAGGGTTTTGGCCGATACCTGGAATGCTCGGGGCCCTTCCCCTCCATTTGTATTCCTGGGATGGGCTGACCTGAGAAGTGAGGAAGTGGGGGACATGGGCTGGAAGGAAGGGCCCGAGCTTCCGCTTATGGGGCACGGCTTTTTATATATATATATATATATATAAAATACTTTTTTAGTCAGGGTTTTTTCCTATGTAGATCAAGTTGTTTACTTGGCCATGGTGGGGTGATTTGAGATACCACCCCACCATGGCCAAGTAAACAACTTGATCTACATAGGAAAAAACCCTGACTAAAAAAGTATTATACATTTGAACCTATGAATTAAAAAGTATATATATATATATATATATATATATATATATATATATATATATATATATATATATATTTTCTGAGGTTTTTGCGGGTGTTTGTATGTAGGTCTTTGGTTATTCGGGTTTTCTCCCGCGTAAAATTGGAGGTGTCTTGGTAACGTTTCGACGAAGTCTCATTCGTCATCTTCAGGCTGGTGTTTTCGGCTTCATGCTTCTAGGAGCAATGTTATTGCTCCTAGAAGCACGAAGCATTGCTCCTAGAAGCACGAAGCCAAAAACACCAGCCTGAAGATGACGAATGAGACTTCTTCAAAACGTTACCAAGACACCTCCAATTTTACACGGGAGGAAACTCGAATAACCAAAGACCTACATATATATATATATATGTATGTACACACACACACACACACACACACACACACATATATTGCAATATATATATATATATATATATATATATATATATATATATATATATATATATATATATATATATATATATATATATAAAGCTGTGCCCCATAAGCAGATATATATATATCCCTGACACTATACATATGTATCAGTGGTGAAATCTGAACTGGTTTACTACCGGTTTACTACAGTGTGCACCACGCACCAAATGTGAGGTGTGTGCACGCACAGTGCACGCCAAAAGGAGGCATGGGGTAAGTAGAACAGCGCCCAGGGGGCGCTCGATCTTTTTTTCAACTTTTAAAAGCATTTTTTTACAAGCTATTCGGCTGAATAGGTTGTAAAAAAAATGCTTTTAAAAGTAAAAAAAAAAAAAAAAAGGCTCTGACGATCAGGCAGCTCAGCTGGGATCGTCAGAGTCTTTTTAAAAACTTTTTAAAAGCATTTTTTTAAAAAGAAGCGGCAAGTGGGCGACCGGACGATTGGGTGGGCATTGGCGGGCGGGGGGGCAGGAATTTTTGCTACCGGGTCTCTGAACCACCGGCGCCATTGCTACCGAATTGGCCTATCTGGTCCGAACCGGGAGCATTTCACCCGATATATATATATATAATGTCAGGGAGACAAAGAGTGACAACAGATACGCGACTTAAGGGACGCTATTTTCTATTCTAAGTGGTTCGATAAAGGTAGTTCTTTAAAACGCTATTTTCTCCTTCTCACGCTCCCTCCGCAGCGGTTTATCAAGAAACAGAGGAGAGCTCAGTGTTGGCAAACCAAGAGAAGGGTTTGGGGAGTAGCAGCAAAACCAGTGGACCCGTAGCGAGAATACCGGGGGGAAGGAATGGGAGTGGACTAAGGAGAAGAGGAAGGAAGGAAGGAAGGGAACGAAAGGAGAAAAGGATGAAAAAGGGGATGAAAGGGGGGGGAGAGAGAAAGGAATTCAATGGATGAAAGAGGGAAGGGAAAGAGAGAGGGGAGAGGATTGAGGACGGGGAGGAGGAGAGAGGAGGGGAGAAGGAAGGAGAAAGGGAGAGGGAAAAGGGGAGAGAGAAGAAAGGAGACGAGGGGAGAGAGAAAGGGGAAGGAAAAAGAAGAGAGGGGTAGAAAGAGGGGAGGGGAGAAAGGAGAGAGGGAGGAAGAGTGAGAAGGGAAGGGACCCTGTCCCTCAACAGCACCCATGAAGCATAAAAAGAGGGCACAAGCCTTGTTTCCTGGCCTGCCCCCACAGAAAGAAGGATAACTGACTAGCCGTTACCTTCTTCCAGAAATGGAAAATCTGGGCTCATCCAGAAAAGCTTCAAAATTTCAGGGAAAGAAGAAAATTACATACATACAGAACCCGGAGGAAGACAATTCTCAAAAAAGTCAGGTAGAAACGCCCAGGCCGAGCTGTTTTTCTAAGATACCAGGCAACGCCCACGCAGAGAAGCCCCGCCAGGATGGCATCCGTCAAGTTGGCAACGGCTCCAGCTTCGGCCGCTTAACTGGGACTGAGCTGCCATCCAGCAGGCGGGATTCCTGTTTCAGGACCGCCGTGTGTCCCAGGCCCTCCCGCGCGCCATTCCAGCAGGGAGACGGCTCTTCCTTGCTCAAGAATGGCAAGTCCGTGCCTGTCTTGGTGAGCGGTTTGGCCTCTTGCTGCTCCGTACTCTCCACCACCAGTGGCCCCGTCCACTCCGGGATCTCCAGCCCGAGGAGTTTCATGAGCTTCGTTATGACCTCGTCCACGTAGCCGTGGATGCGCAGGTCCGCCTGCCTGTCCTGAGGGCCAGAAAAAGAAGGGGCAAAGATGTGACATGGAACACAGAACGAGGACCGGGTCTTGGGAGTGGTTAGTGGCTTGCTTCTGGGTCCAACCCAAGATGTTGGGGAGGGGAGGGGAGAGTAGAGAGAGAAGGGGCGTGGAGAGGACAGGGGAGTGGAGAGGAGAGTGGAGAAAGTAGAGTGGAGAGGAGAGTGGAGAGGAGATGGGAGTGGAGAGGACAGGGGAGTGGAGAGGAGATGAGAGTGGAGAGAGTAGAGTGGAGAGGAGAGTGGAGAGGAGATGGGAGTGGAGAGACAGGGGAGTGAAGAGGATAAGAAAGAATGGAGGAGAGAGGAGAGGGGAGTGGAGAGGACAGGGGAGAGGAGTGGATGTGAGAGGAGATGGGAGGGGAGTGGAGTGGAAAGGAGATGGGTGTGAAGAGGACAGGAAAGAGGAAGGGAGAGGAGATGGGAGTGGAGAGGGTGGCAGAGGAGAGAAGTGGAGAGGACAGGGGAGAGGAGTGGAGAGGAGAGTGGAGAGGAGATGGGAGTGGAGAGGAGATGAGAGTGGAGAGAGGAGAGTAGAGAGTAGAGTGGAGAGTAGAGTGGAGAGTAGAGTGGAGAGGACAGGGGAGCAGAGAGGAGATGGGAGTGGAGAGGAGAGGAGAGTAGTGTTCTGACCTAGGCTTCCTTAAAAAGCATGAAGCAGAGTCTTGGTCCCGGCAAAACCCCTTTTATTTACACAACTGTGAATTCCCTTCATTCACAGTCAGCAAGACTTGGCAAACAGTCTTTCAGAGGAATATTTATCAATACACCTTATCTCGCTTGGAAAGCTGCCAGATAACTAGTTTCCATATGCAGAGTAAGGCAAAACTTGGCACAGTCTTTTATAGTCACGAACAGAACTTTCCACTGTTGAAATGACCAACCGAACGAATTGTTTCCTGGAAAAGCCCCCTCCCCGTTCGCTCCTCTTTTGTTTCCTATGGGAGGGGCCAATCACCTCCAAGGTGTGGCTTTACTCCCAAGTGGACCCTGCTTTCTGAGTTGTTCTTGTCTTCTGGCAGCTCTGTGCATGAGCACACTGGGAACAGGCTCCAGCTGTTCCTGTGCCTCACTGCTGTCTGTCTCCCTCTCTGCCTCCAACGCAGAGCCCTCGTCCGAGCTTTCTCTAGCCCTCAGGTCTGGACCAAGTTCCTCCCCAACCTCCTCACTGCCCGACTCTGCTGCCAATTCCACTGGCCGCCGGTGGGCCATAACAAGTAGAGAAGAAAGGGAAGTGGAGTGGAGATGGGAGTAAAGAGGACAGGGGAATGGAGAGGGGAGTGGAGAAGAGAGGAAAGTGGAGAGACGGGAGTGAAGAGGATAAGAAAGAGTGGAGGAGAGAGGAGAGGGGAGTGGAGAGGGCGGCAGAGGAGAGGGGAGTGGAGAGGACAGGGGAGAGGAGTGGATGTGAGAGGAGATGGGAGGGGAGTGGAGTGGAAAGGAGATGGGTGTGAAGAGGACAGGAAAGAGGAAGGGAGAGGAGATGGGAGTGGAGAGGGTGGCAGAGGAGAGAAGTGGAGAGGACAGGGGAGAGGAGATGGGAGGAGAGGAGATGGGAGTGGAGAGGACAGGGAAGAGGAGATGGGAGGAGAGGAGATGGGAGTGGAGAGGACAGGGGAGAGGAGTGGAGAGGAGAGGAGGTGGGAGTGGAGAGGGTGGGAGTGGAGAGGACGGGAGAGGAGTGGACAGGAGAGGAGATGGGAGTGGAGAGAATATGGGAGGAGAGGAGATGGGAGTGGAGAGGGTGGGAGTGGAGAGGACAGGGGAGAGGAGTGGACAGGAGGGGAGATGGGAGTGGAGAGAATATGGGAGGAGAGGAGATGGGAGTGGAGAGGGTGGGAGTGGAGAGGACAGGGGAGAGGAGTGGACAGGAGAGGAGATGGAAATGGAGAGTGGAGAGGAGATGGGAGTGAAGAGGATGGGAGTGGAGAGGAGATGGGAACGCAGAGAGGAGAAAGGGGAGTGGAGGGAAGAGGAGAGGAGAGAGGAATAGAGAGGACATGGGAGGGCAGAAGGGAGGGGAGAGAGGAGCAAATATGGTTTCCCCCATTTATTTTGTTTGTCAGAAGCTGGCTGGACAGGTCACAAAAGGGGATCGGATGACCTAAGGATGGTGCTCACCACTGGAGGTGGCTAATAGGATAAGAAAGCCTCGATCCTGTCCCGTCCCTTTCCTTGGCTGGAGTTTTTGCATTGTTTTAAAGTTTTAATAACTTTTTCTATTTCTCTTTTTCCATTCTGTAAGCTGCCTAGTCGCCGTATCGGGAAGACAAGCAGCATATAAATTCAATAAATAAACAAACTTCAATGAGGCAGAATTACACAACAGAACTAGATAAATGGCAGTAATTGTGGGACAGGGACTACAGATTAACAATGTCAACTGCATATAAAGAAAATCTGTATAAGACGTTTTATAGATGGCACTTTGCACCTGCGAGGTTGGCAAAGATGTTTAAAGATAAGTCAGCTAAATGTTGGAAGTGCCACCAGACACCTGGGACACCCGGCATCTCAGTTCAGGGGAGCGGTGCCATTGCTGACTATAGGGGGTGAAGTTTTGCCCCCTGTAGACAGGGTGTGCAACTTGGGCGTCCTCCTGGATTCACGGTTGAGCTTAGAAGATCATATAACGACTGTGACCAGGGGGGAATTTGCCCAGATACGTCTGGTGCACCAGTTGCGTCCCTACTTGGACCAAGATGCCCTACGCACAGTTACTCATGCGCTGGTCACCTCACGGATTGACTACTGCAATGCTCTCTACATGAGGCTGCCCTTGAGGACCACTCGGAGGCTTCAGCTGGTGCAAAATGCAGCCGCGCGGGTTGTGATGGGAGAATCCCGATACTCCCATGTTACACCTCTCCTGCGCGGCTTGCATTGGTTACCGGTTGCCCTCCGGGTGAGGTTCAAGGTGCTGGTGATGACCTATAAAGCCCTACATGGCTTAGGCCCAGGATATTTGGCGGACCACCTACAGCCAGCAACGATATCCCATCGCCCGGTTCGCACCCATAGAGAGGGACTGCTCAGGGTGCCGTCGACTAGACAGTGCCAGCTGGCGGCCCCCAGGGGTAGAGCCTTCTCAGTGGGTGCGCCCACCCTCTGGAATCAACTCCCCTTGGAGCTCCGATTAGCGCCTGACCTTTGCACCTTCCGTCGTGAATTAAAAACTTGGCTTTTTAAATCGCTTGATCTGGTCTGATGGGGGGGGGGTTAAGGGTTAAATTTTAAATTTTTTAGATTTTAGATTTTATTTTGTATTGTGGCTTGTGTTTTTATTATTGTGAGCCACCCTGAGTCCATTGGGAGATAGGACGGCATATAAGCCGAATAAAATAAATAAATAATAAAAAAAAAATATTATCATCTGTAGTGGACATGTATAGAAGCAAAAAAATACTGGACAAAAATACATACATGGCTAGAAAAGATGATAAAACAGCACACAGATTTAAAATCAGAAATACTTTTGTTGAGGATTTTACCTGAAACTTATAATAAAGGGAATGCATATTTAATTATCCATGTATTAACTACAGCTAGAATTGTATTTGCACAAAACTGGAAAAGAGATCCCTACTGATGAGAATCTGATTAGGAAAATATTAGAATGTGCAGAAATGAATAGATTAACACTTGCAATTAAGGAGAAAGGACAAACTGAATATTATATGACATGGGCAATTATGTTATCGATGGTTAGAGAATAAAAATGGAAGTTAGAAATAAAAGAAGATTGGTGAAATGTAGAAAATATGTTAAGATAGAGACGTAAACAATATGATTGTTATTATGACTATTAGGATTATTATGTTCAATATTATTATATTCTTATTAGAAGATATATTAAGAGGGAGAAATGAATAGGTAGTAGTATTGAATTATTATGTTCAGTGCTATTGTAAGATTAGAGAATTAATATCAATGTAATGAATACTGTTGTAAATTATGATTGTTATTGCACAGAGATATTTGTACCCAGACGACACACCATTTAATGGAAGATGGAATGTTCATATTAAAAAAACATTTTTTTAAATGAGGCCTGAGGAGAACCAATGTGGGAGATGACAAGACTGAGCCCAGAGGCAGGGTCAAATGCGTCATTAGTTTGGAGTCTCTCTGCTCCTACAAGAGACCTAATTTTTTTTTTTAAATTAATTTATACGCCGCCTTTCTCCGGAGACTCAGGGCGGCTTACAATGCGTTAAGCAATAGCCTTCATACTTTTGTATGTTTATACAAAGTCAGCTTATTGCCCCCACAAACTGGGTCCTCAGTTTACCTACCTTAGAAAGGATGGAAGGCTGAGTCAACCTTGAGCCTGGTGAGATTCGAACTTACAGTAATTGCAGACAGCTGGTGTTAATCACAATGCTTTTAGTCTGCTGAGCCACCAGGCCCTTTTTAATTCTAGTACCCCCCTTGAGGTCCATTCTTATCTGTGGACAATTTGCCTGGACCATGAGTAGATCAGATTATTGTGTATATATAGCAGGAAATAGACGGTGGCCTAGAGGTGGAGCTCTCAACTCACAATCAGGAGGCTGTGAGTTCGATCCTAGGTAGAGGCAGATATTTCTCTGGGCACAATGAGAATATATCTGCTGAACAAAACTCCGCATTGGTGACCAGAAGGGCATCCGGCCAGTAAAACTCAGCTCCATTCAGTTGCCCAGACTCCACCCCGCAAGGGATTATGGGGTCGTTAAAAGATGACGATGATATAGCAGGAAACAAACTCTGAGTACTTTTGAACTCTATTCTGGCTCCTGGTTTATTGAATCTGACAGCCGAGTACTGAAGACCTACCTTCCTCCTCCTTCTCCAACTAGCCCAAGAGAAGAGGATCCTGGCTTGTCGGTTATCCGTTGCTCTTTTTCCCAACCAAAAGGACTGCCCTAGAGGAGCTGAAAGCAAAGCATTGAGGGTCAACGGTCCAGTCGTGGGAAGAGCCTGGCGCATACTCACGTGCTTGGTGGGCTGCAGGTTGACAATCACCAGCTTCCCGCCTTTCTTCTTGGTCAGTAGCGGAAGGTCCCCGCTGGGCTTAATTTGCAGTGAGGTCCCCAGGGTGATGGATAAGGATGCCCTCCTGGCAAGCAGAGGAGAAATCAGCCGTGGAGACCCTTTTCAAAGGGGCAAGTGGAGCAGGATTTTTACCACCCCTACCTTAATTGTCCTGCCCGCAAAAATAATAAAGACAGGATACAAATTAAGTATAAATGAATAAATAAATAAGACCTGGTTGTCGTTGTTGTGGCCCGTCTCTTTTATTTTTTAAGGCCATATGGGAGGGACACCATTGTGGGCAAGATGGGACTCAAGCCCACTGGCTGGCTCTGCTCTCCCTAGTTTGGGTATGTTGTGGCTCCGTTGCCTGAGCCTGGGCTATCGACAGATGCAGACTCTGAGAGTGAGGGAGAGGAGTTGGCAAGGCCTCCCTCTCCAGGACCCTCCTCTCTGGCAATGCCTCCGGAGGACACCAAAGGCCAAGAGATAGGCCCAGAGCCAAGCACGTCCCCGCAGCCACAGTTGGACAGCGAAGAAGGAGATAAGTGCTGGCTGGATCCTCGGCAGTGGCGCAGGGAGAAGCGTGCGCAGCAGAGGGGAAGGCGTGCCAGAGATTAGCTGAGTCACTGGACCACATCCCACAGGGTATAAATGTGGGTGTGGTGGCCGGTTCAGTTTGTGACGAGCAAAAACTAGAAATAATCCATGATCTCTGCGTTACTGGACTTCTGCCTGCCTTGTCGGACTGCATTTGGACTAATCCTTGTATTGTTGAAACTCTGCCTGCTTTATCGGAATACTTGCAGTCTAATCTTTGTTTTGTGTGAGTAAAGTCTGAATTGGCAGCTAGCCAATGTGTTGCTGCCAGCTTTATCTTCAAAGATTTTGTTGTGTGGCTTATTAACTCCGGGCCGTCCGTGGGGGTGCGTGTGTGGGATGGGGACAGAACAGGGTAAGGCAGTGAAGTTTTGTGGAGGAGGAGGAGGAGGAGGAGAGCAGCTGTTGGGTCCTTGATGTTCTCTGAGCTTGATGGTTTTCTCACAGACGTTTCATGGCCCAACTAGGCAACATCATCAGTGCTACAAGGGAGGGGGCTTTGCTCTCTGTTTATATGCAAGTGAGTAGCCCTGCCAATGTTGGTGGGAGTGGTCTTGATGCCTGCTTGGTTAGCTTATTGTTTTTTGTTTGCTTGTTGGTCTCAGTTGGTAGCTCCTTGGAGTATTAATACTTGACAACTTGTATATAAACAGAGAGCAAGTGCGACTCCCTTCTAGCACTGATGACGTTACCTAGCTGGGTCACGAAACATCTGCAAGAAAACCACCAAGCTCAGAGAGCACCGAGGACCCTTCATTTCAACCCTGAGCCCTCCTCCACCTCCTCTCCACAAAACTCACTGCCTTTTAGGACTGATGATGTTACCTAGCTGGGTTGCGAAACGTCTGCAAGGAAACCACCCAGCTCAGACCTCACGGTTCAATCCTGTGCTACAAATATTGTCTTCTATTAGTGACATTTCAACTGGTTTATGAGCCTCATTTGTGTTCACCTTGGGTTCCTCAACCGCAGCTTCTGCCAACCGCTGTATAGATTCAGAAAGACCCAACCCAACAGAAATTCAGAACCAGTGGTATTTGGAGAACCAGAAGTGTTGCGGCGAGACGGCTGGAAAAATAGTGGGCTCCGACAAGCTCTGTGAAAATCCAGCCGGACAAACCCCTGTCGGGGGGGTCTTTGGACCAGAACCGTCCTGTAGGGACGGTGAAGAAGGAGAGGTGCCTCGGACAACCAAGAGGAACAGACAAGTTCCTCGAAAGGTCGGAGGCTGCTCTTTGAACCAGTGGTGGGCGTGGCAGCCATTGAAAAATGACCGCTCTGAAGCGGGGGCAACTGGACTACGTTTTCTGTGCAGGAGCGGTGTCTGAATGGAGTGCTGGTACCGGGTGAGTGATTGGCCAACTCACAGGTAAAAAAGAAAATTTTTTAACAACTTTGAAAGGTGTCCTGGAGCGGAAATGAGCAGCTAATTGGCACTTGGGAAAGTTAATAGAGGGAGAAGAATAAAGAGGATTTATTTATTTATTATTATTTATTAGTTTGATTTATATGCCGCCCTTCTCCAGAGACTCAGGGCAGCTTACAATGCTTTTAAGCAATAGCCTTCATACTTTTATATATACCTGCTTAATAGGGCTTTTGGCCCCCCCAAGCGGTGTTCTATTTTATACGAAGTCAGTTTAAGGAGGAGGTTAAAATACCAAAGCCCAAGAAAGAAAATTTTACAACTGGATTTAAAATTGGATTTGGAGAAATTAAAAATAATAAAAGAAAAAAAAAACCAAGGGAAAGTACTTTCTATGTGGATTAAAAATATTTTTCATAATTTTTACATTTGAAAGGAGAAGAACAAAGAGGATGGTAAAATACTAAAGCCCAAGAAAGAAAATTTTACAACTGGATTTAAAATTGGATTTGGAGAAATTAAAAATAATAAAAGAAAAAAAAACGAGGGAAAGTACTTTCTATGTGGATTAAAAATATTTTTGATAATTTTTACATTTGAAAGGAGAAGAACAAAGAGGATGGTAAAATACTAAAGCCCAAGAAAGAAAATTTTACAACTGGATTTAAAATTGAATTTGGAGAAACTAAAAACAATAAAAGAAAAAGAAACCTGAGGAAAAGAACTCTTTATGTGGATTTAAAACATTTTTGACAGCTTTGATACTTAGCAGACCTGAGAATATTGTGGATTTGAGAGAGACATCTGCTGGCGGAAAGTGAGTATTGCAATATAGATTGGAAGATAGAAGAAAAAACAATAGCTGTGACCTTGATTTAATCCGGAAACTGTGAGAACTTTTAAGGAGTATCTGTTTTTCTGAACTGCTTCATTTCATCTTTCAACGGTTGTGAAAGAGAACAAAACTTTAATTTGGAGCGGATTGGATAAATATTTGAATTGGATACTATAAGAGACTATATAAACTTTAGAATTTTAATTAAATATAAAGTAAAAGTTTTTTAAAAATTTAAATTGACAATATGGAGTCTTGGATGTGTGAGGAATTAATTGAGATGCTTAAAAATATGTGTGAATCATTAAAGGGTAATAAAAAGTCAGAAATTTTGTTGGAATACACAGAACAGGAAAAAGGGAGCATAAATGAGGAGCAAGAAAATAATACTGAAAGAAAAGGAAATGAAAGTAAAAAACAGACGATTTCACTGGGATTAACAGTGGCAAAAAAAGAGTGGATGGGGGGAATATTCCCCCAAAAAGATTCAAACAAAGGGAAAAGAAGAAAACAGTGAAAAGAGACTAGGAGAAAGCTTGGGGAGATTTACTCAAGTAATATATCTAAAAGTGAGAAAAAGATAAAATAAATACAAAAAGAAAAAAAAGAAAAAGGAGAAGTTAAAAGAATGGAATAAAAGAAGGAAATTACCAAGAAGTGGAATTTTGGAAAGACCAAGAGAAAATGGTTGAAGAGGGAAAGAATAGTGGAAAGGAGAAAGGGGAATAAGGTATATAATAGTAGATTTAAGGAAACCGTATTAATATTATTAATTGTGGATGGTCAATTAAGTTAAAGGGTTTTAATGTAAGAAATGAATATGATGATGTATACTGCTTATAGCAAAACGGAATAACAGATGAAAAATGAAATGGTAATTGGGTTAATTATGAAGATAAGTTAAATTAAGAGACAAAATTGAAATGTTAAAAAGTGGGATGGGATCTTGAACAATATATGATGTAAATGAAGAAATAAGATAATTAATTGATGTAAGAAATTAGGAATTAAGGGCAGATAGTGATACTGTTTATGTATTATGTATTAAGAAGAGATTAAGATAAGATAAAGAAACATGGAAAAAAAATATTATGGCCAAAATTGGAAATATGTAAAATGTACTGGGGGGGGGGGAGGGAGAAGAGAGATGAAATAACAAGACATGGTGAAAAATGATGAATTTGTGATAATAATAACTTTATTGTCATTGTGTGTGTATACCCAGTTTACCCATACAACGAAATTCACTTTTCGTTGGTGTACCCCCCCAAAGGCCAGGTCCAACACATAACAATCCACAAACACACTCCCACCCACCACAATTTCCCCTCCCCTAAACCACCCAAACATCCACACAACAGACCAAGTTATGCTGTCCGTATATATAAATATAAATAAATATATATAAAGAATTATATAAAAGGGATGAATATGGAAAAAGCGGGAAGATTGGAATAGATTATAAAAATTAATATATACATATAAGATGTGACCCAGTCATAAAGTATGTATAATGAAAGAAAAATTTTAATAAAACTTGTTTACAAAAAAAAGAAAGAAAGAAAGAAAGAAAGAACCGTGAGGAGGAAAACATACCTGCTGGCTTCGGAGGCCAAATTGAGGTCCCGGTCTGGCAGGGAATCTTCCCAGTCTAAAATGGTGTCCATTAATTTGCCTCTTTAAGAAGAAACACAAAAGGCACACCGATCAAACCAACTGTGAATAGGAAATAAAAGCATTTTTTAAAATACATTCCCTCCCTCCCAGAGTTTTGGGGTGTATTTCTATGATCAGGAGGCTCAACCCCCCCCCCCCTTCTTCTTCCTCCAGAGACTTGGAAGAAGTGAATGAAGACCCCAACTCACCCTTCCTAGCCCTGCCTTCCAAACTCCAGCGGCCAGGAATTGGGAGCTGAACGGGTATTAAGTGCCTTTTTAAAGCAAGCAGCTCACAAAATAGAGAAAGGGAGGATCTGATTTTGGGAGGGAGGAATAGAAACGGATCTCATGGGATTTTTTTTTTGCAGGAAGCTTGACAGACAGCTTGGACTTCTCCTGTTTAGCCAATCGGAGTTTGCATCCGATCTCCGCCTCATTCTACAGATCAGGGGGGGTCTCCAAACTCTGCAACTTTTAACACGCGGGGACTTCAACTCCCAGAATTCCCCGGCCAGAGAGACCCTTAATAGGTAGTCCTCGACTTACAACAGTTCATTTAGTGATCGTTTGAAATGACAACGGCGCTGAAAAAAGTGACTTAGGACTGTTTTTCACACTTACGACCATTGCAGTTACTATGGGCGACCCCACCCCCATAGCCCTGATTTGAATTTCTGGTGCCTACACCACACCCCCATGGTCATGTGATCACATTTTGGCGTTGGTGCAAGTTGGTGTTCGAGAACCAACTTGCATTTATGGCCATTTGCAATCTCCAGTTGAGAGAATCTTGGATAGGCCAAAGGAAGGGAAGAATATGAAGAACAGTTGCAGGATTTGGGTTTGGCCAGTCGAGAGAAAAGAAGGACTAAGGGGGACATGAATGCAGTCTTCCAATATTTGAGGGGCTGCCCCAAAGAGGAGGGGGTCAACCTATTCTCCAAAGCACCTGAAGGCAGGACAAGAAGCAATGGGTGGAAACTAACCAAGGAGAGAAGCAACCTAGAACTAAGGAGAAACTTCCTAACAGTGAGGACAATTCACCAGTGGAACAGCTTGCCACCAGAAGTTGTAGGTGCTTCATTACTGAAGGCTTTTCAGAAGAGACTGGACAGCCACTTATCTGAGATGGTGTAGGGTTTCCTGCTTGAGCAGGGGGTTGGACTAGAAGACCTCCAAGGTCCCTTCCAACTTTCTTCCTGCAGTCGATGGCGCAATGAATGACTGAGAGACGGGTGTAAATTGACAGGGAGACTGTTGAGACAATCCATCTTCTGCCTGCCTGTTTCCTTAGCAGCTCTCCTCTCCACGAAGGACCCCAATTAATAATCTTGTCAAGGAGATTTAATGCCAGTTTAAAGCATTTAAGCTGAGAAGCGATTCCCCTTTGCCCTTCCCAGATTCTAGTGGCAGCTGTGGGGTGCAAAGGCCACCCATTAAGAACTTCCCAGTCCATAACTCACATTTTGCTCCAAAGTACGAGGGGGAAGGGGAGACCCACTGCATCCTCCCCAGCCTTTAGCTGACACTTTTTAATCACTTTGAACCAAATTAACCAGTGGAACAGCTTGCCACCAGAAGTTGTGGGGGATCCATCACTGGAGGTTTTTAAGAAGAGACTGGACAACCACTTGTCTGAAATGGTATAGGATCCCCTGCTTGAGCAGGGAGCTGGACTAGAAGATCTCCAAGGTCCCTTCCAGCTCTATTCTGATTAGAATTAAGGGAGCCCAGAAGGGGGTTCAAGAATTGGAGACTGTGAGAAAGGCATTGTTGTGCAGGTACTCCTCGACTTATGACCATAATGGAGCCTTTCCATTATGGTCGTGTGACAGTTGTAGAGCAAGTTATCACATGAGCAACTCAATTTTACGACCTTTTTTCCCCAGCAATTTTTAAACAAATCAGCATGGTCTTTAAGCGAATCTACAGTCGTTAAATAAACGCCACAGTCATGAAGCAAATCTAGTATTCTCTGAAGGTTGTTTTTTTTTCTTTTGCCGAAAACTGGAAATAAACGCCAGCATTTCGGCAAAAGGTTATAAATCGTAGTCCTGCGATCCCTGTAAATGGCCATAAATGCAGGCCGGTTGCTAAATGCTGAAAATGGGCTCACGTGCCCAGCTTATCAGAATTTGGGAAATGCATTGTAATTACTGCTGGGGGAAGGTCTGTCGTAACTTTGAGTGGTTGCTAAGTGACCCGTCGTAAGTCAAGGACTATCTTAGTGGCAGAGGCAGAGTTAAAAAAAGAAAGGAAGGCCAGGCATGAGGGAGGGAGGGAGGGAGGGAGGGAGGGAGGGAGGGAGGGAGAGAGAGAGAGAGAGAGAGAGAGAGAGAGAGAGAGAGAGAGAGAGAGAGAGAAGAACCAAGGGTTAGGCAAAAGCTGGGGAGGAATTCTTCAAAAGAATTTTAAGTTTTTTAAAGTGGAAAGAAATTCACTGATTCACAAATGAGTCTTAATGAGGTGACTGGCTTCGGAATAGGCTGGATATGGAATAACCAAGTACAAGGTTGTCCTTGACTTACGACACAATGGAGCCCAAACTTTCCATTGTTAAATGAGACATTTGTTAAATGAGTTTTGTCCCATTTTATCACCTTTCTTCCTCCGGTTGTTAAGTGAACCCTGACAGTTGATAAGTTAAGTAACTCGGTTGTTAAGTGAATCTGGTTTCTCCGTTGATTTTGCTCGTCAGAAGGTCGCAAAAGGGGATCATGTGACTCCCCCACCTGGGACACAGCAACCGTCATAAATATGAACCGTTTGCCAAGCATCTGAATTTGGATCACGTGGCCATGGGGAGGCTGCAAAGGTCGTAAGTGTGAAAAACAGTCATAAGTCCCATTTTTCAGCGCCATTGTAACTTTGAAGGTCACTAAAAGAACTGTCGTAAGTGGAGAGCTACCTGTAATTAAGGTATCCAATGGGTTGCGTTCACACCACATTGCCAATCAATGAAAAGGCAAACGGAAGTGTAGCACGTCATGTGAACAGATGCCGGTTCTGTCTTTGTGTGACTTGATGGAGTGGGGTGTGATCGGGGCTCTCCGAAGGACCCATGGGGAGCGGTCAGGGGAGGCAGCCGTGGGGCACGCACCTGCAGGATCGGAGCCCTCGGTGTTTGGAGACGTCGCAGAGCCGGCCGGTGGGTTTGAGCCCCATGGTGCCCACAACGGTGTCCCTCACGTATTGCCTTAAAAAAATGAAAAGAAGACACGGCTGCGGCAATGATAACCAGACCTTTATTTATTCATTTGTATTTCTTTAATTTGTATCCCGTCTTCCTTATTTTTACGAATAACTCAGGCCGGCAAAACTATCTAACACACCTTCCTCCTCTTACTTTCACAACAACCTTGTGAGGTGGGTTGGGCTGAGAGAGAGGGACCGGTCCAAAGTCACCCAGCTGGCTTTCATGGCTAAGGCAGGACTAGAACTCACAGTCTCCTGGTGATTGGCCCAAAGTCACCCAGCTGGCTTTCATGCCTAAGGCGGGACTAGAACTCACAGTCTCCTGGTGATTGGCCCAAAGTCACCCAGCTGGCTAAGGCGGGACTAGAACTCACGGTCTCCTGGTGAATGGCCCAAAGTTACCCAGCTGGCTTTCATGCCTAAGGCGGGACTAGAACTCAGAGTCTCCTGGTGATTGGCCCAAAGTCACCCAGCTGGCTTTCATGCCCTAAAGCAGGACTAGAACTCTCAGTCTCCCAGTTTCTAACCTTGGTGTCTTATCCAGTAGACCAAATGGGAATATTGCTGCCATCCAATTCTTGGACGGAGGGGTGACTGTGGATTAACAGCTCCCAACCCAGATGAGCATCTTCTACTTCCAGGTGTGGGAACAGCTGCCTCTTGGGCTGAGTCCCTGACTTGTGGGGAATCGGCAACCGGATAGGCTGCTGAGATACTTTCACTGGGCTGGGGAAGATCCAGATCCTGCTCTTGACTAAAATTAGGGGAGGATGTCTTGCTAAGAGAGAGGAGTGGTGAAGTGGCGTAGAAGTGGAGCTCTCGCCTCACAATCAGGGGGCTGTGAGTTCAATCCTAGGTAGAGGCAGATATTTCTCTCTCTGGGCACAATGAGAATATATCTGCTGAACAAAACTCCGCACTGGCGACAGGAACGATATCCGGCCAGTAAACAGTCAACTCCATTCTGTTGCCCAGACTCCACCCCACAAGGGATCATGGGGTCGTTAAAAGATGATGATGATGATGTCTTGCTAAGAGAGACCCAGCCGAGGATGCTTTAAGAATTCTGAGCATCCTTAGTTAAAAAAACCACCATGATTAAAAGTGACATTTGTTTTCAGGCATGTAAAAGAAGCTTGGGGGGGGGGAATAAAAGGAACATACTTGCCACATTTCATGCATTCCTCTACGAACATGTTCCCATGCAGTTCTGCTAGCTTGTCCCTAGAGCAGAGACATGAAGAAAAATTGCTAGACGGGGGAGATCAGATGCACTAAAAGGGGACTTTAAGACTTGTGGAATTTCCTCCCTGTTTATATACTAGTGGCGTAATAGCGTAATCAAGGAACTACCAAGAACATTCAAGCTACTAGTACATAAATGGAGAGCAAGCCCCACTGCCTTCTAACTCTGATGATGTTACCTAGTTGGGTCATGAAATGTCTGCAAGGAAACCACCAAGTTCAGAGAGCACCAAGGACCCCCCTAACCGCCCACGTTCTTTTCTTCCTCCTCCTCCTCCTCTCCACAAAACCCCCTCTCCCTTCTAGCACTGATGGTATTCCAGGTTGGGTCATAAAATGTCTGCAAGAAAAGCACCAAGCTCTGAGAGCACTAAGCACCCCACAGCCAGCCTTCTCCTCTTCCAACACTTTTTTCTTCTCCTTCTCCACCACTTTCTCCTTCTATCTCCCCAACACTTTCTTCTTCACCACCACTCTTTCTCCTCCTCCTTCTCCAACTCCACCTCTCTTTCTCCTTCTTTGCTCAGGAATTCTGGGAGTTGAAGTCCACAAATCATAAAGGGGCCATCGTTCTCCATCCCTGATCTAGGACGATTTCTTGGAGAAGCCCTAACTTGACACCTCATTGGCCGCAATGTTTCAAGCAGGTAAGCGTTACCTGGGGAAGCCGGACCTCACGTGAAGCCCATCTATGTTCTGGCTGACCAGGAAGTGTAGGATGCCCACTCGATGGAGCTCCAACAGAGCCATGTGAGTCTTCGACGGCCTCGCGTTCTCAAAGGTGGTGTCGAATTTGGGCACCAAGCCCCGCTCCTCCATGGTCCACACTCCATTCGGGCCTCTGCACGAAGGGAGAGCAGCACAGTTGGTCCTCCACTTACAACAGTTTGTTTAGTGACTGCTTGAAGTGGCAACCGCATTGGGGGAAAAAAAGTAACTTAATGACCATTTTCCACACCATTTGCGACCGTCGCGGTCACGTGATCAAAATCCGGGCGCTTGGCCATTGACTCATATTTATGACCGTGCCCCGGGGTTACGTGATCCCCCTTTTGCGACCTTCTGACGAGCAAAATCACTGGAGAAAGACAAGATTCGCTTAAAACAACCATGTGACTCATTTAAGAACTGCAGGGATTCGTTTAACAGCGGTGGCAAAAAAGGTCGTAAAATGGGACAAAGCTCACTTAAGAACTGTCCTGCTTAGATGCCAGAAATCTGGGGCTCAATTGTGGTTGTAGGTCGAGGACTACCTGTCGGTGGTATGACTCAGGGCTACCGGAGGAACCGTTTCACCTGATGGGATTGGACCGACCTGTTGACAGCAGAAGGGACATCCTGGCTGAGGAATTCTGGGAATTGAAGTCCACAAGTCGTAAAGTGGCCAAGGAATTCCGGCCAACAGGGATGAGAAGGCCTTTTTCTGCTGTAGCTTCTGCCTTCTGGAACATCGTGCCCCTTGAGGCAAGATCTGCCCCCCCAGCTTTTAAGACCTGGCTCTGCTGGTTGGCCTGGGGCTCGGAGGGGGTCAGGCCATTCTGGAGGAGGTCACTGGGGTTAAACAGAAGACCCCCCCCACCTCCTGCCCCATTGTATGCTCCCCTCCTCCATCTTAATTGCCTTTGATTCTAATGTTATATTGACGGTTTTAACAATTACTGTTTTTATTGTGTCGTAAACCGCCCGTCACAGCAAGATGAGTGGCGTATCAATTTAATCAATAAAATAAGAAAAATAACCAGCTTTGAACAGGGTAAGAGCAGCTGTGGGCGGAATATTCCTGAAAGCTGATGACCCCCTTGTGGGTGAGAGGAAAAAGAGGGGAAACTGTAGGTATACCAAGACAGAAGGATTTTATTTCCTTACTGTTCACGAAAAAGTCATGGAAATAATTTCAAGGATAGGCTATACTCCTTCAACCTGGCCTTTAATTCAACTGACTTCCTGGATTAATCAATTAATCAAACATAACCAGGAGAGGCGTCTGATCCTGGTTTATATTCCATTATACAGCTAGTCCTCGATTTATAACCACAATTGAGCCCCAAGTTGCTAAACCATACAGTTGTTAAGTGAATCTCCAGTGATGAAGCTCCCACAACTTCCGAAGGTAAGCTGTTCCATTGGTAATTTCAAATAGTCACTAAATGAGGACTACCTGTATTAGATGGAATATTCAACTATAAATCTGCAGGCTTTTTCTTGTATCCCCCCCAAATGAGATTGAGCTTTCAAGGCATCATCCGTGCACTGAGCATGGCTTCCAATCCAAAATCACATCCTCATTTAGCTTATTCAAAGCCTGCTGTTCCCGTCCCTGGAATCCAAAAACTTGGTCTGAAAATTGTGAGTTAGGTAAAGCTTGGCCTCTGAGCCAGACCTCTGGCCTCGGCTGTCCATTTCCTCACCTGAAATCCGGGATCCCTGAAGCTGTGCTGATACCCGCCCCCGTGTGAAAGACCACGTTGAAAGAATTCTGGATCAAGTCAGCCAGCTGATGGATCTTCCTCTCCAACTCGTCCGGCGGATCGAAAATCTGAACAAAAGATGGAAGACATGAGATCAGAGTGAGCGTCGATTGGATTGCATGGCAGAGGTGAGCAACGGGTCCCCGAAACACCTCTGAAGGGGTGAACCCCCACACTGGGTACCGGCAGCCAGCAGTGTAAATGCCATGTTAAGGCTGAGAGAGAACCCACTCCTAGGTGCCCCCTGCCCAGATTAAATCTGCCCTTGTTGCTTTCTGCTATTTTAATATATTAATTCTATTAATATTGACATACTTAGGGATTCCAGGGTTAATGCCTGCTAAGTATTTGAAGCAGGTTGATAAAATGTTGAGTAAGTGATGGTTAAGTTTTTAGGTCTTCTTTGGCTAAATTGAGGTTTTTATATGATGGGGGAGATCTGTTCTTCCGATTGTTTTATCTCAGAGGTGATTAAGGACTTGTGTTATATCTTAGTACAGGAAGTCCTGGACTTACAACCACGATTGAGCCCAAAATTTCCATGGCTTGTGGTTAAATGAGTTTTTTTGCCCCATTTTACAGTACACGCTATTTGCCACGGTTGTTAAGCGAATCACTGCAGCGGTTAACTAAATGACGCGGTTGTTAAACACATCTGGCTTCCCCTATTAACTTTGCATATTGGAAGACTGCTGGAAAGGTCACAAATGGTGATCAAGGGACCCCAGGACATGGAAACAATCACATGTCAGTTGCCAAATGCCTGGATTTTGTATCATGTGACCCCGGGGATGGGGCAATGGTCATAACTATGAAAAATGGTCATCCATCACTTTTTTCAGTGCAGTTGTAACTTTGAACGGTCACCAAATGAATGGCTGTTACAACCACAATCGTGAAAACGATTAGAATAGATTAGATTAGATTAGATTAGATTAGATTAGATTAGATTACATAAACAGACAGACAGACATGGATAGATCAAGATAGAAATAGATGATAGATAGATAGATAGATAGATAGATAGATAGATAGATAGACAGACAGACAGACAGACAGACAGACAGATATAGACAGACAGACAGACAGACAGACAGACAGACAGACAGACAGACATGGACAGATCAAGATAGAGATAGATAGATGATAGATAAATAGATAGATAGATAGATAGATAGATAGATAGATAGATAGATATAGACAGACAGACAGACATGGATAGATCAAGATAGAGATAGATGATAGACAGACAGACAGACAGACAGACAGACATGGACAGATCAAGATAGATAGATAGATAGATAGATAGATAGATAGATAGATAGACAGACAGACAGACAGACAGACAGACAGACAGACAGACATGGACAGATCAAGATAGAGATAGATGATAGATAGACAGACAGACAGACAGACATATAGACAGACAGACAGACATGGACAGATCAAGATAGATAGATAGATAGACAGATAGATAGATAGATAGATAGATAGATAGATAGATAGATAGATAGATATAGACAGACATGGATAGATCAAGATAGAGATAGATAGATAAGATAGATAGATAGGATAAATACAGATGGATGATAAATATACAGACAGATAAAGAGAGATACAGAGAGATGATAGGGACAGATAGATGATAGAATAGATCCGTGATGGTGAACCTATGGCACGGGTGCCACAGGTGGCACGCGGAGCCATATCTGTGGGCACGTGAACGTTGCCCTAGCTCAGCATCAGCACGCCAGCCAGCTGATTTTTGGGCCTTCCAGGCCCACTGGAAATCAGGAAACGAGCCGTTTCCGGCCTCCGGAGGGCCTCGGGGGGGGGGGGGGAGAGAATGCTGTTTTCACCCTCCCCAGGCTCCAAAAAAGCCTCTGGAGCCTGGGGAGGGCGAAAAATGGGCCTACCGGGCCCACCATTAACCTTTTTGCTGTCACATGCCAAAAGCAGGGGTAGCACGGGAAGGTCGTGTGCACATGCGTGGGGGGCGCGAGGGAGGCATTGAATCATGGGAGTGGGGACGTGTGCGCGCAACCCCCCCATGCTCCCCACGCTTTTGGCATGTGATGGCAAAAATGCTAGCCATCACTGGAATAGATGAAGAGATACAGAGAGACATGTACAGATTAAGATAGAGATAGATACAGATAATAGATACAGAGACAGATAAAGAAATACAGATAGATGATAGATGAAGATACAGATAGACAGACGTAGGTAGTTAGACAGAGACAGGCACCCACCCACCCACCCAGAAAGCTCCCAAAACTTTAAAAAACCAAAACCAGAGCTTAATTTTGAGAATAGGCACTACTTATATACAGCTAGTCCTTGACTTGCGACCTCAATCGAGCCCAAATGTATGTTGCTTAAGCGAGACATTTGTTAAGGTGAATTTCGCCCCATTTTACCCCCTTCCTTGTCACCCTCGTTAAGTGAATCACTGCAGCAGTTAAAAGTCAGTTAAAGGGATTTTTAAGTGAACGTGGCTTCCCCACGGAAGGTCGCAAAAGGGGATCAGCACCTGACACCCCGCCCCCCCGGGGACGCTGCAACCGTCATAAATACGAGTCAGTTGCCAAGCCCCTGAATTTTGATCGCGTGACACCCCCACCCCCACGATGCTGCCACAGTCGTAAGTCTAAAAAAGGGTCCTAACTCCGGTCACTAAACGAACTATTGTAAGTAGAGGACACCTGCCTGTATGGACACCTCCCCCCCCCCCCACACACACCTCCAATGGGGCCCCATTGGTAAAACCCCTTGAAAGGAAAGATAAAGGAACACACACATACACACAATGATGGATGGGGGATTCTGGGAGTTGTAGTCCATGATGCCAACTTTATTTAATGTTAACTTTATTTCATTTTATCTTATTTATTTATTTATTTATTTAATGCCAACTTTAGAGACACCCCCCACCCTTTGCCCTGGAAGGGGGAGAATCAGCTCCCTCAATGCCCCCCCCCTCGCCTCAGGGGCAGCCCCTGTGCCTCAGTTTCCCCCCTTCTCCTTCCGTGCCTCAGTTTCCCTCCAGGCCTTCTTGCTTCAGGCTCTTAAGTCCCCCCTCCACCCCACCCCTTCGTGCCTCAGTTTCCCCACCCCCCCGACGCCTTCGCTCACTCCCATGGCTGAGGGTCCCTCAGCGGGGAAGGGGGGGCGGTGGGGGGGGCTGGCCCGTTCCCATGGCAACGAGGCCTCTTCTCGCCTTCCTCGCCTTCCCCTCACCTCCGGGAGGCCACATTTCCCTTTGTCCGGGTAGGGCGACAACCCCGCCGCGTAATTCACCGACATCCCGTCGTTGTCTTCGCCGCCCCGCTACGTCTTCATCGTTTCGTTGGGAATCATTAGGGAGACCCCCCCCCCTCGCCTCAGCAGATAACTTCCGGTAGGGGGAGGGAGAAAAAAAAGGAGGCCGGAAGGCCTTTTAGTTGCGCAAGCGCATTCCGGGAGTATTAGTTGTGGGTGAGAGAAAGAGAAGTTCGCCATCTTTGTTTTGGGCGGAGAGCGCTGCTTTCTTTGGAAAGGTGATGACGTCGCGGCCGTCATGTTTGGTGCTGGTCTGAGGAGGGAGGCCGCCATGTTTGGGAATGAGAGAGAGAGAGAGAGAGAGAGGGAGAATGTGTGGTGGTGGATAGGTGAACTAGCCGGCGTCGCCATCTTTGTTTAGGGCAGTTAAGGTGGAAAGGCGGGAAATAGGGAGGGAGAGCAGTATTTAGTTCTCCAGCGGGTTTTTTTTGGGGGGGGGTTGCTTTTTTTGGGGGGGGGAGGAGAGTTCAAGCAACCCCCCAAAAATAGGAACATGGCAATGTTGATCAAGGTAGCAGTTTATAAATAACAGTAACAGAGTTGGAAGGGACCTTGGAGGTCAACTAGTCCTTCCTCCTGTTAATGCACCAAGACGAATTTCTATCACACAATTTTTTTTTTTTGCTTTAATTTATATGCCGCCCTTCTCTGGAGACTCAGGGCGGCTTACAATGCGTAAAGCAATAGCCTTCATACTTTTTGTATATTTATACAAAGTCAGCTTATTGCCCCCACAAACTGGGTCCTCATTTCACCTACCTTAGAAAGGATGGAAGGCTGAGTCAACCTTGAGCCTGGGGAGATTCGAACTTGCAGTAATTGCAGCACCCAGCTGGTGCTATTTAACAGCACTTTAGTCTGCTGCGCCACCAAGGCTCTATTTGGGAGAGCTGAGAAGAAATGGATCAATTCAGTCAATCAATTGAGTCTGTTGGGTGAACCCAGCTGGTTTAAAATGCCAGCTTGCACGTGTAATATAACCCTTTTGGCCTGAAATTGTTTCCTGCTCCAGCAGGGGGTTGGATTAGATGACCTTCAAGGTCCCAAGAGAAGAGCAACCAAGATGATTAGGGGCTCGGAGGCTAAAACATATGACGAACGGGTTGCAAGTATTGGGGAGGCGTAGTTTAAGGAAAAGAAGGACCAGGGTGACAGGATAGCATCTTCCAACATTTGAGGGGCTGCCACAGAGAGGAGGGGGTCAAGCTATTGTGGGAAACAGAGCCTATTGTTTTTACAGAAACTCTTAAGAAGACATGCTGGCCTGTGAAGAAAATACATTGTATATATTTCTAATCTCATGAGCTAGGCTGAAGCTTGAGAATTGTATGTAGGAGTTAGGACCAGAGGGCCTCTGGAATGCTAAAAGCCAGCCTTAAGCAGAATTTACTGATTTAACAGATTAACAGAGTTGGAAGGGACCTTGGAGGTCCCATCACCCCCAGCACCATTTCTGACAAATGATATTGTTGGAAGAAATATCTTGCTGGGTTCAGCTCCAAGTGGGGGAAAAAGACATTGGAAACATGGAGACTGCTTGGAAAGATGGTTTAATAGTGGACAGGACCGCATGGTTTGAGTTCCTGAGCAGAAAAGGGCAGAGATGCTGAGAGTCCCTGGGTTTTATACCCTCTCTGGGTTTTGAACTTCCTGGGGCACAGGAAGAGTATCCTGATTGGTTGTCAGACTCCCATGGGGTGGGTGGGGGGTCTTAGCTAGCCTTGCTGGCTGATGTAATCTTCCCAGGTGCCATGTGGGGAGTTTCTGTTGCTAGATGGGTCCTATTGTGTTGCAGATGATGGTCCATTGATAAAGGTGTGGGGGGGAGGGGATTGGGTTTCTGCCTCTGGCCCATTGACAAAGGGCGGGTGGAGGCAGGAAGATGGGAGCTACTTTGTCTTTAAAACACACAGCTATACATCTCCACCCCAGACCACCCCAATGATGCCCTTGCTGTGATGTCCCGTTGCCTGGAGGCCGTGCGGATCTGGATGGGGAGAAACAAGCTCAGACTCAACCCCTCCAAGACCGAGTGGCTGTGGCTTCCGGCGTCCCGGTATAGTCAGCTAGTACCATCACTGACAATAGGGGATGAGATCTTGCTCCCCACAGAGAGGGCCCGCAACTTGGGTGTCCTCCTGGATTCACGGTTATCTTTAGAAGATCATTTGACGGCCGTGGCCAGGGGTGCCTTTTATCAGGTTTGCCTGATCCGCCAGTTGCGTCCCTTTCTGGATCGGGACACCTTGCGCACGGTCACTCATGCCCTAGTTACCTCCCGTATGGACTACTGTAATGCTCTCTACATGGGGCTCCCCTTGAAAAGCACCCGGAGGCTCCAATTGGTCCAGAATGTAGCCGTGCGGATGATTATGGGCGCAGCTCGTTAGACCCATGTAACACCTCTCCTATGCGAGCTGCACTGGCTCCCGGTGGTCTTCCGGGTGCGATTCAAGGTGTTAGTTATCACCTTTAAAGCGCTCCATGGCGTAGGACCTGGGTACCTACGAGACCGTCTTTTGCCACCAATAGCCTCCCACCGACCAGTTCGTTCTCACAGGGAGGGACTACTCAGGGTCCCGTCAGTCAAATTCTGTCGACTGGCGACTCCCAGGGGGAGGGCCTTCTCTGTGGGGGCTCCAACCCTTTGGAATGAACTGCCCCCGGAGATACGGAATATCCCTGATCTCCGTGCTTTCCGCCGTGCCCTCAAGACCCTGATGTTCCAACAGGCGGGGCTAAACATACGAACATGTGAATGATTTTTTAAATGTTATCTAATTCTGGGTTTTATTTAATTGACCAAACTAAGTAATAATTTTAATTAGCAATTTTATGATGTTTGTGTGTCTATATTTTTCTTGACTGTACACCGCCTTGAGTCCTACGGGAGAAAGGTGGTATAGAAATATAATAAATAAATAAATAAATAAATAAATAAAACATGTTTCTCCATTTCTCATCCAGGGAAATATGGGGCCTTCGTAGTACAGTGGTCTAAAGCACCCTGTTATTAAGACCAGCTGCCTGCAATTACTGCAGGTTCGAATCTCACCAGGCTCAAGGTTGACTCAGCCTTCCATCCTTTCTAAGGTAGGTACATTGAGGACCCAGATTGTAGGGGCAATAAGCTGACTTTGTATAAATATACAAAAGGATGAAGGCTATTGCTTAGCGCATTATAAGCCGCCCTGAGTCTCTGGAGAAGGGCGGCATATAAATCAAATTTAAAAAAAAAAAAAAATCTGCCTTTTTAATATTTCCTAAAATATTTCATTCTTCTAGGAGAGGGGTGGGTGCTAACTTTCTACAATATGATAGAGACAACCTCTAGGAACTTAGGAGCAGAAAAGGAAATTCATAAATAATAAGGGCGGGGGGGGGGTGATAGAATTAAGAGTAATGGGAGATGTAATCAGGGGTGGAGATAATGTATTCCCTTTTGACACTTCCGATAGATTGTGACAGCATTAATTACTAAGCCAATGAAGAAAAGGTGGGAGGTAAATATTGGTAAAGGCAATAGAGGAAGGGGTCTCCAACCTTGGCAACTTTTAAGACTTGTGGACTTCAAGCTTTGCTGGCTGAGGAATTCTGGGAGTTGATGTCCACAAGTCTTAAAGTGGCCAAGGTTGGAGACCCCTGCTTTAAAGAATAAAGCAAACATATTGATGTTTTAGGGTGGGTCCACTCTGTGTGTGTGCGCGTGCATGCGTGTATGTGTGTGTGTCTCCCATCCTCTTTGCAAAGTGAATAAAATTATCATTGTTTTCTCTTGGAACGTTTTGGCTGGCGATTGTTTCTTGCAAAACTAGACAACGAATCCCACACTATTTTCCAAAGGCCAGACAGGAAGCCACAGGTGGGTTGTAAACAGGACGAGTTTTGCATATGGAATTCCCCCAAGACACTAACTCGAAAGCAGCGAAGAATTTTATTCCCTGTGTTTGCAAACACGGGGTTCCCAAAAGGGGGTACCCAGAATAAAGCATACATTCGATTTTTTATCCCCTTACACAGACTGTTAATACTACATCCTGTCAAAAGCATGTAGTTTATTGCCTCTAAAAGCTCCCACTCCCTTTATTCCAACTACATTTAAACCATAACCTACTTTTTGCTAGCATAGGCTCTGGTTTTGCTTGTACTTCCTCTGCTTGCCGTTTCGGCTGACATTTTTAGCTCGGTGGGCTTGTGGTTTTACACAGCCAACATCTTACCTGGGACATGTTTGTTCCACTTAATACATTTATGCTAAGCATTTTAGAAACAATACTAACTCCATTTTGTTTATATATTGTATCTTTTTATTCTTGATGAATGTATTTTATTCTCTTTATGTACACTGAGACCATATACACTTAAGACAAATTCCTTGTGTGTCCAATCACACTTGGCCAATAAAGAATTCTATTCTATTCTATTGAACAATTTCCATTTCCCCCTCTTTAATGATTTCTTAATCTTCTTTTTAAATTCTTAGTTCCTAGAGGATTGTCTCTAGAATAACTATCATTACCACTTGCTAGGTTAGCTAAAATGCTTATTTATTTATTTATTTATTTATTTATTTATTTATTTATTTATTTATTTATTTATTTATTTATTTATTGGTTCGATTTATATGCCGCCCTTCTCTGGAGACTCAGGGCAGCTTACAATGCGTTAAGCAATAGCCTTCATACTTTTGTATATATCTGCTTAGTAGGGTTTTCGCCCCCCCCCCCAAGCTGTGTTCTTTTTTATACAAAGTCAGCTTATTGCCCCCACAATCCGGGTCCTCATTTTACCTACCTCCGAAGGATGGAAGGCTGAGTCAACCTTGAGCCTGGTGAGATTTGAACTTGCAGTAATTGCAGGCAGCTGGCAGCTAAGTGCTACTTAACAGCACTTTAGTCTGCTGCGCCACCAAGGCTCCTTATCCTTAAAAATATGTCTAGCAAATGTTGGAAATGTAATAAAAAAACCAGGCACATTTTATTATATGTGGTGGACTTGTGCTAAAAAAAAAAATTGGGCAAAAATACATAGGTGATTAGAAAAGATAATAGGAAAACATGTAGATTTTAAATCTGAAATGTTTTTATTAGGGATGATATCATAAAAATTTGATAAGAAAAGTATGTATTTAGTATTACAACAGCAAGGAGGATTATCTTCGCACAATATTGGAAAAATGAAGAAACATTGCAAGATGAAGAGATAATTAAGAAGATATTAGAGTGTGCAGAAATGGATAGGCTTACATTCAAAATCAAGGAAAAAGAAGACACAGAATATTATCAAACATGGAACTTATTTTTACCAGTGGTTGGAAAAAAGGGGTGGAGAGTAAGAATGGAATCTAGATTGCTAAACAAATTAAATACCCAGACAATATGTTGTTTATGAAGCACTAAGAAATGTAATTAATAGAAAATTAATAAAATTTACATTAGAATAACTATCGTAGCAGAGGCCTTCCTACATACAATTCTCAAAACTTCAGCCTAGCTCATGAGATTACAAATGTACACAATGTATTTTCTTCACAGGCTAGCATGGCTTCTTACAGGTTCTGCAAGAAACAAGAAACTTGTTTCCCGCAGATGGAAACCGATCAAGGAGAAATTCAACCTAGAAATAAGGATAAAATTTCCGACAGTGAGAACAATCCACCAATGGGAACAGAAGTTGCCTTCAGCTGTTGTGGGAGCTTCATCACTGGAAGCTTTCAAGGCGAGAGTGGACTGCCACCTGTCAGAAATCGTGTTGGGTTTCCTGCTTAGTCAGAGGGTTGGACTAGATGACCTGCAGGATCCCTTCCAAGTCTGTTTATCTGTATCTGAGCCCCATCCAACTCTTATTCTATGTTCTAAAAATGGTTTTCACTGCATTTTTAATTCCTCTCTTTCGTTCATTTTAGTTGCCTTTACTGTTATTTGTGAGAAATGCACTTGCTGGTCAGAAACCGGACAGGGTCATGTTGGAAGAAATGTCCGTCTGGGTTCAGTTCCAAGTGGGGAGAAAGACCCTGGAAACATGGAGACTGCTTGGAAAGATGGTTTTTAATGGTGGAGAGGACCTCATGGTTTGAGATCCTGAGGTGGGCGGGGAAGGGAAGAGATGTTGAGAGGGCCCCGGTTTTATGCTGAGCTTTTGAATTTGAGATTGTGTTCTGATTGGTTGTCAGACTCCCATGGGGCCATCTCTGTAGGCTGTCCTGAGTCCCAGACTTGGTTGACTCTTGCTGGGTGATGATGCAATGAAAGGGCTTTGGGCAATTCCTACTATGGCTCTGCCTGAAGGAGGTAGAACTTTGTTATGTAGAATAGACTGCCCAGGCCTTAATGGCCCATTGACAAAGGTGGGGGGGCTGAGTTTGTGCCTTCCTTTTAGGGGAAATATTCTGCCCTTTTTAATATTTCCTAAAATATCTCATTTTCCTAGGAGAGGGGTGGGTGCTAACTTCCTATAGTCATTAAGTGAAGCAGCAAGCAATGTTATTGTAAAATATGTTCTTGCAAGGGGGGTTGGCTAGCGAAAGTAGGCACACCCCAAAAATAGATTTCAAGAGCATTTTATTCCCTCCGCCCGAAGCCTTCTTCTTATCAATTGTTGGAAGAAATATCTTGCTGGGTTCAGCTCCAAGTGGGGGAAAAAGACACTGGAAACACGGAGACAGCTTGGAAAGATGGTTTAATGGTGGACAGTGTCACTGCGTTATTTTATTTACCAGCTGAGCTTCATATTTCTGGACTGTCAGACTTTCCGTACCTTGCCAAGAATTGTTATCAAAAGCTACTACGCATGTCCATCCACCCACATTCCTTCACACACTCTTTCCTTTGTTCTCTTGCCAGGAGTGCCGGGTGCTGAAAAAGCAGCCAGCTCGAACTATTTCAAAATGTAGCAATTATTTTTATTAGTTAGTGAGGTGTTTTATTTTTCTTTATAACAAATAAATACGTTTTATTCGAGAATATTTTCTTCGGGTTTTATTTCAGAATATTGCAACTTGGAGAAGCCACGACCCATCCTCTAATTCAATCAGGGTGATTTTTCCCAGAGTCAAAGATGGGATTAATCGATGCCCTGACAGACAGGATCACATGGTTTGAGTTCCTGAGCAGAAAAGGGGTGAGATGCAGTGAGTCCCCGGGTTTTATGCCCTCTCTGAGCTTTGAACTTCTTGGGGCACAGAAAGAGTATCCTGATTGGTTGTCAGACTCCCAGGGGGTGGGGGGGGGGTCTTAGCTAGCCTTGCTGGCTGATGTAATCTTCCCAGGTGCCATGTGGGGAGTTTCTGTTGCTAGATGGGTCCTATTGAGATAGGTAAAACCTTGGTCTGAACCATTGTTAGAAAATATTAGGCCTGAAGTCTTAGCTAAAATATACTGTTCCTCTTTGACAGTTAGAAAAACTGCTGTATTAGCCTGAATGTATTTTTATCTTACCAACCCAGACAGATGCATCCTGTTACTCCCTGTATATGCTGTCTCAGATGTCACATGAAGATAAGATACGAAACTCCCTTTTTTGTATTATCTCACCCCCAATGTCTGGAGGAACGGTTTTAGTTCCCTGTCTTACCATATATGTCCTGTATAACGCCCCTGAATGCGCCTATGTATTCCATAGTATAAATATCTGCTTATGTAAACCCTTCGGGGTTTAGACATTTTGCTTGCTTTTGCTGTTTGAACCTGCGCAAATAAACTTTCCTACAATGAAGAGCTTGATCTAGTCCTGTCTTTCCTACAACACTATTGTGTTGCAGATGATGGTCCATTGACAAAGGGGGGGGGATTGGGTTTCTGCCTCTAGCCCATTGACAAGGGTGGGGGTGTTGCAGGAAAAGAAACGGGACTAGGAAGCTCTTCAATGCAGGAAAAATTTATTGTGCACGGTTCAAACAGCCCAAAGGCAAACAAAAAGTCTGAACGCCGATGGCTTCTTCTGGCCATGTATTTATACAGTTTAAAGGCAGAATTATTACAGAGAGTGATGCATTTCACACGTAAAAGCTGCCCTTTCATCTATCTCTGGGAAAGGAAATAACAATCTTCTTCTCACATACTCAGGTTCTCTGCTCCAGAGCTCAAGACATAATAGGAGGAGATAAGAGGCTAGGAGACGCCTCAAGGGCAATAAAGGAAGCAATACCCCTTATCCAGGGATATGCATGACATTTGGGGTGCAATAAACATTAAACAACAGAATGTATCTGTTTAGGGTCAGTTTGCCCTTTTACAATTCTGTACCTACGTCAAATACCTTTTGCCAGCTTAGCACCTTGGCACGGAAGAGACACCTCTGTCTTGACCAAAGATTTAGAATTATAATATTTGAATTTGTCCCAATATCGGATCCTAGCCCAGCTCAGGGGGAGAGAGGCAGGAAGGTGGGAGCTGCTTTGTCTTTAAAACATGTTTCTCCATTTCTCATCCAGGGAAATATATTCTGCCTTTTTAATATTTCCTAAAATATTTCATTCTTCTAGGAGAGGGGTGGGCGCTAACTTCCTACACATTCTAAGTCCTATTGCATTTCTTAATACTTACTGTCCCTTAAAAATATATGAAAGCTGCAAAAACAACATTTAGCTTTTATTGCTTTTTCTTAACAATTTTTCCCTTTTCTTTTTTTTTTTAACACCATTGTTGCTTTCTTTTTTTTTTTGGCACATTCCTAACGTGGTCCTATATGTGCGTAACAAATTCACACAATACTTGGGTCAACCAAAAGTAAGATTTATTAAGAAAAGCAGTTTGCAAAGAGCTGGTGAGACTTGGGCTTGGCACAGCGACAGAAGCCCACACCGAGTTACAGATCCCAGCATATTTTATACATCCCTTTCACCGGCCACCGGTCCTTCCTAGCCAGGCCCAGTTGATAGGTCTGGTTCAGTCACATGCTTTCCGGCCGCCTATTAATCTACTATCACCCCTAAATGTATAAAATTAGTCAAACCCTTATGGTCACCCAAACTTCCTAAGGAATCAAAACCGTCCCCCCATGTCTCACCCCTTTGATCAGTTACCTTGTTACACAAGAATTATAGCATAGTTAAAAATTAAGAGAAAGCAACATTAAAGAGAGCAACTTAATTAAGCAAAAAAAAAACATTTGAGTGAGGAGGATATGCATTCTTGCCCCAGTCAAGGCCTGACTTGACTATTCTTTGTTTCTGATAACAGATTAATTGCTCTACATCCCTGTCAGTTCTGGTCTCTTGATCAGAGAGAAAAAGAGGGGAAGAGAGACCCCTCCCAGGAAATTGGAAAGAAAGAGGCCCTTTACAAGAAATGGTGACTTATATGTTAAGGTACTAACTCTAAATAGTTTAAACAAAGGATATATCTTATATAAATGTATCATATGTCTTTCATAAGTTACACGGTGCTCTACCTTATATAGGAGATTATATTTTATATAGTATTCTACCTAAACGTGTAGATTAGTTAGACCTATGTTGCTAAGCACTCATCCCTTTTAACTCCTTTCAGTTCTCGTCTTCTTGGCATTCCCCTTATCTTGTTTTTCTGTACAATTCAGTACCTGGTACGTATCTCAAGCCAGGAGCTGGTATGTCCAGGGGTCACGCATCGGTTAATCGTGGCTGTGCGTTAGCTATGTAATATTGTGGCTATACTTTAAAATACTAACTCTAAACCAGTAAATAAAGAATATAATATAACCAGAGGTGGGCTGCTGCTGGTTCGGACTGGTTCTGGGCAAACAGGTAGTTCCGACCAGCAGCTGGGCCTGCCCACCCACCTTGGTGCTATCCCGTCCTATAAAGTCGCTGTGTTTTTGAAGCCAATTCTTCTTCCAGAGTGGTGGGACCTTGTAAGGACCTGGTGATTGTTCCATCAGGTGTTATTTGGAATAAAATAAAACCTGCCTCCCAGCATTACACACGCACACTCCTCCTTTCCCTACCAATATCAGGCCTAGAGCCATTCTGTTTTCCCCAGTTGGCATATTCTACCGGTAGCATCAAATTGTGCAGCTATGCCCTTCACAGCATCCTTTGTGAGAGAAAAATGAATTATTTCTGTAAAAAATATAACCTAAATAACTCCATATTTAAACTTCATATAACCTGAGTTGGCCCCTCCAACATTAATCTGAATCGGACATGAGTAATCACATTATTCTGAGTAGGATACGTGACGCCTGTTTTGAGGAAATAGAAGTTTTAGTTCATTCCAAGTTGGGTCAGGCTGACCCAAACTCCATTGAGAAAAGGAGGAAAAGACTAAGTGTCCAATTAATAAGAACAATAACAAACAATTATGAATACATTTTTAGAGGGTACTTTTGGAGAGGAACTCCAGGGTGGAACATGTGAGAAAGCCAAAATGTTATGTAACAACCGAAAACAATATCTGGTGGGGGCGTTCTAATTGTTTTGCTAATTAATTTTTGTTTTGTTTTGTTTTGCTTGGTAAATCTCTGTTGGTTACAGTAGATAAAATTGATTCCATCTACATTCTTGTTTATAGTTGTTAGAAACAGTACCGGTTTGCCAATGGAACTACACGAGACAATAACCTGGAAACAGCAGAGAGATTATTCACGTAGTTGCAAACACAGGGTGCACACAAGGTGGACCCACAATGAAGCATGCATCAGCTTTCTATCCCCTTACACAAGCTTTGCTCGCCTCCCCCTTTTGTTGGCACAGCAATTCTATCAAAATCATCTCCTTTATATGGTACCTATTTCCCCCCCCCCAAAAGCAGTGACTATAGTGGAAATAGACAATATACCCCAACACCTGTGCACATTTTTCAGTTTCAGAGTTTAAGCATAACCTACTTTTTGCTCTATTTTCTCTTTGTGTTTCCTCTACTTGTGGTTTCTGTCAGCTGCTTATCTAATATCATATCAGCAGTGACTTTTCCACCCGGCACATATAAGCATTTATTTTGGAAACCACAACAATTTCATTTTGCTTAAACCAAAATAATGATTCAATCCCAGCAGCGATCTGCTTTCGGGCTTTATATTCATCAGGGTCTTCTCTAGAGACCCCATCGACATCCAGGTACACTCCATCCTCTAAGGAGATTCCTGAAACATCTCTTTTTATTCTATTTATGTTCCTTTATTACCATATCTTTTTTTTTCTTCAAATGCCAGTGGGATAGCCAATTGGACAGTTGCACAGGTCCCTGTCCAATTTGGGGGAAGTACACGCCTTAGTATCTTACCCCCACAGTACTACCACAAGTCAGCTCTAGGAATGCTCCGTCTGGAGCCATTCCTCCTTTCAGCTGCTGTGGTTACATCTACAGGTTTCCAGTTCTCCTCCCCTCTTGGCAGAATCCATACCTCGCCTGGTAAGGCATGCAGTGTGGTTTCCAAAAAGGCTGCAGAGAACACAAGTGTGGTTTCAATAACATCCCGGCCTTTTACTGGTGGAAACAGGAGAGGAACAGATCTACTACCACTCTCATTTCCCCAGGCCGTTCCATGTTAATAAAGAGCCCATAATATACGCGTCATACCAACTGGGGCCCATCCAAGGGGAAAGGGGACCACCAGGGCCACATTTATAGCAATTGCTTTTATTTAAACCTCTGGGTTTTTTTTTTTTACCATACATTTCACTCATTTTACCCAGGCATTTGTATTTACGTACCCAGTTTCGATTTCAAAAAAGTTTGTCTCGAGTTGTCTATTTCCACTATAGTCGCTGCTCTGGTATCCTTAAATCTTCAGCATTTGGCTTTTAGTCATCCTTTTGGCTTTAACCACCACAATCGCGAAACAACCCCCCAAAGGAAGTTTTCCTGCTGAATCGATCCCCATACTATACGGAGTGTTATTGATTTGCTTCACACTCTTTACAGTCAAGGCTGATTATATTGCATGCTTTCTCCCCACACTGTGGTGCAGAGGGTTTCCTAAGCAAGGAAATGTTTTATTTAACATCTGGTCAGTAGAGTAGAGTAGAATAGAGTAGAGTAGAGTAGAGTAGAGTAGAGTAGAGTAGAGTAGAGTAGAGTAGAGTAGATGGAATAGGAAGAGAATTAGACTTAAACTCTGCTATTCCTGAGTTAGGATAAGAAATCCATCCTTTAGCCTCTGTTGTCCACCATACATTCCCCCAAAGGGGACAAAAATACATTTTGCACACTTATATTTTTTCCACATATTTCCTTGTCTTTTGATTGCTCAAATCCCCACCATTTATTAAATGGCCTCCGTCGAATTTGGTCACCTGAGGCTCTGTAGTTAATTCCAATAGTAAATTTAACCAGTGGAACGACTTGCCACCAGAAGTTGTAAATGCTCCGACACTGGAAGTTTTTAAAGAAGAGGTTGGATAACCATTTGTCTGAAGTGGTGCAGGGTTTCCTGCCTGAGCAGGGGGTTGGACTAGAAGACCTCCAAGGTCCCTTCCAGCTGTTATTTTAAGAGTGCCAGGTTTATGGAAGTTTTGAGCAAATAAAAACTTCCAGTCGTAATCCCCGTTCCCTATTCCCTTGTACCACAAACACCACATAGAATACCACCAGGTACTAAATTTTAGCCCTGTAAGGGAGAGATTTTGGGGCAATGTAAGGCATGGAGTGCCTTTTTTTTTTTTTGTCCAATAGTTTTCCTTCAGCTGAAATTATTTGTTTTTCTGTTATTTCAGCAGAGAATAGTTCGGGTTTATTTCCCCTCCCCTAATCTAAATAACCGGAACCTCTCAGGAAAATCTTGATGCTGTTGAAAATAGAAATTGTCTTCCCACTTCCTTACAGTCTTGTCCTAGCCTTGTTCTACCCACTGCCAACTTTCTTCTCCACCCAAGGTCCCAAAGAGGCTTTTTCAGGAGGCAACTGGACTTTCTTGGATTTTGTTTTTTGTTTTTTCCTTTGAAGACGTTTCGCTTCTCCTCCAAGAAGCTTCTTCAGCTCTGACTGGATGGTGGGGAATGGAAGGGTTTATACTCCTTGCAGACAGCTGGTCATTTGCATCCTTTCCGACGGTCGTTGAGGCCGCTTGGAGGTTTGTCTGTGTCCTCAGAGTCACCTGAGTGGTGCTCTTGGTTCTTGTAGTCTGCAATTTTTTTCCTCTGGAAATCCATTCCTTATTCCCACACCGTTCAAAGGGTGTTCCTCCCAATATAAATCCTTCCATTCCCCACCATCCTGTCTGAGCCGAAGAAACTTCCGGGATGAGAAGTGAAACGTCTTCAAAAAGAAAAAAAAAAATCAAGGAAGTCCAGTTGCCTCCTGAAAAAGCCTACCTTGTTCTATATTTCTAGTACCAAATAGGATATTTATTTAAACCAAGGACCAAATCCCTCGATGCCATTATGCTTAACCCATATGGCCATTCAGTAAACTGTGGCCCGAGAACAAACCACCTGTAGGTTAAAAAGTCCAGATAAAGTTATCTTCTTGCCATGGGTCCTCCTGTACCCTAAAAGCAAACGTATTATTTTATTCTCTCAGGAGACGGAAGTCACCGGAAAGTTGTAGTGTCCACTTTTCTGCTTGTGGAGCTCCGGCCGGTCCCTTCAGTCTGGTGTGTAAGGAGTCCAGTCTTTTTCCAGCAGTCCCAACAGCTGCCTCGGGGTCAGCAGCAGCCCTTGGAAAGGGCCTTCCCCTCGAGGACGTAGTTTGGATTGTCTCCAGGATTGGACAAGGATCCATTCTCCAGGCTGGATGCTGTGTAGGCTGCAAAGTCTTAATGGTGGCCATGGAGCAAAACATCATTTATTTCTGAGGAGAGACAGAGAAGAGGACAGCCCCAGAATATAATTCTTAAGAAAGATATCTTTTCGTCTCCAAGTGGGGGTATTTCTCCCATTCCACTTTGTGGTTGTTGTTGTTGTTGTTTGGTCATTGTATATCGACTACAGGTAGTCCTCGACTTATGACAGTTCACTTAGTGGACCGTTCAAAGTTACAACGGCACTGAAAAAAAAAGGGCCGGCGATGTCAAAATTCAGAGGCTTGGCAACTGGTTCACACATACGACCGTTGCTGTGTCCCAGGGCCCACGTGATTCCTCTTTTTACGACCTTCTGACAGTCTGACTAAGGTAACAATTGCAGTGATCCACTCAACAACTTTGGCAAGAAAAGTGGTAGAATGGGGGCAAACATGACTTAAGGAATGTCTCATTTAACAAGGGAGATCTGGGGGCTCAGGTGTGGTCGTAAGTCGGGGACTACCTGTATAGCCTCAGTCCTTTTTACTGCCCAAAAGTCACTTTTCCAATTTCTTGAGAATTCCTAGAATAAGATCTTACAAAGCTGGGAAGCTACACAAGAATGTATTTTTTCCTTCCACAGCTGAAGGTGGAGGAAAGGGGGGGAAAGGGGGGGAGGGAAATAATAATTTGTCCTGTGTTAGATAGATTATACTTGTCCATGGAGGCTCTATTGGAAATTTTTTTTTTCTTTTTCTTCCCCCTTTCGCCCAGACGATATGGCCAGACAGACAGAAAGACGATGGATATATTTACTAAACTTGTTGTAAATAACACATTCAGGATTTTAAAAGGTAAAGCCTCCCAGGCTTCACTGATAATATTCAAATCATTCTTGGGGGAGCACATCAAAGCAACATCAAAGGTGGCTAAGAAAATAAACGACTTCCTTCTCCTGCCCCGAGCCAGGCAGAGTAAAAATACAAAACTTATACAAAACTTTTCAGAGTTTCAGAAACCAGTTATCTTAGTTTCAGAGAATGAAGCTGTCAAAGCATAAAACAGGAAAAAATGGCCATTAAAATTTATAGAAGTGGCTGACCAAAGCCATCCACTAGAGCTGAAGGAAAGGAAAAAAAATCGACCAGCCCAAAAGAACTCAGCTGACCCTCGTGCTCAAAGCAGGATTTGAACTCCCAGTCTCTCCAGCCTTGGAGCCTGTGGCCATAACTGTGAAATCAGACTGGTTCTCCATTAAGGTTCCCCTTCCCCTCCTTGGCACCCACATTAAGCGGCACTAATCACCACTTTTGTAGTAGCAAGATGTCCCAAAGACACACACTTTATCAGAAAAAAAAGCCAACACAGTTCTAGGCTGCATTAACAGAGGGATCGAGTCAAGATCACGTGAAGTGTTAATACCACTTTATAATGCCTTGGTAAGGCCACACTTGGAATACTGCATTCAGTTTTGGTTGCCAGGATGTAAAAAAGATGCAGAGACTCTAGAAAGAGTGCAGAGAAGAGCAACAAAGAGGATCAGGGGACTGGAGGCTAAAACATACGAAGAACGGATGCTGGAACTGGGCATGTCTAGTTTAATGAAAAGAAGGATTAGGGGGGAAATGATAGCATTGTTCCAATATCTCAGGGGCTGCCACAAAGAAGAGGGAGCCAAGCTATTCTCCAAAGCACCTGCAAGGCAGGACAAGAAGCAATGGATGGAAACTAATCAAGGAGAAAAACAACCTAGAACTAAGGACAAATTTCCTACAGTGAGAAAAATTAATCAGTGGAACAATTTGCCTCCAGAAGTTGTAAATGCTCCAACACTGGAAGTTTTTAAGAAGATGTCGGATAACCATTTGTCTGAAGTGGTGTAGGGTTTCCTGCCTAAGCAGGGGGTTGGACAAGAAGGTCCCGATATCTCAATTCTTTATTATATATTTCAGGTATAATCCCCCCCCCCCAAAAAAAAATCTCTGGTTTAAAATCTATGTGTTTTTTTGTCATTTTTCCAACCACGTGTGGATTTTAGTCCAGTATAATATATAATATATATAATAAAGAATTGAGATATCTGATTGTGAATGTATTAACAGTGCTAGAATTGTGTTTGCTAAAAATTGGAAAAATGAGAAAATACTAATGCAGGATGACGTTTGTCAGATGTAAATGCCTTATTCTCTAATGTGTAAATAATGTATATATGGAACATCAGGGGTTAACTTATTACTTGAGCTTTAATGTATTCATATTTTACCACTCCCATTCCTGGCTCCGCCCCTTGTATATAAAAGGAGCCATCCTCCCCATTTTCCTTGCTTCTATCTTGAATATTCAGCGAATATAGAATGCCTATTATGATTAAAGAGAATTATATTTAAACCTATAACTTCTATTATCTTTATTGAGTCTGATCCTGAAAATATTGCAACAAGCTGGTAGCAGAGGATGGTTAATTGACTCAATAAGTAATTAAAAATGTCCAAGAAAGATAGGCCCAACACCAGGGCCTACAGCAAAGAAATAGAAACTGATCAAGAGATGATCAACGAATCCACTAATGCGATTTCGAGAGAATCCGAAGAATACACCACTGAAGAAGAAGAACTGATGAGTGAAAATAACGACCAGGAAGAAATCGAGATAGAAAATAACGAACTCAGGTCAGAAATATTAAAAATACTAAAAAGCCAAAAGAATGATGAAAGCCTCATCGCGGACCTCCAGGAGATGCTGAGGAACAGCGGAGCAGCGAGAGAGAAAAACGTCATTAAAGAAAAACCCAAAGATCAAAAAACTGTGAGTGAAATGACTACTGAGAAAATAGTTGTAAAAAAGAAAAGATGTGACCCCGCGCGAAATTTTGAACGGCAGCCATCTTGGTTTCAACGAACTTCAAAAGAGAGTGAAGCAGAGCCAATCAAAACGCTCAGTTCAAAATTTCTGGCGCGAAAAACGCTATCAGACGAAGAAAGTGAAAAAGAAGTCTCAAACTCTTCAGATGAACCAAAATCAGAAAGTGAAGACGATTTAACAAAGTCTCAAGTAAAGTCAGCAATGAAAACGCTTTTTGCTGCTTTTGGGCCAAGATTGAAAATCTCCAAGACATCGACGAAGAAGCAAGAAATCAAACCGACAACTCAAGACCTGCACGCTCCCATCCTGACTTCGAAAACGACGACACCCGAGCCCAGAGAGCCATGCCGATTCCGTCCTACACCGCAGACAGAATCGAGTGCCAGCACACACAAGAGAAAGAAAAGAACCGCCGCCATCACCAAAGCCCCAAAAACCGAGCCAGAGACCGACTCATCTGAAGAGGAGCGGATCGAGAGAGCTGAAATGGAGAGAACCTTCCACAACGGCGCCAAAGAAGAAATGAGCAACGCGCATGTGCAAAACTACGTAGACGGCCCCGAAAGACTTGAACTGGCCAGAGAACCGCGCAGACTCGTTACAAGCATCCCAATGCCGTTCTGTAATTTCCTGCACTTGAGAGACCACGGACTGCCTCAGGTTGTAAGTAATGGACAAAATAATGTGGGGAACTTACCCAGTGACTTCCCAAAACTTAGAGTTGATGGCATTAATTTACAAGAGTGGTACCAACAGCTTCAGGTTATTTTTATGAAAGAAAATTTACTATTCTTTATAACTAGTCCTCCAAGAAGACCTTGGACTTTAAAAATAGACTGTTTACATCATAGAGCATTTTTCATAATAATTTCTAGCGTGTCTCCTGCAATGTATCATAGCATCAAACCAAACCTAACTGTATCAGAAATAATTCAATGCATGTTTAATCTATTTCACAGCGATAGCGTAGCCACAACCACAAGAATGTCTAAGGATTTCTTTTCTTCTAGAGTGAAACCAGGGGTTTCTATAAGTGAACATTTGATAAATCTAAACAAAATAAGAGCTGAGCTGCAATTGAGGGGGGAAGTGATTTCAGATCAAACTATGAAAAGTGTTATTATCAATTCACTTGATCCATCATGGGATAGCTTTATGTCACACTTAGATACCATTAATTTGGGATATTTATCAATAGAAAGTCTATCTAACAAATTGATAGCAGAAGACAATTCAAGAAAAAATCGTTCCAGTAACCAAACAGAACACAAATCTTTTAGGAAAGTAGTCTTTCAAGATAAATATAATGAAGCCTTTAGATGCCACAATTGTGGATCCAGGGAACACAGTAGAAGAGACTGTCCCAAAGTCCCAAGGGAGAGACATAGGCCAGAATATAGGAGCAAATACAATTACAGACAATCTTCCATAGATAGACACAAATATAGAAGTCCACCAAACTACAGAGAAAGTAGAGGGGGTAGAGAAAATTCAAAAGAGAGAAAATCTGGGTCACTAAATGGGCTAAATAAACAAGACAGCACCAAAACACAACAAGATGAGAACAATAATTGGCTTATTGATTCTGGTGCAACAAATCACACCACTAATAACAAAAGTATATTATCTTCATTTACAGAAGATAAGTTTGTGATAAAGGTAGCTAATCAAGAAAAGGTTCAAGTATTAGGCAGAGGAAATGTGACCTTGCCTGGTTTAGGGAAAATAGAGGGGGTATTATTAATCCCAGAAATACCTCACAACATACTAAGTGCTATAAAACTAAGCAGAGAATCTGACATCAATATAGTTTTCTCAAAGGGGAAAGCAACTATAGAAAAGAACAAAACAAATGTAGGCACTGTGATGATAAAAGGGGGTCTACCCTATCTGATAACCAAAGAAAGATGGTTACATAACATTGATTCAAATATGGAAGATTGTATTGAAGCAGATGATGAAAATGTCAGTAACAGTGACAATGATGAATGTAAATTAACTCATGATAACAAAAATACACACAATGAGAAGAAACCAAAAATAGGTAAACCAATTCATGATGAGTGTGCTCATATCTTACATAGGAAGTTAGGACATGCTAGCTTTCCTGTAGTACAAAAAATGACTGAACACGCAGAAGGTGTAAAAATAAAAAATTGTGAAAATTATTTAGAATGCTCAGTATGTAAATCCACCAAACTAAAAACCAGTCCTAGACCAAAAAAATCTAACAGATCAACTAACAATATTTTTGATTTGGTACATATGGACTTAGTTGGTCCATTAACTCCATCAATTACCTATAGAAAACGTTACTTCCTAACAATAGTGGATGATTACAGTCGCTATGGTTTTGTTTACACATTAAAGCACAAGGATGAAACCTTTCAGAAATTTAAGGAATTCTACAAACGCATAGAAACACAACATAATATCAGAATAAAACAAATTATGACAGATAGGGGATGTGAATTCATGTCTAAAGAATTCTCCCAATGGTTAAAGGATAGAGGGATGCTACATTTCACGTCCAATCCATTTTCTGCCTTTCAAAATGGGATTGCAGAGAGAAAGAACTCCACACTACAAACCATGATTAGATGCACATTAGAGGATGCTGGTTTAGGCAAACAATTTTGGTCAGAAGCCTTACATTATTCAAATTACACTCAAAATAGAACATGGTCCAGTATTGTGAATAAGACACCATATGAGGTGATGTACAATAGAAAACCTAAATTAGCACACATGCACATATTTGGAGTTACTGCAGACGTGCACATACCTAAACAATTGAGGAGAAAGGGAGAAAACGTATCCAGGAGATTAAGATTCATGGGATACGAAACTGGAACCAAAGGGTACAGATTCATCGATAATAATAACAAATTTATAGTATCCAGAACAGCTGTGTTTCATGAGCAGGCCAATTGGTCTAAGTTGCACCTTAATGAAATTTTTCCTAATAAAAGCAAAGATAATATATCTTGCGAGGAAGGAACAACAGAAAATCAAAATATTAACAAAAGTAAGAACAAAACCAAAACTTGGACAAATAGTCAGCATAAAATAAAGACAGACACATTAACAAAAAAGGAAGCCAGATATTTGCATGACAACCATAGCAAACCTGAAAGAAATATTAGAAATAATAGAAACCAAATACCAAATAAATACAAAGATTATATTATGCATATGGATGGAGAACAAATAACACCTAATACATATGAGGAAGTATTGAAACTTCCCCGTGAAGAAAGAGAAAAATGGGAACTAGCTATGGAAAAAGAAATGAAAAGTTTACAAGGATTAAATGTATTCACACCTGCGATCGCACCTAAGGATAAAACAATTATAGGTACCAGGTGGATTTATAAAATTAAGAATTTAGAAGGAGGTAATACCTTATACAAGGCCAGACTAGTTGCACAAGGTTATGCACAAAAATATCCAGAAGACTATACTGACACATATTCACCCACAGTGAGAACAGAGAGTGTCAAAACAGCTCTTGTAGTAGCATCTGCACTCAATCTAGACGTGTTTCAATATGACATACAGACTGCATACTTACATGCAAAATTAGATAAGGAAATATATGTAAGAGCACCACACAGTCAATACACTAATAAGAACGAAATTTGGTTACTAAATAAGAGTCTGTACGGATTGAAGCAATCTGGCAAAAGATGGTACGATTGCTTGGTAAAAGTACTAAAGACCATGGATTTCAACGCCACCACTGCTGATAACTGTTTCTTTGTAAAAAAGAGTAATGATCATATTGAATTTGTATTAATTTATGTGGATGATATTTTATATATTGGAAAGCATAAAGAGAGCAGGGAAATCTTTGTAAATAAGTTAAACGAACACTTCTCATTGAAATCACTAGGTAGAGTGAATAAATACCTTGGTGTACAAATTAACAAAACAAAAAGGGGATTCAAACTTACTCAAAAAGATAAAATCATTGAACTCCTAAACAAATGTAACTTAAATAATGCCAAAACATGTGACACACCTATGCAAACTGATTTTCTTAGAAACAATGATGAATCTTCCCCTGAGTTTAAAGACAACACATTTTACAGATCAGTTATAGGTTCACTCCTTTATATATCTAATTGGACTAGGCCAGATATTGCATTACCTCTCAATTTATTGTCAAGATATGTTAGCAAACCAACCTTGTATCATTGGGAAGCTGTCAAAAGAATTTTAAGATATCTGAAAAGTACATTAGATTTTTGTTTAATATTGGAACCCAATAATGACAAAGAACCAAAAATTACTTGTTATGCTGATGCAGATTGGGCTGGTGATACATCATGCAGAAAGAGTACCTCTGGTTATGTTTTTCTATTGAACGATTGTCCAGTTTACTGGTATACTGGTAAACAAGAACTGGTAGCCACCTCTACCACAGAAGCAGAATATGTTTGCTTGTCTAAAGCTGCAAATAACCTTGTATGGTTCAATGATTTGATCACAGATGTTTGGAAGAAACCTACTTTACCATTTATTATGCATGAAGATAATAAAGCGGCCATTGAAATTTCTAGATCCGATGCAATTGGACAAAGGTCCAGGCATATTGATATAAAATTTAAGCACGTGAGACAACTATCTCAAGACGGATTCATCAAAGCAATACATTGTGATACTTCTGAACAATTAGCTGACATATTAACAAAACCCTTACCTTCTAAACAACACAAATATTTAACTTCTAAATTATATGTATTATATTGTCCTGAATCTGAATGTAACTGGTGTTGTATAACGAACCGGCATTTAGAGGGGGATTTGTCAGATGTAAATGCCTTATTCTCTAATGTGTAAATAATGTATATATGGAACATCAGGGGTTAACTTATTACTTGAGCTTTAATGTATTCATATTTTACCACTCCCATTCCTGGCTCCGCCCCTTGTATATAAAAGGAGCCATCCTCCCCATTTTCCTTGCTTCTATCTTGAATATTCAGCGAATATAGAATGCCTATTATGATTAAAGAGAATTATATTTAAACCTATAACTTCTATTATCTTTATTGAGTCTGATCCTGAAAATATTGCAACAACGTTATTAAGAAAATAATGGAATGTGCTGAAATGAGCAAATTGACATTTGAGATTAGAGAACAAGAAGATAAACAATATTATAAGATATGGGACCTATTCTATCAATGGTTAGATAAAAAAATATGGAAATGAAATATGGTAGAGATTTTCACAATACAAGAATTGTAGAACTATGTGAAGTATAACATATAAGATGTATGACTGCTGGATAGATTTAAGAGGACGAAATGAAAGTTATAATAAAAATTAACTCAAACCTTAGAATACTTTGAATGATACGAGGGAAGAAATAGTCATAGTCAAATAAACGATTAATGAGGATAACAATGTATAGATATATATTAGGTCGATGATACGAGAATCTAGATAAATTGTAAATTGTAAGCTATGAATTTGGTGAATGATGTACAAAAGACTTGTAACCAACCGACACACTGTTTGCAATTGAAGATGGTTTTATGTATGTTTGTTTAAAAATTAAAAAAAAAATCTTTTCAAAAAAAAAAAAAAAGATGACCTCCAAGGTCCCTTCCAACTTCGTTATTGTGTAACTTTAAGGTTTTATCAGAAAAGCTGGACCAGAAAACAAGTGCGCCCACCCCTAATTCTTAAAATTCATCCGTTTAGCTGGTTCTTTCCCCCTCCTTCCTCTAGGGCATTCGTTTTTCCAGTGCCCCCTTTCTCTGCAGTTGGCACATTGATCCTTTCCTAATGGACCAGTCTTGACTTTTCTCTCGTCCCACTCCTTTTGATTTAGTTCAGGGCAGCCCCACTGAAAATGTCCACCCCTTCTGCTATGGAAAAACCCTGCCTGCGAGGTCGGCCAGGATGGTTGCCAAAATTGGCCCTGACCTCGCCCCAGGGCTCTTCCTCTCCCTCTCATCCACGATCCCCTTCCTCTCATCCACGTTCCCCCCCTTCCTCCTCTCTGCAGTGCTGGCTCCTCTATCCTTTGCTTCACAACTTGGTCTACAAGGGATGCACACATTTCTCCTTCCTTCTTCTGTTCTTCTTCTTCTTCCCTTTTTACATAGACCTTTTGAGCTTCTCTGAGCAGGACTGCTAAGGATTTATCATTCCAGTACTCCATTTCCTGAATTTTCTTTCGGATATCTGGCCAGGCCTGTGTCACAAAATAAACTTTTAGGGAAATCTGTGTTGAAGGGTCTTCCGGATTCATGCCGGCATACTTCCTCACTTGATCTATCAGTCTTTCTAAAAACTCTGACGGAGATTCTTCTTTTCCCTGGGATATCTCAAACGGATTTTTTGGAACAGCCTCCCGGATTCCTTGGATGATCAGGTTCCTGAAGTCTCCCAAATAAGTTCTGTGAAGTGGATTCGTACTGACCCACCCAGGGTTCACCTTAGGGACTTTTTCCTCTGCCGGCGTGACCCCAACTCCTGCAGTCTGGCATTTCTCCCATGCCTTTAAGGCTGCTTTTCTGATCAGGCCAATTTCCTCTCCCGAAAAGAGAATGTTTAAAATCGACATCAGCTCGGTCCAAGTGTAAAGCCTGGGCCCTAATAACTGATCCAATTGTTCCGCTAGGCCAATGGGATCTTCTTTGAGCGGTTTCATCTCTTGCTTGAAATTCCTAACGTCACTGCTGGTCAAGGGCACATCGACAAATGCAACTTGTCTATTGCTTATTGGCTCCTCACAAAGAAGGAACTTTTCCTCATTGGATTGGCCCTGCCCCACAGAAGAGGTTTCCTTATCTTTCTCCGGGAAGGGAACATTTCGGACACCCTTTTTATCCACCTCCCTTCTCAAGCCTGGATGTGAATGCACAGCCGAACTGGGGGCTTCCTCCTGTTCCTGATAAGGGGGCGGGGGCAAAGAATCCAGGGGTCCCCAAGGCTTTTTACCCTGTCCCACCTCCCTTCTCAAGCCTGGAAGTGATTGTCCACTAAAACATGTTTCCGGTTTTACCGGAGTCGAGAGCCCCACATTCACCTGACCTCTTTGCAGGTCTAGTAAACGCACAGCCGAACTGGGGGCTTCCTCCTGTTCCTGATAAGGGGGTGGGGGCAAAGAATCCAGGGGTTCCCAAGGCTTTTTACCCTGTCCCACCTCCCTTCTTGAGCCTGGAAGAGATTGTCCACTAAGACCCAGTTCTGGTTCCAGTTCTACAGGAACCGACGGTCCCACAGTCGCCTGGTCTATTAAACGCACAGCCGAACTGGGGGCTTCCTCATGTTCCTGACCCTGGGGTCCATAAAGGGTTGTGGGCAAAGAGTCCCAAGTCTTGGGTCCCTTCTTTCTCTCCTTTGGAACTCCCATCGTGGTCCTCGGATGGTCATCCAACAGGGCAACATAGCCATTTCCTTTCCAACAGGAGGCATATTCCGATTCCTCCTGGGAGAAAGGTTTCTTGTTGTTGACGTAGGTGTTCAGCGTCTGGCATAGCCAGTCCTCTTCCGAGCCATACCATGGCCAGAAGACGGTGGGTGGCCTAATGCTTTTCCTGGTCCATACCGAACAATACTTAATCATTTTCTTTTTATCCTTGTACCTGGTGCAGGAATTATTTTTCCAATCCTTCAGCATCCTCCCCAATGGACTATCCGGAGGGATGCTGGGCAGGATGTTTGGCTCCACCTCCCCTTTGTCTTCCTCAGGCCTAGAATCCTCGTTTCCCATTATGTCTCTTTTCTCTTCTGTCCTCTTACACTTCGTCCTTCCTCCAGGCTGTTTTCCTCGAGGAAGAACAGACCGAAGGATCCAGACTCTGCACTCACTTTGTACTTACTTGCACCTCTCTCTCTCTCTCTCTCTCTCTCTCTCTCTCACACACACACACACACACTTTCAAGGGTCTCACAAAATGTCCCAACCACCAAGGCAACACTTACGTCCAATTTTTCTTACTGTGGTCCACGTACGCCTGGTTGCTGGCTGGGGTGCCCACTTATTTTCTCCTACTCCCCGCTTGGTTGATGTTGAATCACTAGTACGACCGTATCCTGGGATCGCAGTCAGTCAGAGGAAATGGACGACCCCTGGCAGAAGGGGGGGGGGGGGTTGGCCCCCCTCTCCCCACAGTGACTTTTAAAATCCCGGAGGAGCCCCCACCAAACTTGTGAGAAATGCCCTCCCTAGTCAGACAGGGTGATTAAGTGAAGCAGCAAGCAGATCTATTTGTAAAATACGTTCTTGCGAGAGTGGGGTGGCTAGCAAAAGTAGATTTCAAGAGCATTTTATCCCCTCGGCCCGAAGCGCAAGTCCCTCCCATGTCATCCTATTTGAGGAGAAACACAGTTTACAAAGTTTCCGGAACGCCCAGTTTCCCCCCTTTTTGAAATTTCCCTTCCTTTATAGTCCTCCCCACCCCTTATCTAGTTCCCCCCACCCCTTTTTAAAGCTGGTTGTTTTTTCATTTATTAGCAACGCGTGCTAATTTTGCTTAACCCACAGATCCTGCTTCCTTGCAACTTGGAGGGGATGTTTTAAAGTTATTACTATTTATCAGAATAAAGACATATAGAGTTAATAAAGCTTGAGCTAACAAGGTCAGAAGTAAACATGGGATACAATATAATGAGTTGTAATCTTCTATAATGTAGAGTACCATGTAGCTTAGGGAAAGACATTGATATAAGGTATATCCTTTGTTTAAACTATTTAGAGTTAGTATAGCCACACGGAGAGCTGTGTTTAAATGTTCTTTTACTGATAATTTCCTGTAAAGGGCCTCTTTCTCTCTAATTTCCTCTATGGGGCCTCTTTCTCTCTCTGCTTGAGACCAGAACTGGCAGGAGAAGCAATTAATCTGTTATCAACTCTCCAGAAACAAGGGCCTTGACTGGGTTAAAAATGCATCTAATTCAAACTTGCTTTAACATCTTTTAAGAGAACTAAGATAGATAGAGAGAGAGGAGACAGAACAATCTCCAGGACAAAGATAGCTAGTAGCCATTCAGTGCCTATGGAAACAGACAGCCAACCACGGATGGAACTTCAAGTAAGAGTGAAAAGTGCAGTAAAATAATTAGGAAGAGTCCCAAATTGTAAATAGATCCGACCAGTGAGGGGCAAATAACATGGGTTTTGTTATTTGTTAACTAACATAGTTACTTTATATTGCAGGAAGAAATATCCTTCTGGGTTCAGCTCCAAGTGGGGAAAAAAACACTGGAAACATGGAGACTGCTTTGAAAGATGGTTTAATGGTGGACAGGATCACATGGTTTGAGTTCCTGAGCAGAAAAAAGGGGTGAGATGCAGCGAGTCCCTGGGTTTTATGCTCTCGCTGGCTTTGAACTTCCTGGGCCCCCGAAAGAGTATCCTTATAGGTGTCAGAGTCCCAGGGGGTGGGGGGTCTTAGCTAGCCTTGCTGGCTGATGTAATCTTCCCAGGTGCCATGTAGTGAGTTTCTGTTGCTATTGTGTTGCAGATGGGTCCTATTATCAAAGATTTTTACCACGGACCTGGCGTTGCACAGCATCAGCCGCAGGCCCAGGTCCTGAGTATCTGAGCCACCTAGTATCCGAGAGGAGCCTTGGGGACCAGGGCGCGCAATTGCTCTCAAACACTGACACACCCCCAACACATGATATGGTCCCCTGCTCCTGCCATATCTACCCCTCCCAACCACCATGCTGATGGTATATCCCTCATTAGGATAGCCCTCTGCCCCCTTCCCATTCCCTCGTCCTGCACCCTCCAAACTGTTACCCCGTGCCGGGCTCGGCTCCGACCTTGGTGGATTAACCCCCCCATCCCCTTTGGTCGTCCTCCCAGTTCCCCTTAAAAAATTATTAAAAGCCCTAATTAAAAAACCCCTTAATCCCCGCTTTAAAACATGCCACGTCTCGGGGCTCCAAAGCCCATCCTTAAGGTAGGCCTTCGATAACGTGGAAGGCCATCGCCGCGAGAGGGGGGCATCTCGCAGCGCAAGCAGATCCACTGAGGTATAGGCCATACAGGTATGATGAGGTGGAAGAGGGGAACTCTGGGTGTCAGCGATAGTCATAGAAGTGAGAGATGGCAATATGGCTGAACATGAGGAGGCTGGGGCCCCTTCACTCTCTCACAGTGGTTGGGCATCCAGGTCAAATAATTGCAATGCAGGTAGATGGCCACAGCCGCTCTCTCACAGCAGCTGGATGTCATAGTCCAACAGAAGTCACTCTTTTCCTGCGGACGGAACAGCAGTCATTGACCTGGACTTTCAGCTTCTCCTTTCAGCCTACAAGCTCCCTTCCCCCAAGCCAAGGCCACAAGGCGATAATCAGGAGGCAGGAATAAAATAGCCAACAGCAGGAGGAGATAGAGATCAAACATAAAAATCCAGGTGGGTGATAGTAACGTCCCAGAGTCAACAAGATGGAAACATGGGCCGACCTAATAGAGAGTCCAGGCAGCAATGGGGGGGGGGATTTTTCATAAGGAGGGGGGTGAATCCAAGGGGGAGGCCGGATGGTAATTCATCAATCCCCCTCTATCACTCCCAACCTCTTTTTGATTTTCCGGACCAAGTCACCCCCTATAGTCCTACCCGTCTTCTCCAGGGCAAATTCTGCCACGCTTTTCCAGTTAGGTCCGTTTAGGGGATTTTCAGCTCAGCTAACCGCTGGGCCATACACCCCAATCCTCGAATCTGGGCTAGATAACCGTTTGATGCGGCCTACATGCCTCCAGGTGCCAGATTCATCGCTCTCCGCATCCCATATCCCCACCGGCAGCCCATCCCTTTTCCAGCCGCCGTAACATCAAAGGGAGGCTTGGGTCGCTGTAAATGATTCTCTCGGCTCCCTCGGCTCTACGTCCAGCTCCGTCTGACTCCCCCGACCCCCTTGGCTCCTTCACTTCCTTCGGGTGGTCCGCAGAGTGAGTCGCCCGATTTCCGGGGTTACGTGGCTGTGGAGTCATCCTGGAGGCCGCCATCGCCGCCGCCACCCTCCTCACAGCGCTCTGCTTACGTCTCCTCATGAGACATGAGAACAGTCTTCCAATATTTGAGGAGCTGCCACAAAGAAGAGGGGAGTCAAATTATTTTCCAAAGCACCAGAGGGCAGGACAAGAAACAGTGGATGGAAACTCATCAAGGAGAGAAACAACCTGGAATTGAGGAGAAACTTCCTAAAAGTGAGGATAATTAACCTGAGGAACTACCTGCCTCCAGAAGTTGTGGCTGCTCCATCAGTGGAGGTTTTTAAGAAGAGATTAGACAACCATTTTTCTGGCATGGTATAGGGTCTCCTGCTTGAGCAGGGGGTTGGACTAGAAGATCTCCAAGGTCCCTTCCAACTCTGTTATTGTGTAACTTTAAGGTTTTATCAGAAAAGCCGGACCAGAAAACAACTCAGTTATTCTGTTAGCTAGAGTAGGCACAATTCCTTTCAACATTGCTATCTAGCAGGACTTGGGAAGCATGCCTTTTCCATGATAGAACTAAGGAGGAATTTCCTGACAGTGAGAATAATTACCGTAATTAGTGGAATGACTTTCTCTCAGACGCTGTGGGTGCTCCATTACTGGGGGTTTTAAGAAGAAATTGGACAAGTATTTGTCTGATATGGTATAGGCTCTCCTCCTGCTTTGGGGAGGGGGTTGGACAAGAAGATCCCTTCCTATTCCACTATTCTGTTATTCTCTTGGCCTTCCTCCTTTTCCTCTCAGCCTCAAGAGGAGCAGCCTGTCCCACTGAGCCTCCAAGCTCTTCTGCCACCTTCGCCTTCAAAAACCCTCAGAAATTGGAGGGAGTCTCCAAGGGCAACAGTGGGCAGAAATTGCTGCAGCCTGTGATTGGCTGCAGAGGAGGAAGCCATCACCCAATCGGAATGCCCATATTTCCCGACTTTTTCCCCTCCTCTGAGGTATAATTACTGGGCAGCTATTGTTATTATTATTTCGATATTAGGTTTTTATCCTGCCTTTTAATATACAACTCACGGCAGCAAAGTCACACACATACCTCCTGCCTCCTATTTTCCCCCACAAAAACAACCCTGTGAGGTGGATTTGGCTGAGAGAATGATTGGCCCAAAGTCACTCAGTGAGCTTTTATGGCTAAGGCAGGACTGGAACTCATCGTCTCCATATCTAAAGCCAGCACCTTCACCACTACCCCAAACTGGCTCTCTTTTATGGTTCAGAGGATAGCATTTTTTAAAATTTTGTTCTTATTCAGAACAACAGGCATGGCCCGTCCCAAGGAGCCACAGCTCTTCTTTAAGACTTGTGGACTTCAGCTCCCAGAATTCCTCAGCTAGCAAATGCTGGCTGGGGAATTCTGGGAGTTGAAGTCCACAAGTCTTAAAAATTGCCAAATTTGTAAACCTCTTTCCAAGGGCAACAGTGGGCAGAGGTTGTTGGAGCCTGTGATTGGCTGCAGAGAAGGAACCCATCACCCAATCAGAATGCTCATTAAAAGAAACAATTTGATAGAGGCTGATGCACCCAACAGTATTGATAGATTAATGGATCTGTTGTGTAATATTTAGTGAATGTATTCTAACCCAGTTTAAAATGATTAAAACGACTCTGCTAGTTTCCGCATATTCCACCTAGTCCTGGGGGTTAGACTAGAAGACCTCCAAGATCCCTTCCAGTTCTATTCTGATTGATTGAATTAAAGAACCTCCCCACTGAGGGCATGTTATCTCTGAACAGCAGGGACTGGGAACAAGCCACAAAGCATCAGTAATCCTTGACATATGACCACAATTGGGAGCAGAATTTCTGTGGTTAAATCTGTTGGTTGTAGAGTGAATCAGATCCAAATTCACAACCTTGTTTATGATTTATTTATGTGTAAAATTTATTAGCCACCCATCTTGCCACACGATAACTCTGGGTCAGGGGTGAAATGCTCCCGGTTCGGACCGGATTGCCCGATCCAGTAGCGATGGAGGCGGGTGGTTCGGAGAACCGGAAGCAAAAATCCCTGCCCCCCCACATTGCCCAGCAATCATCAGAGGCTTTTTAAAATTATTTTTAAAAGCATTTTTTCTACAACCTCTTTGGCCGAAAAAATGCTTTTAAAAGTAAAAAAAAAGCCTCTGATGATCGCGCGGCTCAGCTGGGATCATCAGAGGCTTTTAAAAGCATTTTTTTCTAAAAAAAGCCTCTGCCGATCAGGCAAGTCAGCTGGGATCATCAGAGGCTTTTTTTAAAAAAAGAAAGCCTCTGCTGATCAGGCAACTCAGCTGGGATCGTCAGAGGCTTTTAAAAGCATTTTTTTTACAACCTCTTCAGCCAAAGAGGTTGTAGAAAAAATGGTTTTAAAAGTAAAAAAAAAAAAAAGTTGGCCACGCCCACTCAGCCATATTACCCCCCCCCACCAAGCCACGCCCACAGAACTGGTAGTAACAAATTTTACATTTCACCACTGCTCTGGGTGGCTTTTTGTATTTTTTGCCACATTTATTAAGCGAATCACTAAGTGAATCAGATAGTCATTAAGCGAATCCAACTTCCCCCATTGGCTTTGCTTGTCAGAAGCCGGCTAGAAAGCTCACCAATGACCTTAGGAAGTTGCAGCTGTTGTAAATGCTTTCCATTGGCCCAGCATCCAAATTTTGAGACTATGGGATGGTCGAAATGGCCAGGACTGGTTGTAAGTCACTTTTTTCAGCACTGTTGTAACTTCCAATGTCTCTTAAATGAACGGTCGTAACTCAAGGACTGCCTCTATTGCCGTACAGTATATTCTTTTGGAATTTGGCGTTCACCTGCAATTCAACCCTTATAGGACCCCATAGCGATATACAGGAAATCCTTGATGTATGACCACAATAGAGCCCAACATTTCTGTTGCTAAGCGAGACAGTTGTTAAGTGAACCTTGCTCCATCATACGACCTTCCTTGCCACCACTGTTCCTTCCTGAATCGCTCCAGTTGTTAAAGTAGTAGCACAGTTGTTAAGTGAATCCAGCTTTCTCCGTGGACTTTGCTTGTCAGCAGGTTGCAAAAGGGGATCATGTGACACTGATCCGGGACACTGCAACCGTCGTAAGTCCATACCAGTTGCCAAACTTGTGAATTTTGATCTCGCGACCATGGGGATGGCTGTGCGATGGTTATAAGTGTGAAAAACGGTCCTAAGTCGCATTGTTCAGTGCCATCGGTCACTAAACAAATGGTCGTAAGTAGATTACCTGTACTGCCGTACACCTATATTCTTTTGCAATTTGCAAGCGCACCTGAAATTCAAACCTTACTGGGGCCCAGAGCAATGTATTATCTTTGGGCCTCTTCTGCACTCCGCGGAACAGCAAGACAACTGCAAAGGTATCAGCTACATTACCTGGGAGAGGAGTTGGGTTACCTGCGACAGGTAACTAATTAATTCTCAAGGAAGAGGAAGAGCTGGGTTATCTCCACCCCACCACCCGCTGTACAGATCTCCAATTGGTGGGGCTGCTGCCTCCCCACCTGAGGCCGACCAGGAGCCAGGAATATTCTGAAATCATTTTGCAGCCAGGTGTACCTACTGTAAGAACACACCTTTGCCACCGTGTGATCTTTGCCCACCTGTATCAAAACACGAGCCCAAGAATATCCATGGGACCTCAGCCGAATCGAGTCCCGAAAGACCAGACCGGCTCGTAACCCCACCCCGAGAGATCACCACAGGTAAGCTTCTGTTGCTAAGCGAAACAATTACGTGAGTTTTGCTCCCATGTTACGACCTTTCTTGCCACCGTTGTTAAGCGAATCACTGCAGTTATTAAATTAGTCATCCGGTTGTTAAGTGAATCCGGCTACCCTTCCCTTGACTTTGCTTGTCAGGTGGTGGCAAAAGGGCATATAAATATATTATATTTATATCAATATAAATAAATATAAATGTAAAGAATATAAATATATGTGGCGTCCTACTTTAGAACTGTCATGACTTACAACAGTAATTGTGAATATAAATATATTTATATTTATTTACAATTACTGTTGTAAATTATGACGGTTCTAAAGTAGGACACCAAATATAAATATAAATATGGAAGCAGTTGCCAAGCATCTGAATTTCGATCACCTGGTCGTGGGGATGCTGCAAAGGTCATGAAAAAGAGTCCTAAGTCACAATTTTCAGGGCTATTGTTACTTTGAACAGTCACTAAACGAACTGAAGCCAAAACTTCACTGGGTAGATTTCCTCCACTCCCCCAGGGTTTGAAAAGGAGAAAAATTTGAATAAAAACTTTAGATTGTTGGATAAACAACTGGATTCCGTAGAGGCGCACCTGATGAAGGGATGGGAGCCACCGTCTCCATCTTCTGACGGGATGGAAAATCCGATCCTAATTAAACCACGAGGGGATGACGGAGGCGGAGGATCTTCTGAGACCAAAACACGAGATCCAATTTCCTGGTTGCAGATCCCAGGTGACGAGCAAGGGGGTGCCTCCGAGGATCCCCCCCCCATCCCTAAGCAACCGAGAGGTTCGAAGATTCAGAACAGAAAAGGGAAAGCACCCTGTGAGAATCAGTGCCATGTTTTGGGTGGCAGAGTTTGGTTTCAGCGCTGGGCTAAGCTACTATCTTTCTTGGCATCGCTTGCCGGCGAAGAGCTTCGGCCATCTGACCTCAGCCCCATTCCTCACCAGGTAGTCCTTGACTAATGACCGGTCACATAGCAGCCATTCCAAGTTATGACAGACCCCTGAAAAGCTACTTATGACCCGGTTTTGAAGTTTTGATATTTTGGCTGCTTGGCAACCGGCTGGAATTTATAGCCATTTTCACCACATCCCGATGTTTTTGATGGAAGTTTCATTCTGGTTACTGGCAAAATGACCAATAATACGACCACAATATCTTCTTTTAACAACCCCATAATCCCTTGCGGGGTGGAGTCTGGGCAACTGAATGGAGCTAGCAGAGTGTTTCCTGGCCAGATGCCCTTCCTGTCGCCAATGAGGAGTTTTGTTCAGCAGATATATATTTTCATTGTGCCCAGAGAGAGAAATATCTGCCTCTACCTAGGATCGAACTTGCAGCCTCCTGATTGTGAGGCAAGCGCTCCACCTCTAAGTCACCACATCACTCCAACTTACGACCACAATGGAGCCCAAAATTAATTAATTCATCGAGAAATTTGCTAAGGGAGTCTTGCCCCATTTTACGACTTTTTCTTGCCACGTTTGTGAAGTGAATCACTGCAATTGTTAAATTAGACACATGGTTGTGAAGTGGATCTGGTTTCCTCATGGGCTTTGCTTGTCAGAAGATTGCAAAAGGGGATCGTGTGACCCCGGGACTCTGCGACCGTCATAAATGTGAGTCAGTTGCCAAGTGTCTGAATTTGGATCACGTGACCGTGGGGATGCTGCGAGGGTCGTAAGTGTGAAAAACGGTCGCAAGTCTGTTTTTTCAGTGCCGTTGTAACTTTGAAAGGCCAATGAACAAATGATTGTACGCCGAAGCAATACAAGTAGTCCTCAACTTACAGCTATTCATTTAACGACCGTTCAAAGTTACAACGGCATTTTAAAAAATGCCCGTATGACCATTTTTCGCACTTAACGACCGTTGCAGCCTTCCCACGGTCACATGATCAAAACATGCTTGGCAACTGACTCATATTTATGACGGTCGCAATGTCCCGGGGGTCACCCAATCCCCTTTTTGCGACCTCCTGACAAGCAAAGTCAACGGGGAAGCCAGACTCACTTAACAACCGTGTGACTAACTGAACAATGGCAGGGATTCGCTTAACAATGGTGGCAAGAAAGGTGGTAAAATGGGGCAGAATTCACTTAACGCCTGTCACATTTAGCAACAGAAATTTCGGGCTCCGATGCGGTCGTAAGGCGAGGACTCCCTGCCCTCTTGTCGTCGGTAGGCACCACGAACCTTAATCTCTTGATCTGTGTCTTGCAGAGAGCAACATGAAGAGCCTGAAAGCTAGGTTCAAGAAGGCTGACGTGAGTACGAGCCACCGTTGGCAGAGCCTCTCCTATTTTCAGCCCTGTGCCAGATTCCTAAAATCGGGATTAAAACCCAGAGCCCTTTTCTTGCGGCTCTCCAAACAGGTTGCAAATGGGAGCAGGGCAGTGGTGAAATGTAAATTTTGTTACTACCGGGTTCTGTGGGCGTGGCTTGGTGGGGGGGGGTAATATGACTGAGTGGACGTGGCCAACTTTTTTTTTTTTTTAAACTTTTAAAACCATTTTTTTCTACAACCTCTTTGGCTGAAGAGGTTGTTAAAAAAAAATGCTTTTAAAGCCTCTGACGATCCCAGCTGAGTTGCCTGATCGGCAGAGGCTTTCTTTTTACTTTTAAAAGCATTGTTTCTATAACCTCTTCGGCTGAAGAGGTTGTAGAAAAAATGCTTTTAAAAATAATTAAAAAAAAGCCTCTGATGATTGCATGGCTCAGCTGGACAATGGGGGGTGGGGGGGGGCAGGGATTTTTGCTACCGGTTCTCTGAATCACCCGCCTCCATCGCTACCGGATTGGGCGATCTGGTCCGAACCGGGAGCATTTCACCCCTGGAGCAGGGACTCCAGATAACAGATTAACGGAAGGGACCTTGTAGGTCATCTAGTCCAACCCCCCACCCCCTCCACACACACACACAAGCAGGAGACCCTACACCATTTGTGACAGATGGCAGTCCAGTCTCTTCTTGAAAGCTTCCAGTGATGAAGCTCCCACAACTTCCGAAGGGAACTTCTGTTCCATGGGTTGAATCTCTCCTTGTTCAGTTTCCATCCATTATTCCTTGCTTGGCCTTTGGGTACCTTGGAAAACAGCTTGATCCCCTTCTTCTCTGTGGCAGCCCCTCAAATATTGGAAGACTGCAATCACGTCTCCCCTGGTCCTTCTCTCCACTAGACTAGCTAGGCCCAGTTCCTGCAAGTGTTCTTCGTATGCTTTAGTCTCCAGTCCCATCATCATCTTTGTTGCTCTTCTCTGCACTCTTGAGTCTCAATATCTTTTTTTTATATATTGTGGTGACTAAAACAGGATCCAATATTCCAACTCTGGTCTTTACCAAGGCATTCTAAAATGGTACTAGTACCACACTTGATCTTGATTATATCCCTCCGTTAATGCAATTTAGGATTAGCAATTTTTGGCTGCCGCTGCACACGGCTGGCTCATATTTAGCTGGTTGCCCACTAAAACTCCAAGATCCCTCTCACAGTCACTGCTATTAAGCCTGGTTTCCCCCAGTCTATATGTGTACTTTTGGTTTTTTCTTGCCTAAGTGTAAGACTTTACTTTTCTCTACATAGAATTTCCGGTTCTTTCTAATAGCCAAGGACAGTTTACTCATCTTTAATGCAACGGGGAAATCCCTGCTGTTGAGGAAATAAGATTAAAAATAGCTGGAGCTGCCAAGGCTGAATGATTTGATGAGAACCCATCAAGTCAGTCTGGACACTTACCAGTCGGAGAGAAAGGGCTGTCCAGATCCTGGTCCTTCAGCTCTTCTTCCATTGTCCCTGTAACTGAGTCCGTCCCTCTTTTTGCTGGTGGTCCTCTTTTTCTTCTTCTTGTTCCTTTCACTTTTTCCAGCAATCTTTAACAGAGCACTAGGCCGTAGAACATAAAGCACAGAATAATAGAGTTGGAAGGGAACCTTGGAGGTCTTCTAGTCCAACCCCCTGCTCAAGCAGGAGACCCTAGACCATTATGGACAAATGGGTATCCAGTCAGCTCTTGAAAACCTCCACTGATGGAGCACTCACAACATCTGGTGGCAAGCGGTTCCACCGGTTAATTGTCCTCACTGTTAGGAAGTTTCTCCTTAATTCCAGGTTGCTTCTCTCCTTGATTAGTTTGCTCTCATCCATTGCTTCTTGTCCTGCCCTCTGGTGCTTTGGAGAGCAAGTTGACCCACTCCTCTTTGGGGCAGCCCCTCAAATATTGGAAGACTGCTATCACGTCACCCCTATTGGGTGGCTGTAAGTGTGAAAAACGGTCATAACTCACTTTTTTTTGCAGTGCCGTTGTAACTGTGAATGGTCACTAAATGATCTGTTGTAAGTCGAGGACTCCCTGTATTACAGTATCCCATGTGATTACCTTTTATAACTGTGTTACGTAGCAGCTGCAATGACTCTCTTAATGACCGTGGCAAGAAAGGTCATAAAAGGGTATCTACGAGACCGCCTTCTGCCTCCGATAGCCTCCCATCGACCGGTACGCTCCCACAGAGAGGGGCTCATCCGGGTGCCGTCGGCTAGGCAATGCTGGCTGACGACCCCCAGGGGAGGTCCCTACTCTCTGGAATGAGCTGCCCCCGGAGATTCGTAGGATCTCCGACCTGCGTACCTTTCGTCGTGCCCTAAAAACATTATTATTCCAACAAGCAGGGCTGGCCTAAATAATAATAATATTTTACTATTTTAATGGGTTGCTTTATTAGAGTTTTCGGCCAATTTATTTAATTGTTTTAAATTGCTTTTAATTTTTACATTGTCATGGTTTTATTTCTGGCTGTACACCGTCCTGAGTCCTTCGGGAGAAGGGTGGTCTAGAAATTTAATAAAATAAATAAATAATAAATAATAATAAATGTGGCTTAAGAAATGTCTCATTTAGTGATGGAATTTTTTTTGGGGGGGGGTCAGTTGTGGCCGTAAATCGAAGACTACGTCTACTAACTTGGAATGAAGAATCTGACCAGATCAAGAGCAACATTTTCTCCGACCTGGCTATATCTTCCCACACTACATCCCTAACTTGATTAGTAAGCACCAGAAGCTTTCAAGAAAAGACCGGACTGCCATTTGTCAGAAGTGGTGTAGGGTGTCCTGCTTGGGCACGGGGTTGGACTAGATGACCTACAAAGTCCCTTCCAACTCTGTTAATCTGTTAAATATTCCAATATTTGAGGGGCTGCCACAAAGCAGAGGGGGACAACTGACTTTCCAAAGCACCAGAAGGCAGGATGAGAAGCAATGGATGGAAACTAATCAAGGAGAAAAGCAACCCAGAATTAACTGCAACCCACTGTTTCCTGACAGTGAGGACAATTAACCAGTGGAACAGCTGGCCACCAGAAGTTGTGGGTGCTCCAATACTGGAGGTGTTGCAATATTTTCAGGATCAGACTCAATAAAGATAATAGAAGTTAGAGATTTAAATATATTTCTCTTTAATCATAATAGGCATTCTATATTCGCTGAATATTCAAGATAGAAGCCAGGAAAATGGGGAGGATGGCTCCTTATATATACAAGGGGTGGAGCCAGGAATGGGAGTGGTAAATTATGAATACATTAAAGTCCAAAGAATAAGTTAACCCCTGATGTTCCATATATACATTATTTACACATTAGAGAATAAGGCATTTACATCTGACAAATCCCCCTCTAAATGCCGGTTCGTTATACAACACCAGTTACATTCAGATTCAGGACAATATAATACATATAATTTAGAAGTTAAATATTTGTGTTGTTTAGAAGGTAAGGGTTTTGTTAATATGTCAGCTAATTGTTCAGAAGTATCACAATGTATTGCTTTGATGAATCCGTCTTGAGATAGTTGTCTCACGTGCTTAAATTTTATATCAATATGCCTGGACCTTTGTCCAATTGCATCGGATCTAGATATTTCAATGGCCGCTTTATTGTCTTCATGCATAATAAATGGTAAAGTAGGTTTCTTCCAAACATCTGTGATCAAATCATTGAACCATACAAGGTTATTTGCAGCTTTAGACAAGCAAACATATTCCGCTTCTGTGGTAGAAGTGGCTACCAGTTCTTGTTTACCAGTATACCAGTAAACTGGACAATCGTTCAATAGAAAAACATAACCAGAGGTACTCTTTCTGCATGATGTATCACCAGCCCAATCTGCATCAGCATAACAAGTAATTTTTGGTTCTTTGTCATTATTGGGTTCCAATATTAAACAAAAATCTAATGTACTTTTCAGATATCTTAAAATTCTTTTGACAGCTTCCCAATGATACAAGGTTGGTCTGCTAACATATCTTGACAATAAATTGAGAGGTAATGCAATATCTGGCCTAGTCCAATTAGATATATAAAGGAGTGAACCTATAACTGATCTGTAAAATGTGTTGTCTTTAAACTCAGGGGAAGATTCATCAGTGTTTCTAAGAAAATCAGTTTGCATAGGTGTGTCACATGTTTTGGCATTATTTAAGTTACATTTGTTTAGGAGTTCAATGATTTTATCTTTCTGAGTAAGTTTGAATCCCCTTTTTGTTTTGTTAATTTGTACACCAAGGTATTTATTCACTCTACCTAGTGATTTCAATGAGAAGTGTTCGTTTAACTTATTTACAAAGATTTCCCTGCTCTCTTTATGCTTTCCAATATATAAAATATCATCCACATAAATTAATACAAATTCAATATGATCATTACTCTTTTTTACAAAGAAACAGTTATCAGCAGTGGTGGCGTTGAAATCCATGGTCTTAAGTACTTTTACCAAACAATCGTACCACCTTTTGCCAGATTGCTTCAATCCGTACAGACTCTTATTTAATAACCAAATTTCGTTCTTATTAGTGTATTGACTGTGTGGTGCTCTTACATATATTTCCTTATCTAATTTTGCGTGTAAGTATGCAGTCTGTATGTCATATTGAAACACGTCCAGATTGAGTGCAGATGCTACTACAAGAGCTGTTTTGACACTCTCTGTTCTCACTGTGGGTGAATATGTGTCAGTATAGTCTTCTGGATATTTTTGTGCATAACCTTGTGCAACTAGTCTGGCCTTGTATAAGGTATTACCTCCTTCTAAATTCTTAATTTTATAAATCCACCTGGTACCTATAATTGTTTTATCCTTAGGTGCGATCGCAGGTGTGAATACATTTAATCCTTGTAAACTTTCCATCTCTTTTTCCGTAGCTAGTTCCCATTTTTCTCTTTCTTCACGGGGAAGTTTCAATACTTCCTCATATGTATTAGGTGTTATTTGTTCTCCATCCATATGCATTATGTAATCTTTGTATTTATTTGGTATTTGGTTTCTATTGTTTCTAATATTTCTTTCAGGTTTGCTATGGTTGTCATGCAAATATCTAGCTTCCTTTTTTGTTAATGTGTCTGTCTTTATTTTATGCTGACTATTTGTCCAAGTTTTGGTTTTGTTCTTACTTTTGTTAATATTTTGATTTTCTGTTGTTCCTTCCTCGCAAGATATATTATCTTTGCTTTTATTAGGAAATATTTCATTAAGGTGCAATTTAGACCAATTGGCCTGCTCATGGAACACAGCTGTTCTGGATACTATAAATTTGTTATTATTATCAATGAATCTGTACCCTTTGGTTCCAGTTTCGTATCCCATGAATCTTAATCTCCTGGATACGTTTTCTCCCTTTCTCCTCAATTGTTTAGGTATGTGTACGTCTGCAGTAACTCCAAATATGTGCATGTGTGCTAATTTGGGTTTTCTATTGTACATCACCTCATATGGTGTCTTATTCACAATACTGGACCATGTCCTATTTTGAGTGTAATTTGAATAATGTAAGGCTTCTGACCAAAATTGTTTGCCTAAACCAGCATCCTCTAATGTGCATCTAATCATGGTTTGTAGTGTGGAATTCTTTCTCTCTGCAATCCCATTTTGAAATGCAGAAAATGGATTGGACGTGAAATGTAGCATCCCTCTATCCTTTAACCATTGGGAGAATTCTTTAGACATGAATTCACATCCCCTATCTGTCATAATTTGTTTTATTCTGATATTATGTTGTGTTTCTATGCGTTTGTAGAATTCCTTAAATTTCTGAAAGGTTTCATCCTTGTGCTTTAATGTGTAAACAAAACCATAGCGACTGTAATCATCCACTATTGTTAGGAAGTAACGTTTTCTATAGGTAATTGATGGAGTTAATGGACCAACTAAGTCCATATGTACCAAATCAAAAATATTGTTGGTTGATCTGTTAGATTTTTTTGGTCTGGGACTGGTTTTTAGTTTGGTGGATTTACATACTGAGCATTCCAAATAATTTTCACAATTTTTTATTTTGACACCTTCTGCGTGTTCAGTCATTTTTTGTACTACAGGAAAGCTTGCATGTCCTAACTTCCTATGTAAGATGTGAGCACACTCATCATGAATTGGTTTACCTATTTTTGGTTTCTTCTCATTGTGTGTATTTTTGTTATCATGAGTTATTTTACATTCATCATTGTCACTGTTACTGACATTTTCATCATCTGCTTCAATACAATCTTCCATATTTGAATCAATGTTATGTAACCATCTTTCTTTGGTTATCAGATAGGGTAGACCCCCTTTTATCATCACAGTGCCTACATTTGTTTTGTTCTTGTTGCAATATTTTCAGGATCAGACTCAATAAAGATAATAGAAGTTATAGGTTTAAATATAATTCTCTTTAATCATAATAGGCATTCTATATTCGCTGAATATTCAAGATAGAAGCAAGGAAAATGGGGAGGATGGCTCCTTTTATATACAAGGGGCGGAGCCAGGAATGGGAGTGGTAAAATATGAATACATTAAAGCTCAAGTAATAAGTTAACCCCTGATGTTCCATATATACATTATTTACACATTAGAGAATAAGGCATTTACATCTGACAAATCCCCCTCTAAATGCCGGTTCGTTATACAACACCAGTTACATTCAGATTCAGGACAATATAATACATATAATTTAGAAGTTAAATATTTGTGTTGTTTAGAAGGTAAGGGTTTTGTTAATATGTCAGCTAATTGTTCAGAAGTATCACAATGTATTGCTTTGATGAATCCGTCTTGAGATAGTTGTCTCACGTGCTTAAATTTTATATCAATATGCCTGGACCTTTGTCCAATTGCATCGGATCTAGAAATTTCAATGGCCGCTTTATTATCTTCATGCATAATAAATGGTAAAGTAGGTTTCTTCCAAACATCTGTGATCAAATCATTGAACCATACAAGGTTATTTGCAGCTTTAGACAAGCAAACATATTCTGCTTCTGTGGTAGAGGTGGCTACCAGTTCTTGTTTACCAGTATACCAGTAAACTGGACAATCGTTCAATAGAAAAACATAACCAGAGGTACTCTTTCTGCATGATGTATCACCAGCCCAATCTGCATCAGCATAACAAGTAATTTTTGGTTCTTTGTCATTATTGGGTTCCAATATTAAACAAAAATCTAATGTACTTTTCAGATATCTTAAAATTCTTTTGACAGCTTCCCAATGATACAAGGTTGGTTTGCTAACATATCTTGACAATAAATTGAGAGGTAATGCAATATCTGGCCTAGTCCAATTAGATATATAAAGGAGTGAACCTATAACTGATCTGTAAAATGTGTTGTCTTTAAACTCAGGGGAAGATTCATCATTGTTTCTAAGAAAATCAGTTTGCATAGGTGTGTCACATGTTTTGGCATTATTTAAGTTACATTTGTTTAGGAGTTCAATGATTTTATCTTTTTGAGTAAGTTTGAATCCCCTTTTTGTTTTGTTAATTTGTACACCAAGGTATTTATTCACTCTACCTAGTGATTTCAATGAGAAGTGTTCGTTTAACTTATTTACAAAGATTTCCCTGCTCTCTTTATGCTTTCCAATATATAAAATATCATCCACATAAATTAATACAAATTCAATATGATCATTACTCTTTTTTACAAAGAAACAGTTATCAGCAGTGGTGGCGTTGAAATCCATGGTCTTTAGTACTTTTACCAAACAATCGTACCATCTTTTGCCAGATTGCTTCAATCCGTACAGACTCTTATTTAGTAACCAAATTTCGTTCTTATTAGTGTATTGACTGTGTGGTGCTCTTACATATATTTCCTTATCTAATTTTGCATGTAAGTATGCAGTCTGTATGTCATATTGAAACACGTCTAGATTGAGTGCAGATGCTACTACAAGAGCTGTTTTGACACTCTCTGTTCTCACTGTGGGTGAATATGTGTCAGTATAGTCTTCTGGATATTTTTGTGCATAACCTTGTGCAACTAGTCTGGCCTTGTATAAGGTATTACCTCCTTCTAAATTCTTAATTTTATAAATCCACCTGGTACCTATAATTGTTTTATCCTTAGGTGCGATCGCAGGTGTGAATACATTTAATCCTTGTAAACTTTTCATTTCTTTTTCCATAGCTAGTTCCCATTTTTCTCTTTCTTCACGGGGAAGTTTCAATACTTCCTCATATGTATTAGGTGTTATTTGTTCTCCATCCATATGCATAATATAATCTTTGTATTTATTTGGTATTTGGTTTCTATTATTTCTAATATTTCTTTCAGGTTTGCTATGGTTGTCATGCAAATATCTGGCTTCCTTTTTTGTTAATGTGTCTGTCTTTATTTTATGCTGACTATTTGTCCAAGTTTTGGTTTTGTTCTTACTTTTGTTAATATTTTGATTTTCTGTTGTTCCTTCCTCGCAAGATATATTATCTTTGCTTTTATTAGGAAAAATTTCATTAAGGTGCAACTTAGACCAATTGGCCTGCTCATGAAACACAGCTGTTCTGGATACTATAAATTTGTTATTATTATCGATGAATCTGTACCCTTTGGTTCCAGTTTCGTATCCCATGAATCTTAATCTCCTGGATACGTTTTCTCCCTTTCTCCTCAATTGTTTAGGTATGTGCACGTCTGCAGTAACTCCAAATATGTGCATGTGTGCTAATTTAGGTTTTCTATTGTACATCACCTCATATGGTGTCTTATTCACAATACTGGACCATGTTCTATTTTGAGTGTAATTTGAATAATGTAAGGCTTCTGACCAAAATTGTTTGCCTAAACCAGCATCCTCTAATGTGCATCTAATCATGGTTTGTAGTGTGGAGTTCTTTCTCTCTGCAATCCCATTTTGAAAGGCAGAAAATGGATTGGACGTGAAATGTAGCATCCCTCTATCCTTTAACCATTGGGAGAATTCTTTAGACATGAATTCACATCCCCTATCTGTCATAATTTGTTTTATTCTGATATTATGTTGTGTTTCTATGCGTTTGTAGAATTCCTTAAATTTCTGAAAGGTTTCATCCTTGTGCTTTAATGTGTAAACAAAACCATAGCGACTGTAATCATCCACTATTGTTAGGAAGTAACGTTTTCTATAGGTAATTGATGGAGTTAATGGACCAACTAAGTCCATATGTACCAAATCAAAAATATTGTTAGTTGATCTGTTAGATTTTTTTGGTCTAGGACTGGTTTTTAGTTTGGTGGATTTACATACTGAGCATTCTAAATAATTTTCACAATTTTTTATTTTTACACCTTCTGCGTGTTCAGTCATTTTTTGTACTACAGGAAAGCTTGCATGTCCTAACTTCCTATGTAAGATATGAGCACACTCATCATGAATTGGTTTACCTATTTTTGGTTTCTTCTCATTGTGTGTATTTTTGTTATCATGAGTTATTTTACATTCATCATTGTCACTGTTACTGACATTTTCATCATCTGCTTCAATACAATCTTCCATATTTGAATCAATGTTATGTAACCATCTTTCTTTGGTTATCAGATAGGGTAGACCCCCTTTTATCATCACAGTGCCTACATTTGTTTTGTTCTTTTCTATAGTTGCTTTCCCCTTTGAGAAAACTATATTGATGTCAGATTCTCTGCTTAGTTTTATAGCACTTAGTATGTTGTGAGGTATTTCTGGGATTAATAATACCCCCTCTATTTTCCCTAAACCAGGCAAGGTCACATTTCCTCTGCCTAATACTTGAACCTTTTCTTGATTAGCTACCTTTATCACAAACTTATCTTCTGTAAATGAAGATAATATACTTTTGTTATTAGTGGTGTGATTTGTTGCACCAGAATCAATAAGCCAATTATTGTTCTCATCTTGTTGTGTTTTGGTGCTGTCTTGTTTATTTAGCCCATTTAGTGACCCAGATTTTCTCTCTTTTGAATTTTCTCTACCCCCTCTACTTTCTCTGTAGTTTGGTGGACCTCTATATTTGTGTCTATCTGTGGAAGATTGTCTGTAATTGTATTTGCTCCTATATTCTGGCCTATGTCTCTCCCTTGGGACTTTGGGACAGTCTCTTCTACTGTGTTCCCTGGATCCACAATTGTGGCATCTAAAGGCTTCATTATATTTATCTTGAAAGACTACTTTCCTAAAAGATTTGTGTTCTGTTTGGTTACTGGAACGATTTTTTCTTGAATTGTCTTCTGCTATCAATTTGTTAGATAGACTTTCTATTGATAAATATCCCAAATTAATGGTATCTAAGTGTGACATAAAGCTATCCCATGATGGATCAAGTGAATTGATAATAACACTTTTCATAGTTTGATCTGAAATCACTTCCCCCCTCAATTGCAGCTCAGCTCTTATTTTGTTTAGATTTATCAAATGTTCACTTATAGAAACCCCTGGTTTCACTCTAGAAGAAAAGAAATCCTTAGACATTCTTGTGGTTGTGGCTACGCTATCGCTGTGAAATAGATTAAACATGCATTGAATTATTTCTGATACAGTTAGGTTTGGTTTGATGCTATGATACATTGCAGGAGACACGCTAGAAATTATTATGAAAAATGCTCTATGATGTAAACAGTCTATTTTTAAAGTCCAAGGTCTTCTTGGAGGACTAGTTATAAAGAATAGTAAATTTTCTTTCATAAAAATAACCTGAAGCTGTTGGTACCACTCTTGTAAATTAATGCCATCAACTCTAAGTTTTGGGAAGTCACTGGGTAAGTTCCCCACATTATTTTGTCCATTACTTACAACCTGAGGCAGTCCGTGGTCTCTCAAGTGCAGGAAATTACAGAACGGCATTGGGATGCTTGTAACGAGTCTGCGCGGTTCTCTGGCCAGTTCAAGTCTTTCGGGGCCGTCTACGTAGTTTTGCACATGCGCGTTGCTCATTTCTTCTTTGGCGCCGTTGTGGAAGGTTCTCTCCATTTCAGCTCTCTCGATCCGCTCCTCTTCAGATGAGTCGGTCTCTGGCTCGGTTTTTGGGGCTTTGGTGATGGCGGCGGTTCTTCTCTTTCTCTTGTGTGTGCTGGCACTCGATTCTGTCTGCGGTGTAGGACGGAATCGGCATGGCTCTCTGGGCTCGGGTGTCGTCGTTTTCGAAGTCAGGATGGGAGCGTGCAGGTCTTGAGTTGTCGGTTTGATTGCTTGCTTCTTCGTTGATGTCTTAGAAATTTTCAATCTTGGCCCAAAAGCAGCAAAAAGTGTTTTCATTGCTGACTCTACTTGAGACTTTGTTAAATCGTCTTCACTTTCTGATTTTGGTTCATCTGAAGAGTTTGAGACTTCTTTTTCACTTTCTTCGTCTGATAGCGTTTTTCGCGCCAGAAATTTTGAACTGAGCGTTTTGATTGGCTCTGCTTCACTCTCTTTTGAAGTTCGTTGAAACCAAGATGGCTGCCGTTCAAAATTTCGCGCGGGGTCACATCTTTTCTTTTTTACAACTATTTTCTCAGTAGTCATTTCACTCACAGTTTTTTGATCTTTGGGTTTTTCTTTAATGATGTTTTTCTCTCTCGCTGCTCCGCTGTTCCTCAGCATCTCCTGGAGGTCCGCGATGAGGCTTTCATCATTCTTTTGGCTTTTTAGTATTTTTAATATTTCTGACCTGAGTTCGTTATTTTCTATCTCGATTTCTTCCTGGTCGTTATTTTCACTCATCAGTTCTTCTTCTTCAGTGGTGTATTCTTCGGATTCTCTCGAAATCGCATTAGTGGATTCGTTGATCATCTCTTGATCAGTTTCTATTTCTTTGCTGTAGGCCCTGGTGTTGGGCCTATCTTTCTTGGACATTTTTAATTACTTATTGAGTCAATTAACCATCCTCTGCTACCAGCTTGTTGCAATATTTTCAGGATCAGACTCAATAAAGATAATAGAAGTTATAGGTTTAAATATAATTCTCTTTAATCATAATAGGCATTCTATATTCGCTGAATATTCAAGATAGAAGCAAGGAAAATGGGGAGGATGGCTCCTTTTATATACAAGGGGCGGAGCCAGGAATGGGAGTGGTAAAATATGAATACATTAAAGCTCAAGTAATAAGTTAACCCCTGATGTTCCATATATACATTATTTACACATTAGAGAATAAGGCATTTACATCTGACAGTTCTTTTCTATAGTTGCTTTCCCCTTTGAGAAAACTATATTGATGTCAGATTCTCTGCTTAGTTTTATAGCACTCAGTATGTTGTGAGGTATTTCTGGGATTAATAATACCCCCTCTATTTTCCCTAAACCAGGCAAGGTCACATTTCCTCTGCCTAATACTTGAACCTTTTCTTGATTAGCTACCTTTATCACAAATTTATCTTCTGTAAATGAAGATAATATACTTTTGTTGTTAGTGGTGTGATTTGTTGCACCAGAATCAATAAGCCAATTATTGTTCTCATCTTGTTGTGTTCTGGTGCTGTCTTGTTTATTTAGCCCATTTAGTGACCCAGATTTTCTCTCTTTTGAATTTTCTCTACCCCCTCTACTTTCTCTGTAATTTGGTGGACTTCTATATTTGTGTCTATCTGTGGAAGATTGTCTGTAATTGTATTTGCTCCTATATTCTGGCCTATGTCTCTCCCTTGGGACTTTGGGACAGTCTCTTCTATTGTGTTCCCTGGATCCATAATTGTGGCATCTAAAGGCCTCATTATATTTATCTTGAAAGACTACTTTCCTAAAAGATTTGTGTTCTGTTTGGTTACTGGAACGATTTTTTCTTGAATTGTCTTCTGCTATCAATTTGTTAGATAGACTTTCTATTGATAAATATCCCAAATTAATGGTATCTAAGTGTGACATAAAGCTATCCCATGATGGATCAAGTGAATTGATAATAACACTTTTCATTGTTTGATCTGAAATCACTTCCCCCCTCAATTGCAGCTCAGCTCTTATTTTGTTTAGATTTATCAAATGCTCACTTATAGAAACCCCTGGTTTCACTCTAGAAGAAAAGAAATCCTTAGACATTCTTGTGGTTGTGGCTACGCTATCGCTGTGAAATAGATTAAACATGCATTGAATTATTTCTGATACAGTTAGGTTTGGTTTGATGCTATGATACATTGCAGGAGACACGCTAGAAATTATTATGAAAAATGCTCTATGATGTAAACAATCTATTTTTAAAGTCCAAGGTCTTCTTGGAGGACTAGTTATAAAGAATAGTAAATTTTCTTTCATAAAAATAACCTGAAGCTGTTGGTACCACTCTTGTAAATTAATGCCATCAACTCTAAGTTTTGGGAAGTCACTGGGTAAATTCCCCACATTATTTTGTCCATTACTTACAACCTGAGGCAGTCCGTGGTCTCTCAAGTGCAGGAAATTACAGAACGGCATTGGGATGCTTGTAACGAGTCTGCGCGGTTCTCTGGCCAGTTCAAGTCTTTCGGGGCCGTCTACGTAGTTTTGCACATGCGCGTTGCTCATTTCTTCTTTGGCGCCGTTGTGGAAGGTTCTCTCTATTTCAGCTCTCTCGATCCGCTCCTCTTCAGATGAGTCGGTCTCTGGCTCGGTTTTTGGGGCTTTGGTGATGGCGACGGTTCTTCTCTTTCTCTTGTGTGCGCTGGCACTCGATTCTGTCTGCGGTGTAGGACGGAATCGGCATGGCTCTCTGGGCTCGGGTGTCGTCGTTTTCGAAGTCAGGATGGGAGCGTGCAGGTCTTGAGTTGTCGGTTTGATTTCTTGCTTCTTCGTTGATGTCTTGGAAATTTTCAATCTTGGCCCAAAAGCAGCAAAAAGCGTTTTCATTGCTGACTTTACTTGAGACTTTGTTAAATCGTCTTCACTTTCTGATTTTGGTTCATCTGAAGAGTTTGAGACTTCTTTTTCACTTTCTTCGTCTGATAGCGTTTTTCGCGCCAGAAATTTTGAACTGAGCGTTTTGATTGGCTCTGCTTCACTCTCTTTTGAAGTTCGTTGAAACCAAGATGGCTGCCATTCAAAATTTCGCGCGATGTCACATCTTTTCTTTTTTACAACTATTTTCTCAGTAGTCATTTCACTCACAGTTTTTTGATCTTTGGGTTTTTCTTTAATGACGTTTTTCTCTCTCGCTGCTCCGCTGTTCCTCAGCATCTCCTGGAGGTCCGCGATGAGGCTTTCATCATTCTTTTGGCTTTTTAGTATCTTTAATATCTCTGACCTGAGTTCGTTATTTTCTATCTCGATTTCTTCCTGGTCGTTATTTTCACTCATCAGTTCTTCTTCTTCAGTGGTGTATTCTTCGGATTCTCTCGAAATCGCATTAGTGGATTCGTTGATCATCTCTTGATCAGTTTCTATTTCTTTGCTGTAGGCCCTGGTGTTGGGCCTATCTTTCTTGGACATTTTTAATTACTTATTGAGTCAATTAACCATCCTCTGCTACCAGCATGTTGCAATATTTTCAGGATCAGACTCAATAAAGATAATAGAAGTTAGAGATTTAAATATATTTCTCTTTAATCATAATAGGCATTCTATATTCGCTGAATATTCAAGATAGAAGCCAGGAAAATGGGGAGGATGGCTCCTTATATATACAAGGGGTGGAGCCAGGAATGGGAGTGGTAAATTATGAATACATTAAAGTCCAAAGAATAAGTTAACCCCTGATGTTCCATATATACATTATTTACACATTAGAGAATAAGGCATTTACATCTGACAGGAGGCTTTTACAAAAGGACCAGATAGCCACTTGTCTGAAATGGCATAAGTTCTCCTGCCTGAGCAGGGGGTTGGACTAGAAGACCTCTAAAGTCCCTTCCAACACTTTTATCCTATGTTCTGTTCTCCAAAGGACCTGAAGCCAGAACAAGAAACAAGGGATGGAAACTAATCAAGGAGAGAAGCAGCCTAGAACTAAGGAGGAACTTCCTAACAGTGAGGACAATTAATCAGTGGAACTGCTTGCCTCCAGAGGTTGTGGATGCTTCAACACTGGAAGTTTTTAAGAAGAGATGGGACAACAATCTCTCACTAACTGTGAGAGGGATCTTGGAGTCCTACTGGACAATCACTTAAATGTGAGCTAGCTGTGTGCTGCAGCTGCCAAAAAAGCCAACACAGTTCTAGGCTGCATAAACAGAGGGATAGAATCAAGATCACATGAAATGTTAATACCGCTTTATAATGCCTTGGTAAAGCCACACTTGGAATACGGCATCCAGTCCCTTCCAGCTCTATTCTGATTAAAAAGCATTGACGTGGATGGATTTGAGAGCAGAGAGAGAGAAGCAAGAAGAGAGCTGGGATTTTGTGTCTGTGTGTGTGTCTGCTTTCAGCCACTAGAGGGAGCCAGTCCTGCACTGCTGCACCCCAGGGCCTTTGTGCGGTGCAGCTGAGCTACCTGGACCATTTTGCTTCCATCTACAACAGCCGGCAGCCGCCCTGAGCATCTCCCCTTTGGTCCCCTTCTTTCTGCACCAGGCCTGGGGGGCAGACAGGTTGGATGGATGGCGACCCGCTACTTCCTCGGGGGAACCATGAAGCAGATCTGCTTCTGCGCCGCCTCCCCCTTCGTGGTATGTTCTGCACCCCTGCATCTTACCTCCCTTCCTTCCCTCCGTGCTCCTCTGCCTTCCGACAGCCTCCCCCTCCTCACTCGCCCCTCCCCGACCCCATCGCCACTGCCATTGCACCAAGCCTCCTTCCTTCCCCATCTCTACAGACCCGCCAGGGTGTACGTGCGTACGTGTGCTGGTTTCCAAGCAGCTGGACGAGATGTTTTGTTTAAAATGTTCATGTTGCAAGGGACCGAGGTTGGGGAAAGGGGAGGCTGTGTAGCAGGAGAGGAGGGCAGTTGCGCTCTGTGCATGCACAGAGGGCAGCGAGCCCGTACCCCTCATCCACTTACCTCTCCCTGCGCTCTAGAAGGGTTCCAGCTGTGCTGTGAAGAATGAACGGAAAGCTACTGATTGTTTTTTTTAGCAGAAATGTATGCGTCGCATTCCTCCTTCACAAGAGATGGAAATGGAAGAGAGGAAGAGGAAGAAGAACTCTCATGTTTTCTATTTAGCATGATATCCCTGTTTAAGGATGTTTTCCTGGTTCCTTTGTGCTGTTAAGGATTTTTGTCTGGTTCCCTTCCTCCTCTGCCCGTCCATTATTATCATCACAACAACCCTGTGAGGTAGGCTTGGCTTAGAGATGATGTATAACAGAATAAGAGAGTTGGAAGGGGCCTTGGAGGTCTTCTAGTCCAACCTCCTGCTCAAGAAAGAAAGCCTACACCATTTCAGACAAATGGTTGTCCAATCTTTTCTTCAAAACCTCCAGTGATGGTGCACCCACAACTTCTGGAGGCAGGCAGTTCCACTGGTTCATTGTCATCACTGTTAGGAGAGGGTCAAGATCACTTCATCAGCTGAGATCAATCCTATCTAGCTTCACCCCTGTTTGAAACCCTTCCAATACTTTCAATTTTATTTCATTGCCCGTGGAGATTCTCAGTCATCCAGGTCACAGTTGTCCCAAAGATGTTTTTTCTCCAAAAGGCAACCGGATTCCCTTTGTTTTTCCTTGAAGACGTTTCGCTTCTCATCCAAGAAGCTTCTTCAGCTCTGACTAAATGGTGGAGGATGGAAGGACTGCAAGGAATATAAATCTTTCTGTTCTCCATGATTCAATTAGAACCGAAGAAGCTTCTTGGATGAGAAGCGAAATGTCTTCAGGGAAAAACAAAATCTAGTTGCCTTTTGTAAAAAGCACCTTTGGGCCAATTTTATTTCAGCTTTTCTCGGCATATTCTCAACCTCTCCAGTCTGTTTTGCAACCTGTCTTCTCTTTCTAAGAATATTTGCTTTCTGCATTTCTTGGAGTTAAAGGTTGCCCCCCCCCCTTCACTTCACTTCTCATCAATGCAGTTCCAAATGCTTTTAATGTTTTTTAATGTTGGTCTCTCTGCGTGTGTCCCTGCACTGGCATTTCTCAAGCTTGCAAGGCAGGTCAGGGTGAAGGAAAGGGACATTTGCATCAGAATTGGGTTATTCTAGAAATGACTCTAAAACACCTGGCCCTTGCAAGGTTGAAGGCAGGAAGGGTGGAATTTTCCGTCGGTTAAAACCCATGCGGTGGCTGGATTTGTAAAACCTGCTGAAGTGAAACAAATTCTCCTTCAGAGTGATCTTGACTCCCAGACAGTCCTCAAGGCACCAATGCAGCATTTGGGCAGCTTTGCAGAAGTGGCTGGCCCTTGCCTTCAGCTGACCAGTTTAGCCAGTAGCCCTCGGATTTTTCTGGGGTGTCCCCTATCCTAAACCATCAAACATATTTTGCTCTTTAGAAACAACAGAATAACAGAGTTGGAAGGGACCCTGGAGGTCTTCCAGTCCAACCCCCTGCTCAAGAAGGAAACCCTACTACACCGTTTCAGACAAATGGTTGTCCAATCTCTTCTTAAAAACTTCCAGTGTTGGAGAATTAACAACTTCTCGAGGCAAGTTGTTCCACTGGTTACTTGTTCTCACTGTCAGGAAATTCTTTCTTAATTCTAGGTGGGTTCTCTCCTTGAGTGAAGCACCTTCAGGTGCTTTGGAGAATAGCTTGACTCCCTCTTCTTTGTGGCAGCCCCTGAGATATTGGAACATTGCTATCATGTCTCCCCTAGTCCTTCTTTTCATCAGACTAGACATACCCAGTTCCAGCAACCATTCTTCATATGTTTTAGCCTCCAGTCCCCGTCATGTTTGTTGCTCTTCTCTGCACTCTTTCTAGAGCCGTGATGGCGAACCTATGGCACGCGTGCCACAGGTGGCAGGCGTAGCCATATCGGTGGGCTCGTGAGCTCAGCTCCGGCACGCATACGCACACCGGCCAGCTGATTTTCGGGGCTTCTAGGCCCACTGGAAGTAGGGAAACAGGCTGTTTCCTGCCCCCGGATGGCCTCGGGGGGTGGTGGAGAAGGACCGTTTTTCTCTCTCACCAGGCTCCAGAGCCTTTCTAGGAGCTTGGGGAGGGCAAAAACGGCCTTCTCCACCCCCCGGAGGCCCTCTGGAGGCCGGAAACAGCTCGTTTGCCAACTTCCAGTCCACCAGAATTATGGGTCTGGGCACGCGTGCGCGTGACACCCCCTCCTCCCCACTCCTGGCATGTGATGGCAAAAAGATTAGCCATCACTGTTCTAGAATCTCCACATCTTTTTTATGTTGTTGTTTTTTTGTTTTTTTTTTAAATTTGATTTATATGCCGCCCTTCTCCGGAGACTCAGGGCGGCTTACAATGTGCTCAGCAATAGCCTTCATCCTTTTGTATATTTATACAAAGTCAGCTTATTGCCCCCACAAACTGGGTCCTCAATTTACCTACCTTAGAAAGGATGGAAGGCTGAGTCAACCTTGAGCCTTGGTGAGATTCGAACCTGCAGTAATTGCAGGCAGCTGTGTTAATAACAGGGTGCTTTAGACCACTGTGCTATCAAGGCTCTTTTTTCTATATTGTGGCAATCAAAATTGGATGCCGTATTCCAAGTGTGGCCTTACCAAGGCATTATAAAGTGGTATTAACATTTCATGTGATCTTGATTCTATCCCTCTGTTAATGCAGCCTAGCACTATGTTGGCTTTTTTGGCAGCTGCTGCACACGGCTGGCTCCTATTTAAATGGTTGTCCACTAGGATTTCAAGATCCCTCTCACAGTTAGTGAAAGATTGTTGTCCGATCTCTTCTTAAAAACTTCCAGTGTTGAAGCATCCACAACCTCTGGAGGCAAGCAGTTCCACTGATTAATTGTCCTCACTGTCAGGAAATTTCTTAGTTCTAGGTTGCTTCTCTACGTGATTAGTTTCCATCCCTTGTTTCTTGTTCTGGCTTCGGGAAGTGTTGGAAGGGACTTTGGAGGGCTTCTAGTCCAACCCCTGCTCAAGCAGGAGATCCTAGATCATTTCAGTTAATAATATAGCAGACGCTTCTAAAGATGCCCCCTTCCCTTCCAAATAATATAAATAAGACTCACCAGATAACATCCTGCTTAGCTTTGTGGGTTTTTTTTAAGCTTTCTTTATTCTTACCAAGTAGGGTCAACCATCATGTCAAACCGCAATATGGTTTGTAGATCTGGATGTAAGATGTGAGGTATCTATAAGGGTTTAAGGGTTGCTGTAGTGAGCCGAACAAACTTGTCACGAAGGAGGTTCTCACACTCCCAAATTTTCTTCTTTTTTAGGAACAAATTGTTCTTCAAAAGGGGGAGTTCGTGGTTGGACAAATTCTAATCCTCCGTGTTACACGTGGTAGACCAGGGGTTCTTTCTTCAGGATCTGGTGCAGCATTCCTCAACTTTGGCAACTTGAAGGTGCATGGACTTCAACTCCCAGAATGCCCCCAGCCAACATGGGGAATTCTGGGAGTTGAAGTCCACACATCTTCAAATTGTCAAGGTGAAGGAATGCTGGTCTGTTGTGAGGTTCAACTGATGTCTTCGCTGTTGTTTGGAATGGGTGTGGGGCTGAATCCTTGACTTGTTCCTCTGATGTCCCTCCATTTTGTGGACCCAGTGACTGTCCATTGTTCTAAAAATACGAATGAGGTACTAGAACATCTCAATGGTCTTTGTAAAAAATATCCTAAGTACCTAGAATATCCAGTGAGTAGATTACTCCTGAGTTGAACTCTTGACTGGCCAAGTCCTAAGGAAGTTGATTGAAGCTTCATCTGTCTATGGAGATTCTCAGTCATCCAGGTCATGGTTGTCCCAAAGGTGCTTTTCCAAGAGGCAACTGGACTTTCTGGTAACTGGACGGCAAAGTCCAGTTGCCTCTGGAAAAAGCACCTTTGGGACGAGGCTTCATCTGGTTCCGCTTGTTGGGAAATATTGACCCGGTAACTCGTGAGGAAGCCATCCAGACTCTTGGGGCTGTTTATCCAGCAACCCTCTGATAGATCTGTACCCCTGTTGATTAGGTGACATGTGGTTGGGGTCCACTTGGTTGCAAATGTGAGATAATTGTGTCTTTTCAAGAAGGGGACCCAAAAAGTCCTGGACAACTTCCATCGAATCTTCATCCTTCCCTTTCAGAGGAAGATTGTGGAGAATCTTCAGTGGTCAGGTTGTATCCGGAAAGACTTTGGGATAAAGCAGATTGTCTGAATCCTATCCCAAATTTCAACTAGGATAGTGTGAAGATAATCTTGATCACACGTTGTAGACTTCTGGAGGTGGTGGGACCATCATGGATCTCTCAGTGGCTTCTGATGCCATTGATCATAGCATCCTTCTGGGAGGCATGGATGTGGTGATGGTTCTCCTTCTTCATGGACCAGTTTTGGTTGACATTGATAAAAAGGAAGGTGTGACCATGAACCCTTTATGAGTGGGATGCCTCAGGGACCAACCTTTCACCTTTCCTACTTCATATCTACATGAAACTACTAGGGAAGATCCTCCATGGACATGGGATCTACATGGGGTCCCACGTCTTGAAGCTCTAACAATCTGGATGGAGAAGAACAGATGTAAACTCAACTCTTGATAAGATGGAATGGCTATATGGGATCTTGGTTCTCTCAGGAAGCTCGGGGATTGTCCTTCTCTCTGTGTGTTGTACCTGAACATATATGTCAACTATATCTTTTCTAGGCGCTCCTTGGTAGAGGCTGTTTCCTGAGTTGTTGGGTCAGATGGAGAAGCTTTGTTGGGTCTTCCAAGTTGGGTGGGCTGGAAAGGAGAGGGAGAAGTCGTATCTCGCCTATCCCCCAAGTGATGCTGTTGGTTTTCAGAGCCAAGACTGGAACAAGAATGACGAGAAGCTCCTGCAGGCGGTGGAATTCAATGATGCGGACCGAGTCTCCTCTCTCCTGCTCCGGAAGAGCTTGGTCCCCACCAAACTGGACATGGAGGGGAAATCGGCGTACGTTTTTCCTTCCTTTCTCCTTTCCCATCCCTTCCCCCTTCCTTTTCTTTCTCTCCCCTCCCCAATTATTTACTTTCTTCTGTTTCCCCTTCCTTTTCCAAATCTTCCCTTCCCTTTCTCATCTTAGTTCCTTTCCTGTCCTTTCCTTTCCCCAATCCTTCCTTCCCTTTCTCAGGTTTTCATTCTTCACTTTCTTCCTTCTTCCATCTGTGCCTCCCTCCCCTTTCTCATCTATTTAGTTCCTTTCCTTTCTCCTTTCTTCCCCTCCCCTTTCTCCCTTCCTTCCGTTTTTCATTCCTCACTTTCTTCCTTTTTCCATCTGTCCCTCAACTTCCTCTTTCCTTCCCTTTCTCATCTATTTTTTCCTTCCTTCCTCCATTCACTTTCCTTCCTTTTTCTTGTCCCTTCCTTCCTCCCTCCCTTTTATCTCGTCTCCTTTACTTTCCATTTCATAATCCCCTCCCTTCTACTCCTCCTTTCACCCTCCCTCCCTCCCTTCTTTTCCTTTCCATTTCTTAACCCTCTCCCCCTCATCTCCCAGCCCCTTTCTGACTTCCTACTCTAGCCTCCTGGTGGTCTCCCATCCAAATAATAAAATGATAATTTTTTTCACACCGTTGCAGCATCCCTGGGGTCACATGATCAAAATTTGGGCATTTGGCAACTCTCATATTTATGACGGTTGCAGTTTCCTGGGGGGGGGGAGAGAACACTCCCGACCTTCTGACAAGCAAAGTCAATGGGGAAGCCAGATTCACTTAACAACCGTGACTCACTTAACAACCTCAGTGATTCACTTAACCACGGTGGCAAGAAATGGGACAAAATTCACTTAACAACTGCCTTGCTTAGCAATGGAAATGCTGGCTCAGTTGTGGTCGTAAGTCAGGGCCTACCTGCGTGGGTTCCCCCTGGCTATTGAGGGTTCCCAGGAGTTTGTTTTCCTCTTGCAGCTTCCACCTGTGTGCCATGAAGGGGAACGTGGACTGCATGGAGGTGATGTTGGCCCATGGGGCAGACGCTCTGACCACCGATGGTTCAGGTGAGAATATTTCTGAGAATCAGGTTGCCTGATTTGAGTGGAAATCTTGAACCTACCCGGCTGGCCTGGATAGAGCTGCAGCACATTACCTTTGGAGATACAGGTAGTCCTCGATTTACAACATCCTTGGAAGGCAAGTAACCCCGTGTTTGTCTTCTTCTGACCTTCTCCACCCTCCCTAGGTCACACCGCGTTGCACCTCTCGGCAAAACACGGCCACCCCCAGTGTGTCAGCAAGCTGTTGCAGGTAAGAGATGGCTACTCAGTTTTGCAAACTTTACAAGCAGAATTGTGTGTTGCTTTCTTCCAGGATGTCTTCTATTTATTTGTTTTTAATTTTGTCTTATTTTATGCTTCTCTTTCTTTTGAAATAAATTAGGGTTAAATAAATAACTAGGGTTATATAATAAATGGATGGATGGATGGATGGATGGATACTATAGATAGATAGATATAATGATAGATAGATAGATGGATAGATAGATAGATATAATGATAGATAGATAGATATAATGATAGATAGATACTGTAGATAGATAGATATGATAGATGGATGGATGGATGGATGGATGGATAGATAGATAGATAGATAGATAGATAGATAGACATCAGACTCCAACTTTCATTGAATTTTTGACCCTTAAGTTTTTCTCTCTCATCACTTAAGTCTTCCTGCCATGTTGATGTAGCTGATAGCCAGGGAAGGACCGCACTCCATCACGCAGGTAAGTTCTAGACCAGGCTAGGTTCATGTTCTAGACACAAGGCTAGGTTATTGGCAAGACCATCTCTCCCTGAAAGCATCCATCTACCGGATCGGATAAAGCAAGGATCTCCGACTCTGGCAACTTTTAAGACTTGTGGACTTCAACTCCCAGAATTCCTCAGCCGGCCATGCTGGCTGAAGAATTCTGGATGCTGAAGTCCACAAGTCTTAAAGTTGCCAGAGTCGGACACCCCTGAGATAGAGTAACGGTGCTCCAGGTCCTTTCCCTTAAGGGTTGCCAACTGGTGGAATGTCAGAACCTGTTTTTTTCCCCCCTGTGGCAGGGAACCCCCTTCCCCTTGAGATCCAGCAGCCCCCACCCCGTTAGTTTTCTGGAAAGGCATAAGGAGCTGGTCTCCTGGGACAAAGTGAGGTTGGAGCCTGAAGATGGTGCTGTTGGACTAGGAGGAGAATGACTGGGTTGTCAGGTTTTCACCTCTTTTTTAAAAAAAAAATGTTTGTGGGTTTTTATTGTCATTGTGGGTAGAAAGAGTGCAGAGAAGAGGCACAAAGATGATAAGGGCTCTGGTGGCTTAACCAGGGGTGGGTTCTACTTACCTTTACTACCAGTTCGCATTGCGCCCGAGCGCACTCTTCTGCACATGTGCAGATCACCTATGATGATGTCTGGGTCAGTGGGCGGAGCCTCCCACCAGTTTTACTACCGGTTCTTGCGAAGCGGTCCGAACTGGGGACAACCCACCACTGGGCTTAACCATAAGATGAACAGTTGAGGGAATTGGGTATGTCTAGTCTAATGAAGAGTAGGACTAGGGGTGAGAGACTAATCTCCTTAAAAACCTCCAGGGATAGAGCACCCACAACTTCTGGTGGCAAGCTGTTCCACTGGTTAAGTGTTCTCATTGTCAGGAAATTTCTCCTTAATTCCAGGTTGCTTCTCTTCTTGATTAGTTTCCATCCATTGTTAATTGTCCTGCCTGAGGTGCTTTGGAGAATAGGTTGACCACCTCCTCTTTGTGGCAGCCACTCAAACACTCGAATACTACTATTATGTCACCCCTAGTCCTTCTCTTCCTTAGACTAGACATACCCAGTTCCTGCAACTGTTCTTCCTATGTTTTAGCCTTTAGTCCCTTAATCCAGGGCTCCCCAACCTGTGGGCCCCAGCCCACTAATGGGCTATGAAGGGTTTGCAATCGGTCCATGGAATCGGCCAGCGAGCACGCATACCCTTATTTGTGTGAACAGTGGTCAACCACACGCGTGCTCCATGAAGTGAGCGGCAGGCACGCTCGCACAAATGGAACTGCGTGCACATATGCGCTTGCTGGCCATCTCCCCCCCCCCCGCCCCAGCCAGTCCACAAAGCCGAAAATGTTGGGGAATTTTGTCCTAATCATCTTTGTTGCTTTTCTCTGCACTTTTTCTCTCTGCAATCTTTCTAGAGTCCCAACATATTTTTTTTTTGGTATTGTGGTAACGAAAAACGGATGCAGTCATCCAAGTGTCATGTTACCAAAGCAGTTTAAAATGGTGCTATCTTGATACGATCTCTGTGTGGGTGCAGCCTAGGATTGCATTGGCTTTTTTTGGCCGCTGCAGCACATGGCTGGCTTATACCTAAGCAGTTTCCCTTGGAATTTGTTAGGCCTGGAAGTTGCATCCATCCCCATGAAGCTTAAAAGTCATAGTACTCTCAAGTTTACAACATGAAGGAATTTCTGAAGTTGAAAATTGCAGGAAAACTTACAAAAGCATCCCAACAATTAGGAGCCGTGGTGGCGCAGTGGTCGGACCGCAGTATTGCAGGCTGATTTTGCTCACTGCCAGGAGTTCGATCCTGACTGGCTCAAGGTTGACTCAGCCTTCCGTCCTTTCGAGGTCGGTAAAATGAGGACCCAGATTGTTGGGGGCAAGAGGCTGACTCTGTAAACCGCTTAGAGAGGGCTGTGAAGCGGTATATAAGTCTAAGGGCTATTGCTATTATTAATGAAAATGGATGGATTCTCATTTGGTTTATCTTTCAGTGAAAACATGTTCCAGTTAAGAAAGCGTATTCTCTTTTTTTCGCCCCCCCCCTCCCAGCCATCCATGGGTCTATCTCTTGTTTGGAAATCCTTTGTGACTTCAAGGCTTCCTTGAACATCAAGGACCAGGTGAGAGTCTCCTCGCCATCCATCCTGCCCATTCAGCCTAAGTTGACAGGTTTCTGGTGTCCATTCATTTTTGCTTCTGTTGTTCTCACAACCAGACGAAAGCATTGAGTAACTCCCTAGTGTTACAAGGAGGCTGTGATTATGAATGACCTCTGAAAGGCTGAAAGGCTGTATAATTTGTAAAAAAATAATATATTTTTTTACATTTCCTCCTTCTTCTCCTCCTGTTTCCTCTTCTCCTTCTCACCTTCTCTTTCTCTATCCTTCTTTCTCCTTCTTTGTCCCATCCTCCTCCTCCTCTCCTTCCTGTTTTCTATGCTTTTTTTCTCTCTTTCTTCTCATCTTCTCTTCCACCTTTCATCTCTTCTTTGTTTCCTTTTCTCCTTCTTCTTCTCTTGGCCTTCTTCTTCCTACTTGTTTTCTCTTCTCCTCCCTCTTTTCTTTCCTCCTCCTCTATCTCTTTCTCCTGTTTTCTTTTCTTCTTTCTTCTCCTTTTTGCCTTCTTCTTGTTTCCTGTTTCCTCTTCTCTTTCTTCTCTTTTCTTCTTTCCTCTTCTTTCCCTTCCTCCTCCTGCTGTCCCCTTCTCCCATAACCAGCTCCTTCAAGGAAAGGAAGGAGAACTTTCATGAATATCCATGTTGACGTTTTCCACTGAGTGGTGATGAAGTTGCTATAAAGACGCAGATGTTTTAACTGACCAGGCAATGTTTTCCCCACTTTCTCCGGGCAGGATGGGGCAACTCCTCTGATGCTGGCAGCCAAGATGAACCATTCGGAGCTCTGCCGCTACTTGCTACACCGAGGAGCTGCTGCTAATGCCAGAGACCAGAAAGGCCGGTGAGAAAACTGGCGCGAAGCCAGGAGTTTGTCTTTCTTGTTCCAAGTGACATGATGCAATTAACTAACCCCTGGTGGTATTTTGAGAGTTACTTCTGTAATACTAGCCTTGAGATCCTCTCCTCGGATTGACGGTGCCCCTCTTTGCTTCAGAACAGCCCTGATGGTCGCTTGTGAGAATGGCAGTGTGGAGACAGTTGAAGCGCTTATCCACGGCGGCGCGCGGGTCGGCTTGATCGATGCCACGGGCCGCGATGCCGCACACTATGGAGCCGCCACAGGCAATGCCCTCATTCAACATTATCTCCAAGAGGCTGCCCAGCGCCATTCTTGGGCCAGCGGTAAGACCCCCATCCTCCTTCCCGGATGCTAGTCCTGTTGAAGGAAGAGGGTTTACTGGTTTCCCGAAGGAATTGGGGCAGGGTCTTCGAAAGAGAAGCTTGGATTGCCTGGAAGACACTCACAATGTCCTTCAGCTGCATTGCAGGTTGGTTTTCTCCCCTTGAGTTGACCACTTGAAGGACTTTTTACACCCAAGGCCCATGGTGCTCACCGAGCTTGGTTGTTTCCTTGCAGACGTTTCATGACCCAGCTAGGTAACATCTTCAGTACACTGGGTGTTTCCATGCATTTCGGTCATGAAACGTCTGCAAGAAAACCGCCAAGCTCAGAGAGCACCAAGGAGCTCGTATTTCAACCGTGGGCTGCAAAGATTTCTCCTCCACCGGTACTACAGGTAGTCCTCGATTTACAACAGTTCATTTAGTGACTGTTCAAAGTTACAACGGCACTGAAAAAAATAGTGAGGCTGCTTTTCACACTTATGACCGTTACAGCATCCCCAGGGTCACGTGATCAAAAATTCAGACCCTTGGCAACTGACTCACATTTATGACGATTGTGGTGTCCTGGAGGTCACGTGATCCCCTTTTGTGACCATGGGGAAGCCAGATTCACTGAACAACCAGGTTACTAAAAACTGCAGTGATTCACTTAACAGCTGCAGCAAGAAAGGCCGTAAAATGGGGCACGTGCTCACGTAACAAGTCTCTGACTTAGCAACAGAAATTTGGGGCTCAGTTGCGGTCGTAAGTCGAGGACTACCTGTATGGCAGTTCACGCCAGGCCTGCTGCCTTCTTCTCCTCGGCAAGCAAACCCAAACAGACCCTTGCCCAGGTTTCCAGCCCTTCCCCCACCTGGCAGCTGTAATAAGCCCTTGTATATGTTGATATCCTAAATGGCTTTATGTCCAGAGACCCTGACAGACCTCCAAGCAGCTACGGGTCTCTAAAAAAACCCCCTCCCCTCGTTTCGTCATCTGGCTGTATCATAGGGGGCCTGGGTCTGTGGGAGGAACCCCTTTGGGTGCTCAACCCATCCCCCACTGACCCAGCAAATTGGAGGGTTCCTTGCCAGCCGTTCTTCCTGCTACCTTGAAACATCCCTTTGATATTTTTGTCTTTTTTGCAGAGGAACAATCACCTGATCTGTCCTCTCAGGTAAAATCTTTTCCATTCCAAAAGGGCTCATTGGCAGCAGCAACAGCTGGGAGATCAACTCTTAATGCTCCTCCCTCCCTCCCTCCTCTTTCTCCCTCTCTCCATCCCTCCCCTCCCTTCGTCCCTCCCTCTCTCCCCCTTGTCCCTCTCCCCTCCCTTTCTCCGTCTCTCCCTTCTTTCTGTCCCACTCTCCTTCCTTTCTTTCTTCCTCCTTCCCCCTCCCCTTCCTTCTCTTTCCCTTGTCCCTCCCCTCTTTCTCCATTTCTCTCTTCTTTCTGCCCCACCTTCCTTCCCTTTTCTTCCTCCCTCCCTTTCCCTTCTTTCTCCCTCCTTTTCTTTCTCCCCCTCCCTCCCTCCCTTTCCTGTCTTCTTCCCTCACTCCTTTTTCTCTCCTCTTCCTCTCTCTCTCCCTCCCTCCTCCTGCTTCTCTCCATCCCTCAGGCTTCCTCCTCCCGACAGTCTCTCTGTAAGGAGAAGAGCAACAGTCCAAGGAAGCGGAAGGCACCCCAGCCGCCCACCTGTAACCCCAACCAGGTAGGCCGCCGATTGGGCTCATGTGCCCACATGGCCCATTGAAGAAAGAGAAGGAAGAGTCCACATATGTCTTTGGCTGAAAATGCATCATTTGGGCATGGAGGGGAACTGACTGGGATATCCAGAGATCTTGGCTTAAGCAGAAAGTGGGGAAGTATTCTGGAAGGTGGGAATGGTTAGTTTTCCCATTAGAAGACAATCTCTGTAGCCCAGGGTTGAATTGTGGGGTCCTTGGTGCTCTCTGAGCTTGGTGGGTTTTTTGCAAACGTCTCATTACCCAACTAGATAACATCATCAGTGCTAAAAGTGAATGGGTTGGAGGAGGAGATGGTGGAGGAAGAAGAGGAGGGGGACTGTAGGATCCTTGGTGCTCTCTGAGTTGACTGTTTTCTCGCAGACATTTCATGACCCAACTAGATAACGACATCAGTGCTAGTGAGTGTGGGATTTACCCTACCAGTTTTGTTTGGTGGCGTAGTTTCCTCCTTGAAGGTTCCTTCATTCGTGTATCATTTCCTGCCTGTTTGTTGTCTGGTATTAATCCCCGCTTATTTGGATGTTGTCTGCTGGAGACACGTTTGGTCTTTTGCTCTCCGTCTTTATTGTCCCTTTTGAATGGATTGTAATTATCTCTATATGTCGATCGATGGCTGAACTGTCCGAATGCCAAGCTTCCAGGAGTTCGCCAGCATTTTTAGACTTGGCTTAATCTCCGATGTGAACACAGGTACTCCTTGACTTACAACCACAATTAAGCCTAACATTTATGTTGCTAAGCGAGACGGTTGTTATGTGAGTTTTGCCCCATTTTATGACTTTTCCTGCAATGTTTGTTAAGTAAATCACAGCAGTTGTTAAGTTAGTAACATGGCTGTTAAGTGAATCCGGCTGTCCCGTGGACTTTGCTTGTCAGAAGGTCGCAAAATGGGATCACGTGACCCCGGGACACTGAAACCATCATAAACATTTATTTATTTATTTATTTCATGTATTTATATGCCGCCCTTCTCCATAAGGACTCAGGGCGGCGAACACAAGTTAAAAACATATACAACAAAATCCCATTTTAAACCAAATTAACTAATAAATAATAAATAATAAAACCCAGAATCAGAGTCAGCCTATTTGCTTGAACAGCCAAGTCTTCAGGTCCCGACGGAAGGAGCATGAACACGACGGAAGGAACATGAACATAGCAACTGACTCATAAACATGAGTCAGTTGCTATGTGTCTGAATTTCAAATGCGTGATCATGGGGAAAATTCAACCGTCATAAGTATAACCATGTTAATAACTTAAAGACTGGAGTGACTCACTTAACAACGGCAGCCAGAAAGATCGTAAAATGGGGCAAAACCAAAAAAACCCTCACCCAGCTATCTTCCTTGTTTCTAGGGGGATCGGGAAGCCTACGAGGAGATTGCGAGGTTACGGCAGGAGAGGGTTGAGTTTCTCCAAAAGATCCGGGGATTGGAGCAGCTCCAAGACAAACAGAAACAGGAAGTGAGTGTTTGAAGATGCTAGAACGAAGCTCTCTTAGAAAACCCAGCGTAAGAGACGTGGTGGCACAGTGGTCGGAATGCGGTATTGCAGGCTGACTCTGCCCACTGCCAGCGGTTTGATCCTGATTGGCTGAAGGTTGGCTCAGCCTTCCGTCCTTCCAAAGTAGTAAAATGAGGACCCAGATTGTTGGGGGCAATAGGCTGACTCTGTAAAACCGCTTAGAGAGGGATGGAAAGCACTGTGAAGCGGTATATAAGTCTAATATAATATAAGTCTGCTATTGCTCTCATCTCTCTCTCTGTCTCTATCTCACATCTCTCTCTTCTGTTTATCTACAATCTCTATCTATCTATCTATCTATCTATCTATCTATTTATCTATCTATCTATCGCAGGAGTGTCAAACTCGATTTCATTGAGGGCCGCATCAGGGTTCTGTTTGACTTGGGGGAGAGGCAGGTGGGGTGTGGTCAGCTCAACGTCACTCGTGTTGGGGGCGCCTGTGGTGGCCTGACCACTCTGCCAGCAAAAACGGGCTCCTGAGCTCCATTTTTGGTTGCAATGGCCTCCTGCAACCCTCTGCCAACAAAAACGGAGCTTGGGAGGGCAAACCGTGGCCCTCCTGAGCTCCATTTTCACTGGCAGAGGCACCGCGGGCTGGTCTTTCGCTGTTTCCAGGGCAGCCCCACTGGCCAGGTCTAAGCACCCTGTGGGCCGGATCCATCCCTCAGGCCATGAGTTTCACACCCCTGATCTAGTGTCTATCTTCTCTCTCCCTCTCTCCCTCCCTCCCTCCCCCCTCCCCCCCCTCTCTCTCCTTGATGCACTGTATTTGACCTTCAAGGTCAAACAGGCACATTAAGGGTAACAAAGGAAAGTCCCATGTCCATGCACTTCCTCCAAATCTTGGAATGACCCACAGATTTGGGGCAAAAAGAAACCACTGAAACCTTCAGAGATTAAAGGCTTACGCACCAAGTTCCCATTCTCTACACAGGTAGTCATTGACTTCTGACTGATAATTCTATGCTTTATTTTACTTTCTGGTCATCCAGAATTGGGAAGAGTGGTTTCAAAAGATCCTTTAATAAATCAGTTTTTTTCCCTGGCAATGACTTTACCTCTTTTCTTCTCTCTCTCTCTCTTTTTGCCTCTGGCAGCAGCTGGAAATTCAGAATGGCTCCTTGCCTATTCTGGAGAAGCAGGTGAGTCTTATTCTGGAACAGAAGAACACAAAGACGCTAGACAGATGGTTGAACTCATAATGATGTCACACATTACAACATGATAACTCCAATGATGAAAAGAGCCTAATGGCAGCTTGCTAATTGCAAGAATAGAATAGAATAGAATAGAGTAGAGTAGAGTAGAGTAGAATAGAATAGAATAGAATAGAATAGAATAGAATAGAATAGAATAGAATAGAATAGAATAGAATAGAATAGAATAGAATAGAATAGAATAACAGGGTTGGAAGGGACCTTGGAGGTCTTCTAGTCCAACTCCCTGCTTGGGCAGGAAACCCTATACCATTTCAGACAAATGGTTATCCAATTTCTTCTTAAAGAGATTCTCAAATCATGGCATATTTAATACAGGTAGTCCTCAATTTACAACCAAAATGCAGGCAGGCAGGCAAGAAGAAAGAAAAGAAAGAAAGAAAGAAAGAAAGAGAAAGAGAAAGAAAGAGAAAGAGAAAGAGAAAGAGAAAGAGAAAGAGAAAGGAAGGAAGGAAGGAAGGAAAAAGGAAGGAAGGACTTGCATAGTTCACACAACCAGTGATTGATCCTTCTTAATGAGAATGTGTCGATCCAAAGCCTCTTTCCTACTGCAGATTCAAAGATCCACTTTCCTGGTTTCCAACAACAAACTCCAAGCCTATCTTAATCCAGTTCAGCATTTTGTGTGAACTCAACTAGCCAGTAACTCTGAAGTACATCAGGAACTCCGTATCTAGGATTTTCAGTTCAGTTCAAAAGAAGTCATCAGATACCCAAATAGGCGAGCGTCACAATCGGAATAAAATCTTTGGGGATTTTTGTTGTCTAATCAGGTAGAGGATCTCCAAAACCAATTGGCGGAGACGGCAAATGAGAAGGAAAATCTTAAGAAGGAACTGGAGGTGCTGCGAAGCCGGCTTTCATTCTGTGAGGTACCGAAGGAGGATTTGAGGGTCACGTCATTCCTTTAAGGTGACCTTGAGATGCGTTGTCTCGCTCAGATGGAGTGACCGCCTGAGTTGTCCAGCCCCTCAATAGTCCAGTTAAAGTAGGGGTGTCAGGCTGCTAAATCCAAGAAAGACATTTTGTGATTTTTTCAAGGTGGTTTCATTATGGATCCTCACCGGTAGACGGAATCTTGCCAAACAACAGCAGGCTAACATCCCTATCATAAAGCATCGCCCAGTGTCGCCTTGCAGAGGGATGGGTGGCAAACGAATTTAATAAATAATAATTTAATAAGAGCCTTGGTAGTACAGGGGTTTAAGGCACCCTTTTATTAAGCTGGTTATTAAGACCAGCTGCCTGCAATTACTGCAAGTTCAAATCCCACCAGGCTCAAGGTTGACTCAGCCTTCCATCCTTTCTAAGGTAGGTAAATTGAGGACCCAGTTGTGGGGGCAATAAGCTGACTTTGTATAAATATACAAAAAGGATGAAGGCTATTGCTGAGCACATTGTAAGCCGCCCTGAGTCTTCGGAGAAGGGCGGCATATAAATCAAATTAAAATAATAATAATAATAATTTAATAGATAAAATGCATGTTCTGGGAACTGTTAGGAAGGAGTCTTCTTTATCATTACATAAACTATCTGAACTGAGTTGTCTCTTGCTCCTTTACACCCCCATCTAATGGAAGAGAATATTTGTAGCTCAGGGTTGAACTGTGAGGTCCTTGGTGCTTTCTGAGTTTTGCTTTTTTTTGGTAGACGTTTTATGACCTGACTAGGGAACATCATCAGTGGTAGAAAGGGGGGGGGGAGGAGAAAGAGGAGGAGGAGGAGGAGAACTGTGGGGTCCTTGGTGCTTTCTGAGTTTTGCTTTTTTTTTTGTAGACGTTTTATGACCTGACTAGGGAACATCATCAATGGTAGAAAGGGGGGGGGGGGGAGGAGAAAGAGGAGGAGGAGGAGAACTGTGAAGTCCTTGGTGCTTTCTGAGTTTGGCTGTGTTCTTTTCTTGCAGACGTTTTATGACCTGAGTAGGGAACATAATCAGTGCTAGAAGGGTGGGGGAAGGAGGAGGAGGAGAACTGTGGAGTTCTTGGTACTTTCTGAGTTTTGCTTTTTTTTTTTTTTTTGGCAGATGTTTTATGACCTAACTAGGGAACATCATCAGTGGTAGAAGGGGGGGGAGAAGGAGATGGAGGAGGAGAACTGTGGGGTCCTTGGTGCTTTCTGAGCTTGGCTGCTTTCTTGCACTCGTTTCCCTGTGCACTGATAGTACCTAGTTTGGTAATGAAACGTCTGCAAGAAAATATATCAAGTTCAAGAAGCACCAAGGATCCCAGTCTTCCTCCTCCTCCTTCTCTCCCAAAATCCCACTCTGGTCTAGCCCTGATGATGTTACCTAGTTGGATAACAAAATGTCCGCAAGGAAACAACTAAACTCAGAGAGCACTAAGGACTCTCCCTCTTGGGAATCCGGATGGCCTTCCATCACATCTGGACGGTATCTGAGAGAAACAAACACACCTTTGCATAAAATCGTCTTCCAAAATAATTGTCTTTTCCTTGAGCCGAACGGAATCTGTCGACTCCTCTCCTTCTCCATAGAACTTCTCTTAGACTCCCACTTTTTTGGGAAATCTCCCATCTCGTCTTCTCTTTGTGCAGAACGAGAAGGAAAATACCAGCTATGACATTGAAACCCTGCAGGACGAAGAGGGGGAACTGCTGGAGTTTCCAGGTAAGGCTGGGTCTTAATCTGTCGGCAGTCCTCGACTTGCAACGGTCCATTTAGTGACCATTCGAAGTTGCAATGAAAAAAAGGGACTTATGACCATTTTTTCACACAACCATTGCAGCATCCCCGCCGTCACGTGAACAAAATTGATCTGCTTCGCAACCAACTCATATTTATGACGATTTGCAGGGACCCGGGGGTCACATGGTGATGAGATGACCTGTGTTCCATGTATTTGCACAGTTCTTTTAACAACTTAAAAAGGGACTTTGGATCATTTTTCACACTTATGACCGTTGCGACATCCCTGTGGTCACGTAATCAAACTTCAGACTCATATTTATGACTATTGCAGTGTCCCGGAGTCGTGTGGCCTCCTTTTGCGACCTTCTGACAAGCGAAGTCCATGGGGAAGCCAGATTTGCTTAACAATCGGGTCACTAATTTATCAACTGCAATGTTTTGCTTAATGTCGGTGGCAAGAACGATGGTAAAAGGGGGCGAAATTCACTGAACAAACATCTGTCCTAGCAACAGAAATGTTGGGCTCAATGGTGGTCGTAAGTCGAGGACTACCTGTATTTTTGTCACTTTAGCCTGGGGTGGGCTTCTCCACCAGATTTAATCTATTTTTTTTGCACATTTTCACTTTTCCCCCCATTTCTTCTTCTTTTCCTTTTAGCAACTGCTGAGCTTCTCTCCAAGAAAACCTTAAGTGCCTCCACGGAAGAACTCTTAGCAACTCTGCAGGGCCAGATAGAGTCCCTAACCCAGAAGAACAAAAAATTAATGGAAAAAATACAGGTAAATCCTAACTTTGACCACCTGGGCATTTACTCATCTGCTGTGGAGAAATATTGCTTGAGTTAACCAACGATAAACTACAGGGAGCAGTTGTCGACTCGCAACAGTTCGTTTAATGACCGTTTCAAAGTTACAACAGCACCGAACAAAGTGTCTTGTGGCAATTTTTCACACGTATGTCCGTTGCAGCCTCTCCGTGGTCATGTGATCCAAGTTCAAACAATTGGCAACTGGCATGTACTTATGATGGTTGCAGCGTCCCAGGGTGATGTGATCTTTACGACCGTCTGGCAAGCAAAGTTGACGGGGAAGCCAAATTCACTTAACAATTTACTGATTCACTTAACATCTGTGGCAAGAGAGGTCCTAAAATGGGGCAAAACTCACATAACAACTGTCTCGCTTTAGCCACAGAAATTTGGGGCTCAATTGTGGTCATTAAGTTGAGGAATAACAATGTTTCGTTATATTTTATTGTTATTGTCAACAACAATAAATTCCCTCTTAGTATTAGCCTCGGAAGGCAAAACCCTGAAGAAGAACAAAAAATATCGGTCAAAAGCCGAGGACTAGCTATCTGCATAAAACACAGTCACTGAGGCTTTGCATTAAATTCTCCTGATCACGTTTGTGGTGTTTTTTCTCTCTCTGTGTATATCCAATAAATCAAATTTCCATTTTGTGCAGGTTCTGGAGAAGGACGAGAAGGACCAGAGCGAGGTTGACACTTCTGGGGACTTCATCCCTATCATTTTGTACGACTCGCTCAGATCTGAGTTCGAGAAGCTGAAAGGACAGCAGCTGGAGGCTCAGGAGCTTCTGAAGTCCCTGGAAAGCAACGGAACAGATGGCAGCCCTCGTAAACTCGTCTCAGCAGAGGCTTACGAACAGCTGAAGGACGATTACGAGAAGCAAATCACGGCCCTTAAAGAAGCTTTGGAGAAGATCAGCCTCCCGGATGATCAGATCAGAGAGAACCGAGCGACGGAAAATAAAGCCGGATCGGAGCCGGAAGGAAAAAGCAAATTCAACCCAGTAACCCGAGAAGAGATGGAGGAGCTGATGAATGAGCTGAGCGAGACCCAGAAGAAATATCAGGCAGCTTTGGCTGAAGTCAAGATCCTTGAAGAACAGATTGAGCTGGGCATCTTGTCCGTGGAGGAGAAAGAAGCTACGGAGAGTTCCAGAACTGAACTCGAGACGGTCAAGGCTGCTCTGCACCAGACTCGGGAGGAACTGAAGGAGCAAGATCAGAAGATGAAGGATTTGGAAGGGCTGCTCAGGGATCAAGAAGAAAGAGGGGCTCAAAACTGCTCCATTGAGGCGTACGAGGAGATGAAAGCCACCCTTGGTGCCTCCTTGGATTCAGTGTCCCAGGAGAAAGAGATCCTTCTAAAGAGATGCACCTCTGCGGAAACAGAACTAAGAGAACTGAGGGCCACCTTGGAGGAGGAGAGACACGAGATGCTTGAAGGAAGGTCTTCCGTAAGCCAGGCCCTTCAGGAGGAGACCAGCAAGCTGCGAGAGCAGCTAAAGGCCATGACGAAGCAACACGAAGAGGTGAAGGCTCATGTCGAGGAGCTCCAAGAAGGCCGGGAGAAGCTGGAAGAGGAGCTTCAAGCGACCAAGGAGAGGCTGGCCTCTCAGTGTGTCTCCAGAGTGGACCACGAAGACATGGTGGAGAAGTTGAAGACCGCCCTCTCCGGGGCTGAGAAGAAGCTGCTGGAGATGAAAGAGAAGTACACCTCTACCCAAACCAAGCTGGCAGAACTTCAGAAGACCACCGAGGCTTTCAGGCGAGAGTCGGTGCCCCTGGCCGAGCATGCCCGAGCCAAGGAGGCCTTGGAGGGCACCTTGTGGGAGTTGAAGGCCAAAGCAAAGCTGTTAGAGCAGGAGCTGAAAGCCAAAGCCCAAGAGGCCTCCCAACTCCAGGCCCAGCTGGATGAGATCCGTCAAGGCGCCGTTTCCAAGGAGGCCCACGAGCAGCTAAGGGCCACCTCGCAGGCCGAAATCGAGGCCCTGAAGGCAAAGCTGAGCGACCTGGGCTGCAAACACGAACGGACCTGCACGGAAGTCTTCCAAGTGCAGCGGGAGGCCCTCTTTATGAAGAGTGAGAAGCACGCGGCTGAGGCGCAGCTTGCCGCCGCCGAGAAGCAGTTGCAGAGCCTGAGGGCGGAGTCCGAACGTCTCCAGGAGCTGCATAGCCACATCGAGGACTCGGCCAAGCTGGTCAAAGAGAAAGACAAGAAGGTGAGTCCTGTTTGATTCATCCGAAAAGGGGCTCTTGGACTTGTCCTATTGCCTCCAGTTTTGGTCACCACACTATAAAAAAGATGTTGAGACTAAGAGTGCAGAGAAGAGCAACAGAGATGATGAGGGGACTGGAGGCTAAAACATACGATGAATGGTTGCAGGAACTGGGCATGGCGGGTCTAATGAAGCGAAGGATCAGGGGAGACATAATAACAGTCTTCCAATATTTGGGGGAGCTGCCAGAGTGGAGGGGGTCAACCCAGTGGTGAAATGTAAAATTTGTTACTACTAGTTTTGTGGGCGTGGCTTGGTGGTGGTGGTGGGTAATGTGACTGGGTGGGCGTGGCCAACTTTTTTATTTTATTTTATTTTACTTTTACAACCTCTTGAAGAGGTTGTAAAAAAATGCTTTTAAAAGCCTCTGATGATCAGGCAACTCAGCTGGGATCGTCAGAGGCTTTTGAAAGCATTTTTTTTTCTATCTAGTCCAACAGTGGGTTGGACTAGAAACCTCCAAGGTCCCTTCCAACTCTGTTATTCAGAGTTGGAAGGGACCTCGGAGGTCTTTTAGTCCAACCCACTGTTCAAGCAGGAGACCCTATATCATTCTGGAGAAATGTCTATCCAATTTCTTCTTAAAAACCTCCAGTGTTGGAGTACCCACAACTTCTGGTGGCTAGCCGTTCCACTGGTTAATTGTTTTAACTCAAGTTAGTCCGAGAGCATCTTTTCAGCATCTTGTTTGTTATGTCCTGTGCATGGATAAGCCAATAATTCTTTATATAAGAGTTGATTGCACATTTTGAGTATATAATTTAAGAGCAGATTAACTTCTCAGTTCTGGCTTTGTATGTTACCGCCAATGTATAAAATTAGGTATTTTGTAGAATGTCTAGGAAATCTATAGAATGCCAAAAAATGGGACATCAAACTATGAATGGCCTAACCTCTCTTTTAAATTGTTTTTAAAATTTTAAAAAAATTTTAAATTTGAAACTTGTCTTATGAATTTGAGGTGTTTTAAATTTTGTTTTCCGGGCCAATTATTTAATTGTATTTTAATGGTTTTTTAACATTTATATTATATGTATTTTATTTGGCTGTTCACCGCCCTGAGTCCTTCGGAAGTAGGGCGGTATACAAATTCAATAAATAATAATAATAATAATAATAATAATAATAATAATAATAATAATAATAATAATAATAATAATAATGAAAAGCTTAATATTTTGGACATTTCCTAGGCATTCCATGCAATGCCAAAAGGCAAACTGGCAAAGTATATAAAATATTCCTGCTAAAATGTCAGTCAAGCCTTCCTCAAGTAGGTTACAGCGGCACTGAAAAAAGTGACTTACGACCAGTATTGGCTGGCTGGGGAATTTTGGGAATTGAAGTCCACAGATCTTAAAGTTGCCAAGGTTGGACGCCCCTTGTGTGAACTGAAATTAGCTGAAATTCCTTCTCTTTTTCTCAACTCAGGTCTTAATTCTTTTGATTTCTCACTCCTTTTCTGGGCTTACCTCAAAAGGGTATGGACCTATGGAAATTAAGCAGAAGAATCCAGATGTGTGGCTTACTGGGTGTGAAAAATAATGGTTGCCCTGGTGTCACTATTTCCCTTCCTTCCTCGGCAGATCACAGAGCTCTCCAAAGAGGTTTTCAAACTGAAAGAAGCTCTGAAGGACCTTTCAGAGCTATCTAGTGGTGCTTCCCCTAAAGGGATCTTCTCATCAAAGACAGAGTGTGAACTGGACGTAGCTACCTTCCAGAGGAGAATTAAAGATCTGGAGCAGCAATTGATTGTGAGTATCTTACAAAGGAAGGAAAGGAGAATTAAGGAGAGACTCAAAGAGATGTTTTAGGAGGGTCCTTCAAGCTCAATTGTCTGGTTCCTTTCACTTGAGATGGGTCAGGTGTTCCTCGGAAAATGAACAGAGAGTAATGCATTTGTAAGACTATATTTGGAATAGCATTTAGACTTATATACCACTTCACAGCAAATATATACCACATACATATCACTTTACTGACCTTGGAAGGATGGAAGGCTGAGTCAACCTTGAAGTGGTTAGGATTGAACTGCTGGCAGTGAGAAGAGTTAAGCCTGCATTCTAATCATGGCACCACCACGGCGCTTAGATCCAGTTTTGGTCGCCACGATACAAAAAAGATGTGGAGACTCTAGAAAGAGTGCAGAGAAGAGCAACAGAGATGATTAGGGGGCTGGAGGTTAAAACATATGAAGAATGGTTGCAGGGACTGGGTATGTCTAGTTCAATGAAAAGAAGGACTAGGGGAGATGTGATAGCAATGTTTTAATATCTGAGGAGCTGCCAGAAAAAAGAGGTAGTCAAACTATTCTCCAAAGCATCTGAGGGCAGGACAAGAAGCAACCGATGGACACTAATCAAGGAGAGAAGCAACCTAGAACGAAGGAGAAATTTCCTGACAGTGAGAACAATTAATCTTGCTTCCAGACATTGTGAATGCTCCAACAGTGAAGGTTTTTAAAAAGAGATTGGACAACCATTTCTCTGAAATGGTATACAGCAGGGGTCAAACCCGCGGCCCATTGGCCAGAGGCGTCACGTGCTGGCCACGCCCATCCTGTTTAGCGAAGGGGGGGGAAAGTTGCAATACGTCACGTGATGTGTCATTGTGAGTTTGACACCCCTCATATAAGGTCTCCTGGGTGAGCAGGGGGTGAGACTAGAAGACCTCCAAGGTCCCTTCCAACTCTCTTATTCTGTTAAAATCCCACCTCCAGATGAGATGGAGATGACCTGTGTGCCATGTATTTCCACAGTTCCTTTAACAATGTAATGGCACATATCGTAATCAACCAACCAACCAATCAAAGCTCTTGACTATGAGTATATCTTGCTTGAATAAAAGGAAGAAGTTTGCATGAGATGGAACCAATTAGAAGAGATGGGATCCGTCGCATGAGATGGGACCAACTCTTGAAGCTCTGGTGGTTAGCTAAACGCCTCTGAAAAACCCAATGTCCTGTAAGAAAATTTAAAATTAACCCGCACAATCTTCATAGGATCAAGAATAGCTAATTGGGAATCCCGTTAATAACCGAATAAACTCACCTGGTAAATTTAGAATGAGGGCTGTTAAGCAGGCAAGCTCTCCTCAGACAAGGAAAAGGTTTGGAGACGTTTATGACCTCAGTGAATTCCATTTGAAATAGTCGTAGCTGAGCCATATCGGTTATTTTATTTTAAACTATTTCTCTTAATTCTCTTTTTGTACTAGGAATCTGAGCGACGCCATAGCAATATCATCTCTTTGTACAGAGGGCACCTTCTCTATGCTATCCAGGTGAGTTGGCCCAGGTCTTCTTCGTTCCTGACAATGAGTTAGAAATATTTCATAGGGGGGGTGGGAAAAGAAGAAGAATCTGGAATATGTTTGGCAGGGACCCAAAGTTGAGAGGAGGAGGAGGAGGAGGGGCTAGAGGACTGGACTGCCGTTTGAATGTGGGGACACAGCTAGTGACAGGGACCCAGTTGGTGGGTCTGAATGTGAATGTGAGAGGGGGCACAGGGGTTGCCTGAACATCTAGAATGACTAAAAGGGACCTTGGAGGTCTTCTAGTCCAGCCCCCTGCTCAAGCAGGAGAACCTATACCATTTCAGATAAAGTGACTGTCTAAACCAGGGGTGTCAAACTCAAAGCCCGGGGGCCGGATCCGGCCCACGGGTGCTTAGTTCTGGTCTGTGGGGCTGTCCTGGAAACAGTGAAGGACCGGCCTGCAGTGCCTCTGCCAGAGAAAATGGAGCTCAGGAGGGCTCCATTTTCGCTGGCAGAGTTGCAGGAGGCCCTCACGGCCAAAAACAGAGCTCGGGAGCCCATTTTCACTGGCAGAGCACTCGGGCCACCACACGTGCCCCCGACACAAGTGATGTCAAGCTGGCCATGCCCACCCCAGGCCCCCAAGGTCAAACACCCTCAATGAAATCGAGTTTGACACCCCTGCTCTAGACTCTTCTTAAAAACCTCCAGTGATGGAGCATTTACAACTTCTGGTGGCAAGCTGTTCCTCTGGTTAATTGTCCTCACTGTTAGGAAGTTTCTCCTTAATTCCAGGTTGCTTCTCTCTTTGATTAGTTTCCAACCATTGTTTCTTGCCCTGCCCTCTATTTGGGGGGTCTGTGTGTGTTTGCGTGGATTTGTGCACGCACACACTCCCATGCTTGTTCCAAAACTGATTTTGGCTTTGGAGCTGAATAGCTGCCCATCCCTAATAACTAATGTGTCCAAGTTAGTTTAAAAGTCCTGTTCAAGCAATAAAACTTCGCATCAGGAATTAGTTATCCTTCATGCTAGTGCACACAGATAGTCCTTAAATTACAAACACATTTGAGCCCAAAATTTACGCTGAGAAGCTTGTTAAGTGGGTTTTGCCCCATTTTACAATTTTTCTCACCACATTTCTTAAGTGAATCACTGCAGTTAAGTTAGTAACACAGTTGTTAAGCAAACGTGGCATCCCCGTTGACTTTGCTTGTCAGGTCGCAAAAGCAGATCATGTGACTCCGGGACATTGCAACCATCATGTGAGTAAATCACGTGACCACGGGGATGCTGCAATGATCATAAGTGTGAAAATTGGCCATAAGTCACTTTTTTCAGTGCCGTTGTAACTTCAAACAGCCACTAAATAAACTATTGTAAGCCAAGGACTACCTGTATGGCAGTATTTCAATTTATTTTGACTCTTTCATAGAGCCAGTTTAGGAATAAACTATGCAGGCCGATGTCCAACTGGTCAGCATCAGAGCCTCTGAAAAAGGCTCAATTCCCCGAGTTCTAAAGTCTTTCCTGGACCAAATTCTTATCTTTCCAGCCAGAGTTAAAGTATGGAAAGGAATAAGTAAATAAATAAATATATAAATCCTTTAGAACCATATTTCTCAACATTGGCAACTTTAAAGATATGCGGACTTCAACTGCCAGAATCCCCCAGCCCACAAAACAACAATCACAAAAACCCATCCCAGACCTGATGGGATGGGTGGCTATAACTGGAGAGGAAGTGTCTCAGATCATCCAGCCCCACGCCACGTAGGCCGTTATAGGTCATAACCAGCAGCAGGAATTGAATCCAGAAGCCGACTGGCAATCAATGACGCTCACAGAGCAAAGAGGTCATGAGAGTTCCTTGGTGCTCTCTAAGCTTGTTTTCTTGGAGACGTTTCATGACCCAACTAGGTAATATTATCAGTGCTAGAAGGGAGTGGGGTTTATGGAAAGGAAGAGTGTGGGGTCTTTTGTGCTCTCTGAGCTTGGTGGAGTTTTTTGCAGACATTTCATTATCTAACTAGATAACATTATCAGGGCTAGAAGGGAGTGGGGTTTATGGAGAGGAAGAAGAGGAGGGGGAGAAGGAAGAGTGTGGGGTCTTTGGTGCTTTCTGAGCTTGGTGGTTTTCTTACAGACATTTCATGACACAACTACCTAGGTAACATTATCAGTGCTAGTGTGATTAGCACTGATAATGTTACCTAGTTGGGTCATGAAATGTCTGCAAGAAAACCACCAAGCTGAGAGAGCACCAAGCACCCCTCATGTCAACTCTGAGCTACAAACATTCTCCTTTATCAGAGAGATCGTGACCACTGATCTTGTAGGGATTCCCTCGAGCACAATCTCCTTGAATAGTGAGATTACAGATCTGTTGTTGGACATCTGTCCTCTTGTAGGAACAAAGGCAAAAGTCCTCCTACCAGCCAAAATGCTTGATTAAAGGCTGAGGAACATCTCCAGATGTTCATGATCTCATTTTTGTTTTTTTCCCCTTTCTGCTCCTCTCAGGGCCACATGGATGAAGATGTCCAAAGAATCCTCTTCCAGATTTTGAAGATGCAAAGTCTCCAAGAACAAGGCAGATGAGACAAGGCGACTGGTCGCAGACTCGAACCCGGGGTGGGGTGGGCAGGCTGGGACATTTCCTTGGGGAAGAAGGACATCAAGGTCACACCAACTATCCAGTCCAATGGTGAGCCAGGAAGGGAGTAGAGCAGCTGGAACCCAAATGCCTTTGAATTGCTTCACAGCAGGCAAGAAATCCTTGGCGCCGTCACTTTGCCATGTCCACGGTGGCCAAAGCTCTCCCGGCTGAATATCTGCCTGCGATCACAATGTTAAAGGCTACAGGGTCATAGCAAGGGGGTAGAGTAGAAAGAGAGATGAAAGATCTAGGGTGAGACAGGGGTGTGATCCCTAGTGGCCAGCTGTTTATTTCCACTGCATCTAATGGCAAAAAAAATATTGAGTCCCTATGCTTCCTTACTGGGGAATCTCACGCCAATCGGTCTTTCGGATCACAGACTACCGACAAGGTTGTTGTTTTGGTAAAATGGGGGCAAATATGTAGTTTTGACTTCTGTACCAGGGTGTTGGTGTGTGAGTGTATGTGTTAAATGGTTGAGTTGAGGGTCACATCTGCATAATCGAAGCTGGATTTCCTTTTAACGTGTTTTGTAAAAACATGCAGAAAAGGAGCAGGGCTGCAATCTTGACTTTTTTGCCCGCCCTGCTTGTGCAGAGAAGCAGTGGGATGGAAATGTAGTAATCTTTTTTTTAACACGGAGAAAGGACAAAGTTAGTTACAGGTAGTCCTCGATTTATAATCATTTAATGACCAGAGTTACAACAGAACTGAAAAAAATGACATATGACAGTTTTTCACACTTATGACCATTGCATCCTCCCCAGTCACGTGATCAAAATTCAGACACTTGGCTACCATCTCGTATTTATGACAGTTGTAGTGTCCCAGTGTCACGCATTCCCCTTTTGCGACCTTCTGACAAGTCAGTGGGAAATCCAGATTCGCTTAATGACCATGTGACTCATTTAACAACTGCAGTGATTCACTTGTCAAGAACGGTCGTGAAATGAGGCAAAATTTACCTAACAACTGTCTCGCTTAACAACAGAAATGTTTGGCTCAATTGTGGTCGTAAGTTGAGGACTACCTGTATGGGAAGTCTGGGGTCTGAAAGCAAGTCACTGTATCTGCTGAAATATTACAGAGTGTGAAAAACAACCCTGCCAAGATGTTACATTAGGCAAATGAGTTTAAATTCTTAACATTTAATCACTGTTAATTGTCTTTTAAAATTGAAATGATTGGGATGAAATGCCCAAAGCTGGGAAAACTTTTAGTAGCCAGGGGGAAAAAATGCAATTATAGTCTTCCATAATTTTAGCATGCATTTGAGAATGAATCTCAATGGCTTAATTTCTGGATCAGAGTGCAAATAAGATAATGGTGCAAATAAGATTTCCAGTCAAATTATGCAACTCCTTAGCCTTTCCCGTGACTTCCAATGAATTATAGTAATTTGTGCTAAAAAGTAAAAGAAGAATTTCTTCCTGCACTGAGCAGAATTGGATATTGTCTAGGGTTCCTTTCATTCTACCTGTATGTCTGGTTTTCACAAAAATCAAGATGGCAGCCACAATACAGATAGTCCTTGACTTACGACAGTTCATTTAGTGACCGAAGTTACAATGGTACTGAAAAAAGTGACATGATAGTTTTTCATGCTTACAACCATTGCAGCATCCCCATGGTCAAGTGTACAAAATTTGGGCACAGGGCAACTGACTCATATTTATGACAGTCGCAATGTGATCCCCTTTTGGGACCTTCTGACAAGCAAAATCAATAAGGAAGCCAGGTTCACTTAACAACCGTGTTCCTAATTTAACAATTGCAGTGATTCACTTAGCAACTGTGTTAAGAAAGGACGTGAAGTGGGCCAAAATTCACTTAAGGAACACCTCACTTAGCAACAGAAATGTTAGGCTTAATTTTGGTCGTAAATTGAGGACTCCCTGTATTGTGATAAGAGCTCTGCTTTGGTTTAAAATGTGCCTCGAGACTGCCACCTCTTTTTTGGGTGGGGAGCTCACCCCTTGAGGACACCCCTGATTCTGTGGCCAACTGACTTGGTTCCTTGATTCTATGCAGGCTTCCAAATGACATTCTTCCAGATACAGTTTTTTTTAAGGTGCATTTTAAAATCTGGAATCTCTGCACAAGGAAACCAAGATTGTAAGGCAAGGATGTGAAGCCTTTAAATTTAGGATGGGCGAGGTTTGATTGTAGGGATGAGTGAACTTGGTGGCTCCAATGGTCAAATTCTGTGGACCACTGTTGGAATTTTTAAGGAAAAGGTCCAGCCTGTGTTTTTTTCAGTTAGGATTAGAGATTAAGTTTACTTTTGCTGTATTGTAGAACAGTGCTTGTTAACCATGACAACTTTAAGATGAGTGGACTTCAATTCCCAGAATTCCTCAGGCACCCATGCTGGCTGGGGAATTCTGGGAGTTGAAGTCCACCCATCTTAAAGCTGCCACAGTTAACAAATACAACCATTGTTTAGTTTAGTTTAGTTTATTTGATTTGTATACCGCCCTACTCCCGAAGGACTCAGGGCGGTGAACAGCCAACAATAAAATACATAGATACAAAAAATTTAAAACCAGAATAAAATCAAATTAAATCATTTTGGCCCAGACAGATTAAAACACCCCAATAATTTAAAAACAGATTAAAATTTACATATTTAAAAAGGGAGAGATTAGGCCAAGCCCGCCTGATGGAATAAAAAGGTCTTCACAGCACGGCGGAAGGAGCACAGATCCGGGATCCTCCGTATCTCCGGGGGGAGCTCATTCCAGATGGTAGGTGCCCCCACAGAGAAGGCGCTCCCCCTAGGGGCCGCCAGTCGACACTGTTTGGCTGACGGCACCCGGAGGAGTCCCTCTCTATGAGAGCGTACTGGCCGGTGGGAGGCTATTGGTGGTAGTAGGCGGTCCCGTAGATAACCAGGACCATACTGCACATGCAGCCTTTCTTGAAATGAAAAGAAAACAAAGTCATTGGACTCAGCACCGGTTGGATGATGGTTCAAATGTCCCTTCCACCTCTCTTCGCTTTTTATGATCTATAAAGCAGAAGTGGGCAACGATTGTGGACTTGAACTCCCAGAATTCCTGAGCCAGCCTGACTGGCTCAGGAATTCTGGGAGTTCAAGTCCACAAGTCATAAAAGGGACATCGTTCCCCACCTCTGCCAGAGTTCAGAAGCAAATTGACCACAAGAATTCCATAACTGCACATCGTTGTTAAATGCAAAAGTTGCATAGAGGGTTTGACTACTGAGCTGTGGATTTGGGGCTGTGTTTTTGTGTATATGTGCGTTTCAAAGGCCAAACAATGAATACAGGAGTGGCAGTGAGATAGGTTTAGCTAAAGATGCCAACCTTACGCCTGATTTTGCTTCTGTGCATTCATACGGAGCTTAATGAAGACAAATAAAGACAGTCCTCGTTTAGCGACTGCCTCATTTAGCGACCACTATTACGACAAGGATGGAAAAAAGTAACTTGGCCAACTGTCCTTGCATGGATGATCTTTGCAGGTCTGGAAGGAAAAAGGAAAGCTGGAGTGAAACGTTGGTTTCACTTAAATGACCGCTTTACTTAACGACTGAGGTGCTAGTCCCAATTGGGGTTGCTAAATGAGGACTACCTGTACAGTCTTTTTAGAGAAAGTGTTCCCTGCTAAATACAGGCAGTCCTCGAGATACGACCGTAATGGAGCCTGCCAATTACAGTCACTTCTTGAGACATTCATTAGGTGAAACAACTAATGCCCCCATTCCTTGGCTCTCCCTGATAGAAACGCTAAACGAACCAAAACAAACAGGAGTCATTCAACAGAGCCTCGGAGGTGGGAGAGACCCTCAGAGGGTTGTCTGCCATAGGCCTCCCGAGTCTATCCCCACTCGTGGTCATTCTCACTGGGGTCCCTGCAATCCTTCCTTGGCACCAGCAATTAAGGGCATATCGGGGTAGATGGAGATTGGAAGCCAAAGAAAGGAAGGAGAAATAGAACATAAACAGAGTTGGAAGGGACCTTAGAGGTCTTCTAACCCAACCCCCTGCTCGTGCAGGAGACCCTATATACCATTTCAGATAAATTATTGTCCAGTCTCTTTTTGATGGAGCACCCACAACTTCTGAATGCAAGTGGTTCCATTGGTTGATTGCTCTCACCGTTAGGAAAATTCTCCTTAGTTCGAATTTGGGTCTCTCCTTGGCTGGTTTCCATCCATTGTTCCTCATCTTGCCTTTCAGTGCTTTGGAAAATAGCTTGACCCCCTCGTCTTTGTAGGAGCCCCTCAACTATTGGAAGACTGCTATTATGTCCGCCATAGTTCTTCTTTTCGTTAAACTAGGTCTGAGGTCTTCAAACTTGGCAGCTTTAAGACTTGTGGACTTCAACTCCCAGAATTCTCCAGCCAGCTGGCTGGAGAATTTTGGGAGATGAAGTCCACAAGTCTTAAAGCTGCCAAGTTTGAGGACCCCTGAACTAGGCATACCCAATTCCTGTATGAGAACTGATGAGGATGAGAATCAGTGGCACCAAAATGTTGTAACAGGTTCATAAACTTTTGATTCCTATAGTATTTTGGAACAGGGTCGTTGGGTCCATGACCCTGTTGCAAAATATTGCAGAATATTTATATTCTTACTGCCTGCGTAAGAAACTGATCCTGCAGGGGCAGGTGACTTTCTCCGAGGCTTAAAAATCAAAAAGACAAGTTAGCTGGGCCTCTGGAGCAAACTTGGGTCCCGCTTGGGTGAGATCTCCCCTTCGTTTCTGTGGCTTCTGAGCCCCAAATTCTCATTTCTCCTTCCTTTTTTTGGCTTCTGAGCTCCAGCTGATTTGGTGCCACTGCCTGATTTCCATTGGGTGGATGAAGGTACCCAGCCGGATGGCGGATGGGTGGGTGAGCCCTGCAGCATCCCTGCAGTCGGTCATAAGAGTGAATTACTGCAGCCATCGTATCTTTGAAACCAAGTTGCAAGTAGCTTTTGGGTAGTCGTTTGTAACTTCAAATGGTTTCTAAGCATTCAGAATACAGAATAACAAGAGTTGGAAGGGATCTTTGAGGCCATCTAGTTCAACCCCCTGCTCAAGCAGGAGTCTCTATACTATTCCGGACAAATGGTTGTCCAATCTCTTTTCGAAAACCTCCAATGATGGACTTGTCATTGTTTTTCCTTGAAGACGTTTCGCTTCTCATCCAAGGAAGCTTCTTCAGTTCTAACTGAATGGCGGAGAACAGAAGGATTTATATTCCTTGCAATCCTTCTGTTCTCCATCATTCAGTCAGAACGGAAGAAGCTTCTGGGATAAGAAGCGAAACGTCTTCAAGGAAAAACAAAGGAAGTCCAGGTTTTTTTTAAAAAAAAGCACCTTCGGGACAACCATGACCTGGATGACTGAGAATCTTCATAGACCGCCTCCAATGGAAGCAAGATGCTCAGCCTATTCCAAATATTAAGATGTCGGTTTTTGCATTTAAGTCTGTGTGTGTTGTCTGAAGGGCCAACCTGGGTCAAAGTAGCCTAGGGAGACTGCATTTCAATAGCGGCTGGGGAGTGAGGGCATTTCTGGAGGGGCAGTCAGGACTTTTAAGGGGGAAACTGGTTTTCTTAAGCATCTTTAAGGCACAATGGAATTTTTAGCTCTAGTAATTCTGGGTGGGCACAGAAGGAATGTTGGCAATCCACTATTTTTCCATCCTGACATTAAAAAAATTGGAAATTCTGGACAGGTGGGGGCATCATAAGATAAAGCAACAGGGGAACAAGGGTGGTTAATAATTTCCTTGCATGGTTCAGCAGAGGATCTGTACGAAAATTCACTGTGTCGCTGCCTTTCTTTTCACAATTCACAGCAATAAAACATCTGCCTTCACTCTGTTTATTTAACTTTTTTCAAAATCTTGAGGTTTGGCAGGTTGGTGATCCTGTTTCTGCCAGTTCTGTGATAAAAACTTGAACTGATCCCCATTATTGGGGAAAAAGGAGGTCCCAGCAAGAGGGCTAGAATCAAGATCACATGAAGTCTTAATACCACTTTATAATGCCTGGGTAAGACCACACTTGAAATGCTGCATCCGGTTTTGATTACTATGATATAAAAAAGATGTTGAGACTCTAGAAAGAGGGCAGAGAAGAGCAACAAAGAGGATTAGGGGACTGGAGGCTAAAACATATAAAGAACAGCTGCTAGAATTGGATGTCTAGTTTAATGAAGGACTAAGCGTGACGTAATAACAATGATCCAATATTTGAGGGGCTGCCATAAAGAAGAGGGGGTCAGCCTATTCTCCAAAGCACCAGAAGGCAGGACAAGACACAACGGATGGAAACTAACCAAGGAGATAGCTAACCTAGAAATAAGAGAGAAATTTCCTGACAGAACAATTAACCAGTGGAACTGCTTGCCTCCAGAAGTTGCGGGTCCTCCAATACTTTAAGAAGAGATTGGACAGCAATTTGTCTGGAATGGGGTAGGATTTCCTGCCTGAGCGAGGGGTTGGACTAGAAGACCTCCAAGGTTCCTTCTAACTTTGTTATGTTATTCAGCTAAATTCTCGTGGGGAGACTAAGGCCGAAAGACACAATAACCTGCATTTTTGTCTGCTTAAAGCCACAGCATGACTGCCTCAAACAGCAGGAAGGTTTAAGAAAACATTCATTAAAATCCACTTCCCTGGAGCAGGGGACAATTAGCATTCAAATCAAATCATTTCCTTGTTATTTTCTCACTCCTTCCCGCTAGCTTAGTTTCCCAAGATCCTTTTGAAGGCATGATTAAGCCACAATATATTCCATGCAGGGTGCCCTTCTTGTCCTGTTCTGACTGCCCGATTTGAAAAGGGGTTATTATATTGCTGGCAAAAGCTTGGAAGATGTCAGACTAAATGACTGGCAGGGGAGGGGAGGGGGGGGGCTCAAAGAGAAAAGGCTAAAATATTTGGGATCCTTGGAGGGATAACACACGAGAGGAAAATTACAGAATAACAGAATTGGAAGGGACCTTGGAGGTCTCTAGTCCATACCCATAATTCAAGCAGGAAACCCTATATGATTCCAGACAAATGGCTGTCCAATCTCTTCTTAAAAATTTCCAGAGATGGAGCATCCTTCCATATTCCATTATATTCCAGTGATGGAATACAGAGTCCTCCACTTACAACCACAAATGAACCCAAAATTTCTGCGGCTAAGTGAGACAGTTGTTAATTGAACTTTGCTCCATTTTATGACCTTACTTGCTGTGGTGGTTAAGCGAATCACTACCGTTGTTAAATTAGTAACACGGTTGTAAACTGAATCTGGCTTCCCCGTTGACTTTGCTTGTCAGAAGGTTGCAAAAGGGGATCACGTGACAATGGGACACTACAACTGTCATAAATATGAATCAGTTGCCAAGCTTCTCAATTTTGAACATGGGGCCATGGGGATGCTGCAACGGTCAGTCATGTGAAAAATGGCCATAACTGAGATCATGAGAGCTCTATCAGTGGAGAGTTCCAAGGAACTTCACAGAAGCAGCAGATTTGGGGATCTTATTGCTATACCTATTGTCTTCAGATGACCAGGAACCAAATGGTTTCATACTACCATATTCAGACTTCACTATTGAATAAAAAACACTTTCCACACTTCCTTGGATGGGCACAAAACAGGAGAATGTTGGTTTGCTTCAATGGACTGTCATTATCTACACCAGCAGTCCCGTTTTTTCTGGCATTGTGGATCGGTTGGGGGGGGAGATGGGATGGTCCCACACAAGTGATGGGTGAGCACGTCCATGCATTTGTGTGAGTGGTGGGCACACACACCCATCACTTGTGTAAATGGAGCTGCGTGCACACACCACCACTTCCGCAGCCTAGTTCCAAACAAGCCACAGCCCGGTACTGGCCTGGGGGTTGGGTACCCTGATTTATACTGTTTCTAGATGCTTGTCCTTATGCACTTAATTTGGAAAAATCAGAGATACCTGATATTAGTGGGTCCCGATAACACCTGCCTTCTGATTCTTTAATTTTGCTGCACAGTACCTGTTATTGAAGAATTGGGACATTCTTCGGAATTGGGAACTAAATTGGCCTGAGTTTTTCAAACTGGATTCTGTGAAGGTACAGATTCCTGCAAGGACTTGATAGATTGATCGATCTTGACAGACGTGAACACTGGGCCCTATCTAACAAAATGAAATTCAGCAGTGAGAAAAGTACGGTTTTTACACTTAGGCAACAAAAATCAGATATACAGACAAGAAATTACAGGCTTAGTGGACAATTGCTTAAATATGAACCAGTACTGTGCTGCAGCTGGCAAAAAAAGCCAATGCAATCCTAGGCTACTTAAACAGATGTATATAATCAAGATCACATGAAGTGTTAGTACTACTTTATAATGCCTTGGTAAGGCCACGCTTGGAATCCTGCATCTGGTTTTGGTCACCACAATATAAAAAAGATGTGGAGACTCTAGAAAGAGTGCAGAAAAGAGGAACAAAGATAATTCCGGGATTGGAGGCTAAAACATATGAAGAATGGTTGCAGGAACTGAGTATGCCTAGTTCAGTGAAGAGGACTAGGGGTGATGTGATAGCAGTGTTCCAATATTTGAGGGGCTGCCATAAAGAAGAGGGAGTCAAGCTATTCTCCAAAGCACCTGAGGGCACGACAAGAAGCAACGGATGGAAACTAATCAAGGAGAGAAACAACCTAGAACTAAGGACAAATTTCCTAACAGTGAGAAAAATTAATCAGTGGAACAACTTGCCTCCAGAAGTTATTTATTTATTTATATTTTATTTTGAATTTGTATACCGCCCTTCTCCCTGAGGACTCAGGGCAGTGAACAGCCAAGTAAAAACATCAAGTACAAATATTAAAATACAATTAAAAAGACATATATAAATTTGGCCCCATTAATTAAAAACGATAAACAAAACAATTAAAAACATTTTAAAAAGTGTTAGGCCAGCCTGGCTTGCCGGAAAAAGGTTTTAAGGGCATGGCGGAAGGCACCGAGGTTATGGGTGCTCCAACACTAGAGATTTTAAAGAGATTAGACAATAATTTGTCTGCAATGGAATAGGGTCTCCTGCTTGTGCAGGGGGTTGGAATAAAGGACCTCCAAGGTCCCTCCCAACTGTTATTCTGAATTATTAACCCAAAGTCTATTTTGAACAGAATGGATCTCTCCCTCGTTGCACTCACCCATCCTATTAATTCCTGTCTCAGTGTTGACTTCCCATCTGTGACTTACTCATTCTTCCCATGTGGGTGTATTACAAACCCAACTTCCTGCTTGCCCTCCCATGTCAACCCACATGGCCTTAATCAGCCCATGTTTTCTAAGGAGCATCTGAGGGAGTTAAGAGAGAGCCAGTTGTGTAAATAGTCCGGCTGAGGAACTTTGCAAGCCAAGAGAGCTTGAAATCTGAGGCTTTCTTCTAATTCGTTTCACAACGTAAGGGTGACCATGGTGAGTCCCTTTCCCTCTTTACTGCCTAAGATGCTTTTCCTGATTTTGGTCTGGTTATCACTTCATCCTAAATGAAGCAAAGACAGAATGTTTTTTTAAAAGTGAAAAGACCAAGAGATGCAGAATCCTGGAAAAATGTGTCTCCTTCGGCACTGTGAACCCTAATTGTGTAAATGTATCTGCAGATTCTCAAGAATCTGCTTAATCAGAATGGCATCTTGTTTAGGAGAAAGTCCTACTGAGCTGTTTGGGAATTAATAAAGATATTTAGGATAGCCACTGTTAGGCTGTCATGCATGTGTGCCCTAATCTCTTCGGAGTGAGATTTCCTCTGGAGTAAACATGTGTAAGAATTATGTTTGCAAAGCTAGTCAGGCAGGTGGAAGTTGAGTCTTTAAGTGCCTTCAAGTAGCATGCACAATGCAAAATAATCCAATTTCATCCAATACAGTTAGTCGAGTTATGATCACAATGGAGTCCAAAATTTCTGTTAAGTGGGACATTTGTTAAGTGAGTTTTGCCCCATTTTACAACCTTTCTTGCCACCGTTGTTAAGTGAATCAGGGCAGTTAAGTTAGTAAGACGATTGTTAAGTGAATCTGGTTTTCCCATTGACTTTCCTAGTCAGATTAGATTACAAAAAGTGATTACCTCGCAGGATGTTGCAACCATCATTAATACGAGTAAGTTGCCAAGCATCTGAATTTTGATCCCAGGACCATGGGGGATGCTGCAATGGTTGTAAGTGTGCAAAATGGTCACAAGTTACATTTTTCAAAGCTGTTGTAACTTTGGTCACTAAATGAACCATTGTAAATCGAGGACTACTTGTATTTCTGTCTCTTATTATGCTGCATGCTTATGTTGATGTGCAACAATTTTAACATCCCAAATGGGGATTTTCCTGCATTTTTTCAGCGTCACAATATTGTACTCTCATTGTAACCGTTCTAGAATGAGAATTTCTAGTATTCTAGAGTATTGTACTCATAGCCATTTCTCACACTTGTCAGAAAGTTTGTTTGCTTTGCTACAGTTACACACCATTAAGCGGATAATAGAGGCAAAAAAACACATGGTGCATATTTTTGTGAAACACAATACCCATATTTACCTTATCATGACTTGATCTATATCCAGCTACAAAGTCATTTGACACCTGTCCTGCATTCAATCATCTGTAATTTGAGTCTTTTCTGTTCCTGTAGATATAGTTTGTATCTGATGCCGGGAGGGGCCCTTTCAGCTTGGAAATGTTACTTTGTGCAACTGAGCAGGTTCTACACACCCTTACACATAATTGCTGGTATAGTTCTCGACTTACAACAGTTCATTTAGTGACTGTTCAAAGTTAAAATGGCACTGAAAAAAGTGACCTATGACCGTTATTCACACTTATGACTGTTGCAGCATCCCCTTGGTCACGTGATCCAAATTCAGTCACTGACTCATATTTATGACGGTTGTGGTGTCCTGGGGTCACGTGATCCCCTTGTGACCTTCTGACAAACAAAGTCAATGGGGGAAGTCAGATTCACTTAACAACCATGTGACTAAACTAACACTTGCAGTGATTCACTGAACAGCTGTGGCAAGAAAGGTCGTAAAACGGGGCAAAATTCACTTAGCAATATAAATTTTGGGCTCAATTGCGGTCGGACGTCGAGGACTACTTGTATTTGGAGACCAATGTTGGTTATCTTAGTAGACAAATGGACTGGGATCAACATTGTGGTACTTCAGTTGAGAAGAGAAAGAGGAATTGTAAATTACAAGTTTGCTCTGCAACGTCAGTACTTCTTAGTACAGTAATATATCCATGCTATTTCTATTTTTAAAGTCCAGAACAGCGAGATAACATTTGGAAGTGGCTCAGAGACACTTTCTTCATTCATCGGATCATAATTGATTCATTCTCCCAGAGATTAGAATGGCCCCCACTCTTAACACTCTTCCGGAAAGCACTGAAGACCTGGTTCTGCCAGCGGGCCTGGGGAATCCAGAGCGGGATGGAGCCCATTAAATGGCTCATGTGAACTGCTGACGCCAGGACAGGGGGTGAGAGGTAGGGGGTGATTTTGTTATATTGTACTATATTAATTTGATTCTTTTTGTTAGATTTTATTGTTTTAAATGTGGTCTTATATTCTGTAAGCTGTCTTGAGTCGCCATAGGCGAATAGCAGGGGTGAAATCTACTTACCTTCATTACCGGTTTGGAAGCGCACGCGCTGCGTGCAGACCTTCTGCGCATGTGCAAAACCTTCTGCACATGTGCAAAACCTGCGCATACGCAGAAGGTAAAAAACACATTACTTTCTGGTTAAAACCAGGAAGTAATGACACCTGGGTGGGTGGGCGGAGCTTTGCTCCGCCATTGGTACTGGATCGCCAAATCAACAGCCAAGATTGCTACCGGACCGGGCAATCCGGTCCGATCTGTGAGCATTTCACCCCTGGCGAATAGGCGGCAATATAAATTCAATAAATACATAAATAAAAATAAGAAGGGATGGGAGACAGAGATGGGAGGGATCTTGGAGGTCTTCTAGTCCAACCCCCTGCATAATCAGACTTGCAAGATTCTGTTATTACAGCCATCTCAACAAAGGCCTCATTTTGATACTTGCATTCCAGAATATATTTGTGTTCTCGACAAAAGGAAAATAATGCACATCTGAGATTGATTTAAAAACTAATTATTGTGCCTCCGAGCAGACAATGAAACAGACATAGCTTTGTTATCCTCTCTGCAAATCCAAATGGCCTATTTTACTGGCTGCTGGAGAATGGCGCTCTCCATTTCCAGATGTGGAAGCCTGCCCCAATGTGCTGCAGCTGCCAAAAAAGCCAGTACAAGTCCTAGGCTACATGAACAGAGGGATAGCATTAAGATCATGAGAAGTGATAGTACCTCTTTATACCGCACTGGTGAGATCATACTTGGAATAGTGCATCCAGTTTTGGTCTTCCGATATAAAAAAAGATATTGAGACCCTGGAAAGTGTGCAGAGAAGAGCAACAAAGATGATTAAAGGATTGGAGATTGAATCATATGATGAACAGCTGAGGGAACTGGGTATGTAGTTTATGAAAAGAATATTTATAGGGACATGATGACTGTCTTCCAGTACTTGAGAGGTTGTCATAGAAAAAAGGGGATTGTTTTATTCTCCAAAGCATCTGAGGCAGTGGTGAAATGTAAAATTTGTTACTACTGGTTCTGTGGGCGTGGCTTGGGGGGGGCTAATGTCACTGGGTGGGCATGGCCAACTTTTAAAAAAAAACTTTTTTAAAGCATTTTTTTACAAACTATTTGGGCGACTATTGTAAAAAATGCTTTTAAAAGGTAAAAAAAAGGCTTTGACAATCGCGTGTCACAGCTGTGATTGTCAGAGCCTTTTTTTTACCTTTTAAAAGCATTTGTTTTTTCCTTGGCAAAGACGTTTCATTTCTCATCCAAGAAGTTTCTTTAATTCTGACTAGATGGTGGAAGGGGATGGAAGGATTATTTCCGATTGGTTCATTAGTTCATCCAGTCAGAACTAATCCTTCCATCCGTCCCCCACCATCAGTCAGAACTGAAGGAGCTTCTTAAATGAGAAGCAAAACATCTTAAAGGAAAAACAAAGTCCAGTTGCCTTTGGAAAAAGTACCTTTGTGACAACCATGACTGAGAATCTCCACAGACGTTTAATCAGTGGAATGGCTTGAAGACTCCTGGAGTTGTGGATGCTCCATCAATGGAGGTTTTCAAGAAGAGATTGGACGGCCATTGAGATAGTGTAAGTCTCCTGCCTTGAACAAGGGGTTGGACTAGAAGATCTCCAAGGTCCCTTCTGGCTCTATGATTCTATGTTCCATGTTCTAAATATACTTCTCAACATCACTAGCCAGAAAGAGAACCAGGTACTGGTTGTAGCATAGCAGGACTTGACGATGACTTTGAAAGATGGCTAGATCTGCAGGCTTAATTCCCTTTTCCTGAAAGGGCAGAGCCAACCCTTTTGAAGATCTCAGGTCCCTGAACTCATGTTTTAGTTGTCATCTTTCATCTCAGGTGGCTGATCTCCAGGCTTGGGAAAGTGGTGGGTGAAGAGGGACAGCCACTTCTTTGACCAGTTGGGAAAAAGTAGAGTCAGCAAGATAGGTCCAACCACATTGATCTGAGTTCTTTCAAGGTATCAACAATTATGGGATGGAAACGACTGTTGATATTGCTTCTGACGACGTTCATCCAAGTTTCTTGAGTGAGTTGAGTCATCATAGGAGTGCAGAGGAGGTCCTCTGAGGGGCTGGTGCCTGGTTTACTAATGGAAAACTACAGACCAGGTAAAATTGGCAATTTTCACAGGAAATAAGATAGAAGCCAGAAAGAAAATGTATTTCTCCATGAAGCAGGTAATCAATCTGTGGAAGATGATGCCACAATATGTGGTGTTCACAGCCAATTCAGGCGGCCTTTAAGAGTAGTTTACATGATAGCAGTGTTCCAATAGTTGAGAGGCTGTCACAGAGAAGAGGGGGTTCAACCTATTCTCCAAAGCACCTGAAGGCAGGACAAGAAGTAACAGATGGAAACTAACCAAGGAGAGAAGCAACCTGGAATTAAGGAGAAACTTCCTGACAGCGAGGACAATTAACCAGTGGAAAGCTTGCCTTCAGAAGTTGTGGGTGCTCCATCACTGGAGGTTTTTAAGACAAAATTGGACAGCCACTTGTTTGAAATGGTAATCTGTTTGAACAGGGCATCGGGCTACAAAACCTCTAAGATCCCTTCCAACTGTTATTGTTGTCTCTCTTTCCCCTTCCCTCCTCATTCCCTCCCTCCCTCCCTCTCCCACCCCCACCCCCCCGTTGCGGCCTCCTCCAAAGATCTGCACTGCCTGCCTTCCCTCAGCAGCAACAGGAGGGTTTCCTTCCATTCTTTCTCTGAACTTCCTTTTAATTCCTCACTGCATGAAGTTTATTTACTCAGGCTCCCCCTCTGTCACACATGCTATCTATCCTCACTGAATATCTCTTGATTTCCCATCCCTCATCGTGTTTCTTTTCCTGCCAATTCTCCTGGCTGCAGTTTTTTTGTCTGAGAGAAACCCATAACTCACAGGAGTACGGCAGGGGAAGAAAAACAAGACTGCTGGCCAGTCCATTCGTTTTTCTGATGTGAACAAGGAGCGAGCAGGGAAAGCTGTTATTTTTTTCCCCCCTCGGTCCCAAATTCCAATAAATATCCCAGTGCAACAGGAGGAGGATTTTCAACAAAAACAACAATTGGCTGCTCTCACACACTCCTCCTGATGTTCCCATCCTCAGAAGCAGATTGAAGTTGGTGAAATAGCCACAAACACGGCATGCAACCCATCCCTAAAAATTGCATGTGCTTTATCCTGACAGATAGGTTGAACCAAGGCACTGTAAAGGTTCTCGGGAACTCTTCAGAGACTTATTAAGCCAGTCCTTTTAAGTGCAGAGCAACAGTTCAAAGGTTAGAAGGCAGTCTTTACAACTCAAAAGTCCCTTCGTGGATGCAGTTACAGCAACAGGGCTGAAGGATAAAACTAAATACTTGTTTCTCCAGGAAATTAGAAAGTGAAAACGGATTACATGACTACTGGTAGAAGATACTGAGAAAGGTGCTAACCGTGGTAATTTCATGGCAGGGATTTACCTGGTGATATTGGGGAATTTGGCTGATTTCAAATAGGTAATGAAGGGTTGTTGTTGTTTTTTTGCCTTTCTAGAAGACAATGCTCTCAAGCTGGGTGATGTTACTTACTTGGATGGTTTTCCTGAAAGAGTTTTCCGTAGCGCAGGATTCGGCTCTGGAAGAAGCCTGGAGAGACTGGAAGAAGACCTATGAGAAAGTGTACACTGATGTGAGTTTGCTTTGTTCTGAAAGAGATAAATGTCTAATTCATGTTTTAGTAATTCTAAGACATCAGTTTAGTGCTTCTAAGATTCTTCTGCTTCTCCTCCCTCCTTCTTTCTGCTTCTCCTCCTCTTTTTAAAGAAAGTTCCAATGGCACCCAAAGAGATGCGGTGCAAACTTGCTCTTTGAAGGTGCAAACTTACTTTTTGAAGGACTGTCTTCCATTTTCCTACATCTTTTTCTAGATTTTTGTGGCCTTTGTTCAGGGTCCTACAATTCTATTTTAACACATGCTCCAAACTAGAGTATATAGAAGTTGGTACCAGGGGTGGGTTCTACTTACCTTTACTACTGGTTCGCAATAGGAGTGTGCGCTGATCACCCATAATGACGTTGTGGTGAGTGGGTGGAGCCTCCCGCTGGTTTTACTACCGGTTCTATAGAACCGGACCAAACCGGGAGCAACCCACCACTGGTTGGTACTCATCTTAAACCCAGGGAAAAACATTCAATATGTACTCAGAGGCCTTCTACTCTCCTGCTGAACACCAATCTCACCACCATTGGGAGAAAGGAGTACTATGTATGTTCACCACCTTGAGTTCTAAAATAAAAGGCTGGATAAAAATCAAATAAATCAGATCCATTTTGAGAAGCTAAGATTTAAGCTGTTCTTCAATCCACAAATGATGCTTTGAGATAGGAGAGAATATACCATGACTAATTTGGTTCCCTTAGGAGGAAGAGGCCTCCCGGAGAGCCACATGGGAGAAGAATCTGCAGATGGTTGAGCAACACAACCGTGAGGCCGATGAGGGAAAACACACCTATTGGGTGAATATGAACCAGTTTAGTGATTTGGTAAGCAAACTCGGGAGTATACTGCTGATTCAGAGTTCATACATGTTGAAGGAAAATCTTCATACAATCAGAATAGAGCTGGAAGGGACCTTGGAGGTCTTCTAGTCCAGCCCCCTGCTCAAACAGGAGACCCTATACCATTTCAGACAGGTGGCTGTCCAGTCTCTTCTTAAAAATCTCCAGTGTTGTAGCACCCACAACTTCTGGTGGTAAGCTGTTCCACTGGTTAATTGTCCTCACTGTTAGGAAGTGTCTCCTCAATTCCAGGTTGCTTCTCTCCTTGATTAGTTTCCATCCATTGTTTGCTGTCCTGCCCTCTGATGCTTTGGAAAATAAATTCACCCCCTTCTCTTTGTGGAAGCCTCTCAAATACTGGAATACTGCTATCATATCCCCCCCTTATTCTTCTTTTCTCTAGAGTAGCCAAACCCAAATCCTGCAACTGTTCTTCATATGTTTTAGTCTCCAGGCCTTTAATAATCTTAGTTGCTCTTCTTTGTACTTTTTCCAAAGGCTTAACATCTTTTTTGTAATGTGGTGACTAAAACTGGATGCAGTATTCCAGGAGTGGCCTAAGGCTTTAGAAAACGGTAGTAATACTTCATATTAGCACGCATCCATTGCTATTTAGAAGCAGGTGTGTCTCTCCCCCCACCCCCCCCATGGGTGAATGCTTGAGTTGGAAGATTAAGTAGCAGCATAAAGATTGCAGGTCCTTGACAGAATAACAGAGTTGGAAGGGACCTTGGAGGTCTTCTGGTCCAACCTCCTGCTCAGGCAGGAAATCCTATGCCATTTCAGACAAATGGTTGTACAATCTTTTCTTGAAAACTTCCAGTGTTGGAGCATTCACAACTTCTGGAGGCAAGTTGTTCCACTGATTGTGCTGACTGTCTTGGAAATTTCTCCTTAGTTTTAGGTTGGTTCTCTCCTTGATTAGTTTCCATTGTTTGCTTCTTGTCCTGCCTTCAGGTGCTTTGAAGAACAGGTCAACATCCTCTTCGTTGTGGCGCTTCAAATATTGGAAGACTGCTATCATGTCACCCCAAGTCCTTTTCATTAAACTAGACCTACCCAATTCCAGCAATATGTTTTAGTCTCCAGTCCCTTAATCATCTTTGTTGCTCTTCTCTGCATTCTTTCCTTGTCCTGCCTCTTTTGACTGTTCTGTGCTGAATAGGGTTTTCTTAATTTGTCTGATGTGACAAGCAAGATGATTCGAACCTTCTGGTTTTGATGCTCTCCCCGCTTTGCGGATCATCAGCCAGAAAGAACAACATCCGTCAGTGGTATTTCAGCAAGAATGGGGTAAGTGTGGCTGCATATTTTTTCTGGCTCTTCTCTTTCTTTGTTCCTTCTCTTATACTTACACCCTGTTTGGTCGTAATTCAAGCGGAGTTGTTGTTTTTAAACAAACAGGAGCCATGAAGGGATCTGACTCACATGTTTTAGTCATTTCCTTTCATTCCTTGTTTATTTATTAAAATCCTGCCATTTATCTGGAGCTCAAAGCTCTATTTGCAGTTCTCCATTTTCCCGTTTTCCCCCACACAAATCTCATGATATAGGTCAGGCTGAGTGACTTGTGTTCATCCAGGGAGACCTGAGTGTCTATTTCCAGATTCCTCTATGCAATTTTTGGGATGTAACTGACAGGGATGTGCACGTGTCCTGTGTTTATTTCAGCCTTGAACTCCCATCCTGTTATCTGAGCATTCTAGCCCTGTTTCACTATTCTGCTAGACAAACTTTTCTTGCTCATAAACAAGTTTGAAGGGGAGATTAAAATGGCAGGATACAATAATGTTCAGACTAGAGAAGAGGAATGGGTCCACATCAGCCTGAAAAAGGTAATAGGCATCATTCTGATCACTCTCACTGTCCAATTTGTAAAATCATAATGACCTCAGAGAGGCAGACATGTAAACAAGCAATTACAACAAGCCTGAAGTGCCTGGGATCACGTCTTGTGGTCAGAGACATTTACAATTTCCTGGATTCGGCTTGCCGAATCTTGTCTTTTGCAGGAGTTGAGACAATAATGACTGGAGGAGTCTGAAGGGATCAGGCAAGTATGCCACACAAGTATGCCTCAATCAATTCAATCAGAATAGAGCTGGAAGGGACCTTGGAGGTCTTCTAGTCCAACACACTGCTCAAGCAGGAGACCCAGTACAATTTGAGACAAGTGGCTGTCCAATCTCTTCTTAAAAGCTTCCAGTGATGAAGCACCCACAACTTCTGGAGGGAAGCTGTTCCGCTGGCTAATTATTCTCGCTGTTAGGAAGTTTCTCTTTAATTCCAAGTTGCTTCTCTCCTTGATTAGTTTCCATCCATTGTTCTCGTCTTGCCTTCGGGTGCTTTGGAGAATAAGTTGACCATCTTTTATTTGTGGCAGCCCCTCAAATACTGGAACATTGCTCTCATGTTATCCCCTAGTTCTTCTTTTCTCTAGACTAGCCATACCCACTTCCTGCAACCGTTCTTCATGTTTTAGTCTCCAAGCCTTTAGCCATCTTAGTTGCTCTTCTCTGCACTTTTTCCAAAGTCTCAACATCTTTTTTGTAATGTGACCAAAACTGGATACTGTATTCCAGGTGTGGTCTTACTAAGGTTTTATAAAGTGGTACTTTTAAGCCCTAGAAAGCCTCCTTTTAAGCAAAAGGTAATGTAACTTCATTCTTCTCCCAGACCGATGAAGAATTGAAACACATGATGGGAGGTCTTCTTCCTGAGACAGTTGATCCTGACAATGCTTCTCAAGGCTTTCCCCAAGCACCAGACATTCAGCAGACACCCAAGCCCAAGAAATGTCATCAGAGACGTTATGGCACTTCAAGAAAAGACCAGGTGAGTCCTTGAACAGTCTTGGATAGATAGCTCACTCTAAGCCAGGGGTGTTCAATTCAAGGCCTGTGGGCCAGATCCAGCCTGCAAGGTGCTTAGATCTGGCCTGCGGAGTCGGCCTGCAAATATCAAAGGACCGGCCTGCAGTGCCTCTGCTGGCCAAAATGGGCCACGCCAGGGCCTCACAAGCCCCCCCCCCCCGGTGGACCATTTACAGCCGGCAGAGTGCTGCAGGAAGCCATGGAGGCTGAAAATGGGCCACGCAGGGGTCTCATGAGCCTCTCCTCGCAGCCTGTTTTGGCCAGCAGTGCTGCATAAACAGATCTCAGGGTTACCCCATAAAAATAATGTCCAGCTCCAGAATTCCAGGTGATCCCACCTGGGACATTCATAAGGGGGGGGGGAAAGAGGAGTGCCCGTAGTCTTCCATAGACCAAGGCCATGGAGCAGTGGAGCCTCCCAAAATTACATTCTGGCATCTCCCTTAAAGTATGAATGGAAGAAACAAAGCCTGTCAGATGCTTTGGGAGGAGAGGTACATTTTTTTTCCAGCAAAGTCCATCAGGGGTTTCCAGCCAGTAATAGTGACTAAATTAGTATACCACTGAAATACTGTGGACATAATATACTTATATTATACTGTAAATTATTACTAATATTAAGTTCTCCTCTAGGGCTGCGTCAGAGGTACTAACAAAGATTGATAGTCTGTTGGACAGACAGTTTTTAGAGACATCTGGAGAAATTGTCAGTTCATTTATGCTCTGCTCTATACAAGAGTCAAGCTCCATAGTAGCTGGGGACTCTACTTGTCTTTAATCTCTACATTATGGAATTGAGACTATTTGTGCCAGAAAGTAAATCTCCTTTTGTCTGGAATAGCTGTTTTGAAATCAAAGGGGGAAAAATGCATCTTGAGCCTGTGTCAAACTCCTACCCCAACCACCCCCATCCCCACCCCTCTGAGGTCAAACACAAACCCTGATGTGGCCCTCAATGAAATATAGTTTGACACCCCTGCTTTAAGCCAGAGACCCTTCCTTTCATGCAGAGAATTCCAGTTTCCATTTTGAACGGGGTTCAATCCTGCAGACTCAGTTTCTCCTCACCTGCTTTCAGTCCAGCCTTAACACAAATCACTTATCTGCTTTGGTCCTGTTTTTGGAGCAATCCACTTCACTTATGTTCCTCAAGTGGTCATCATATGTCCTTGGCCATGGTAGATATGGAGATGATGTACAGGAACTCCTCAATTTATATCCATTCATTTAGTGACCTTTGAGAAGTTACAAAAGCACTGAAAAAAGTGTCATCAGAGTTGTTATACTTTTGATGGTTGCTGCATCCCCATGGTCACGTGATCAGAACTCAGATGCTTGGCAACTGGCATGTACGTATGACGGTTGAAGTGTCCCGGGATCATGCGTGATCACTTTTTGTGACCTTCTGATAAGCAGTTATTGGGGAAGCCAGATTCACTTAACAACCTTGTTCCTAACTTAGCAACTGCGGTTATTCACTTAATAACAATGGAAAGAAAGGCCGTAAAATGGGGCAAAACTCAACAGCTATCTTGCTTAGCCAGACACATTGGACACAATTCTGGTTTTAAGTCGAGGACTGCCTGTACTAGTTGTGTTTACAATCTACTCTAGGCTCTGTCCTCAAAGCCATACATTTTCAGCTCAGCTAACTTCATGTCACATTTTTTAAAAACTTAGCTGATGAAACAAGTCCTATTTCTAAGGAGTCTTTTAGTTTCTCAAATCTGCACCAAAGAAAACCTGTATACCTGCTTCCCTCCCACCTCAGGAAAGAAAACTTCAAACTCTGTTTTTTGACTAGGCTTACCATGTTTTCAAGGAATTAAATCCCATTTTCCAGGATTCTTTTGTAGGTTGGCAGGGATGCCTGATTTTGGGTGCCAAACCAGGACAATCCTGCCAAACCAAGGCAATAATCATGCTTAAGCCATTCTATCTGTATCTCAGTTTATTGCCTTTGCTTTAATTGCATAGCTCCATTGTCAAGTCTGAATCACAACAAGATGATTATTATTTTAACAGCTGGCTCTCGCCTACAGAAGAAAACGGAGCAAGCATCGGTCTGAAAATTTGGGAAAGCTTTGTCTAATATCCATCAACGGAACTAAGAAACTGTTAGGAAGGCGGTGTGGGTGTATAAGCCGTTATCGTCGTCGTTGCCAGAAATGTTGTAAGCTGGCTTTGTAGTGAAGACAAGGCTGTGACTCAAGATTGCTTATAATAATATGAGCAGGATTAAACAGAATCTAGCAGATTTCCCATCTGCTAGGCAAACAGATTCCCCCAGACTAGAGCTGTCTCTCACTTTTTGTTCTAATACTTAGTTTCTTAGTACTGTAGGTTTTTCTCCCCTGTCCTGCAACATGATATTTAGGTCCAAAAGTTTCATCTTTTTAAAAATATAGTGATGAATCCATTAGAAAAATAAATATAGAACAAATGTTTAGTGAAAACAAGAGGAAAATAGCCTGAAAGCAGGACATTTGGAAGTGTCTGTAGACTCTCTCTTTTAATATTCTTGTTTGATCTTTGTGGTTCATAACTTTTTGTTTTAAAAAACAAAGAAACACAAAAAGCATTTTGAACCGCAGCTTCCTTTTGCTTTCTCTGAGAAAGTAGGTAGGACATTGTTCTTTGGTCTATGTCCTGTTTGCAGAGCTCAGGCTAACCTCAGATTTTAAGTAACCCTTGATTTACAACCTTAATTGAATCTGGAATTACGGTTTTAAATCAATGTGGATATTAAGTAGGTTACCATGTGACTGGATACACCTTTACATATTTTGCAGTGGCTGTTAAGCAAATACCGTGTTTAACCAAATGCAACCAAATCCATTATACCCAATGGGCATTTTTATTGGAAACTGGAAATAAATACTGGAAAATTGCAAAAAATGTCAAAAATTGTGATTGTGTGACCATGGGATGCTGCAAATAGCAGTAAATGTAAGCTGCTTGCTAAGCACCCAAAGTGCAATCACATGACTACATGTGTTTCGAATCGAGTGTTGTAACTTCAAAATTGGGTGGTAAGAACCTTATGGGCATGTTTCATAAATCTGAATGATTGTTTTTTAGAAGTTTAGTTCAGTTTGTATTATATTTTCTAATGGAAATTTTATTTCAGCCCTATTCTGTATAACTTTTATCTGGATCATCCTAGATATCTGACTTTTTCCAATGTCCATTGCTATCAATTTCTCCAAATTTGTTAAGAATTAGCAAACTTAAATTTTAATAAAAATTGCTAATTGTGCCTGCTATAACTATTACATATGGCCACTTCATTTCATGGTTATTATTACTTTTCTGATGCAAATTAAGTTTATTGGATCTGAGAAGCAATATGAATTTGGCAAAAGGCGAAAGTGTGATTTGGAAAGTGCATGGGTGCATATGTAGCATAAAGATTTTATCCTGCTTTTAATTATTGTACTTTATGAGTAACTTAAGGTATTGAACATACACAATACTCCTTCTATTTCCCTATAGAAAGCAACCCTGTGAGGTGGGTTGGGCTATGAGGAAGGGACTGACCCAAAGTAACCCAGTTGGTTTTTCATGCCTCAGGCAGAACTAGAATTCAGTTTCCTGGTTTTTAGGCCAGCACCTTAACCACAATACCAAACTGGTACTCATATTGGGAATACTTTATCAAACACATCTTTTCTTGAATTATGTGGTTAGTTGCACAAGCCCAGGAAAATATCAAGTTATATTAAGGTTATGTACATACCTACTCATACACTGAATCACATTTTGCCTTTTGAATCTGTATAAATTCTATAGTTTATCAAGATGTTGTAAATTGTGCAGGTAAAACCTTGCTTTGAATTATGCTTTTGCTTTTCCTCCATCTGAATTTCACTTGTGCACAATTGTATTGGGCAGATTTGAATGGAAAAATATTTCTATGGTAAATAGTCAACACCAACTGCATGGTACATAGCAAATCACTTCAGTTTCGTCTGTAATATTTTTTGTGCCACAACTTGTTTGTCATAGATGGGAATGTGTTTTTTTTTTGCTTTGAATTTTGAAATAAATTTTTGAAATTGTGTATTTTTGTATTTATCCCAAGTCATTTTCTTTTGCACTCATATTATCTTGGTTGCAGGAAGAATTAGAAAGCTAATATTCAGAGATCCACTTACTTATTCTTTGCATTTATGAATAAATAAAATGGCTATCAAGGCAAATTACTGTACATGGGAGATTTCCCAAGTTTTTTTTCTCATAAAAGCAATCTTGTGAGATAGCTGGACTGAAAGAAACTCCTCAAAAACCATTCACTGATCTCTTCAGTTAGCTGTGACTGTAACACTAAATGTAACTGAAAGCCAACACTGTAAAAACTTGCTTTTTTCCCTATATAAATTCCTATTTTCCATAGAACAGGACAGGGCTCTTGGTGCTCCTCTCCAACAACTAAGAATCAGAAGCAGAGCTTGAAGTCTTATCTTTTACTGAAAATTGGAAAGCTCTTCTCATAAAAGAACAAGTTGACAAAGACTTGATGGCATGTAATCAATTTAAAAAAATCATTAGTTAAGCATTAAGACATTAGATCTAGTTTTATACCTTTCTCGGATAAGTGAGGCTAATTCATACTTATATTTTCAGTCTTTTAATCAATCAATTTTGTGAACATGCTATTAAATGTATCAATATTCAGACAAATATAAAGTATTTGTATCAATTTCCAAAATTGACATTTGGACAAAAGCCAGAGCTGAAGAGCTGTGATGACGCAATGGTTAGAATGAAGTATTGCAGGCTAACTCTGACCACTGCCAGAAGTTCGATCCAGACTGGCTCAAGGTTGACTTAGCCTTTCATCCTTCACAGGTCGGTAAAATGAGGACCCAGACTGTGGGGGCAAGAGGCTGACACTGTAAACTGCTTAGAGAGGGCTGTAAAGCACTGTGAAGCAGTATATAAGTGTAAATGTTATTGCTTGGTGAACATAAGCTTAGATTTCTGTAGCAGCAATTCAACAAATTAAAAAGAAATGCTGAACCCATTTTTTATTATGCCAAGAAAACAGCACGGAGGTTTCTGCTAGTCAACAGGATTCAAGTTTAACCTCATGACAGATTTATACAGTACAGCCCAATTCAATTAATTTAATATCTTTGAAATGTTTGTTCTTTAGTATTTGTTTAGTCTCTGTATTGAACTTCTTCTCCAGGCAGTTTTCTGTTTTCAATTAATTTGTTTTTTCATTGAGGTCTTGTTGTTTTTACAGTAATGATATTCTCAATTTTTCTCTACACCACAATCTGTGGTTTATTTGGAAAATAGCGTTTACTTGGGCAGTATTCCAACATCTGAAAAAGAGTTGTGGTTGTAAATTGAGGATTACCTGTATTTGCTTTTGCTGATGATATTTTGGATTAAGTGCCTTTCCTGTTCTATTTCCTGAGCTTTTACTATTTCTATTTATTCCTTTGAGTTTGTTTTTATTGTCATAGAATAAATTTTTAAAAAAACTGGAATTGGAAGGGACCAGAAAGACCATCAACCCTGAGATCATTGGGGTGAAAGAGATTCACCAGCCTAAAGTCAACAAGCAACTTTTAAGAGATAAAGATGGTCTCAAACTCAAGATCTTCCTGCTTCTAGCCAATAACCTTAACCTCCACTCCACAGCTGTTCATTTAATGACTTGCCTCTAGGCTACGTTACAGTTCCTAATAGAGCCATTTCTTTTTAATCTTAAAATAATGATTTGAAAATAATACATTGTGTATCTAAGAGCAAAGAGCACTCCAGCAATCTGTTGTGTAACTAGTAAAACACCTTCATCTCTAATACAGAATGCCTTTTCCACTGAACCATGAAAGATAACAATTTCCTTGTCCCAAAGGCACTTTTTCCAAAAGGCAATTGGACTTTCTTGGTTTTTTTCTTTGAAAACCTTTTGCTTCTCAGGGTTATGACTGATCCTGAGTGCTAATGACCAAATGACTGCAAAGAATATAAATCCATTCCCCGGCAGTCAGTTAGAACTGAAGAAGCTTCTTAGATGAGAAGTGAAACATTTTCAAGAAAAAAAGCAAGAAAGTCCAGTTGCCTTTTGGATGTGACCCAACTGAAGTTCCCAAGACCTGCTCTTTCCATGCTCCAAAATGGTGGGCATCTTTGGGACCACCATGACCTGGATGATTCAGAATCTCTATAGACATTCTCAGTTCTCTTGGTTTTCTTCTCTGGGGCTTTAAGGCAATCTGAAAAGCATTGTACCATATCTGGACTTCAATTATAAAAGGAAAGCACCCAGAGTAGGTAGGTTGGGAGTAAAATTTGTACTGTGTAGGAGAGCAAAAACAAGAATTTGCAGTTGAGGGAGATAAGTAATTATCAGCTCAAACAGCAACCAATAGTAAGGGAGGATCAGACAAACTGAAAACAGCACAGAACCTCACTCAGAAGTCCCAGCCAACTTCCTTCCTTTTCTATCCCAGCAGAGACTGAGAGACTGCCAAGCCAATGCTTGGTGTCAATCTGGACAGTAGTTGAGAAAGCAAACAAATGGTGAGTTTTAGTCCGTCTTAGACATGAAAATCAGCTGGATAACTTTGGGCCAATCACCAGGAGACAGTGAGTTCCAGTTCCACCTTCAGCACGAAAGCCAACTAGGTGTTTTGGGGCCTATCCCAAAGGTGCTTTTATTCAAGAGGCAACTGGACTTTTTGTTTTTTCTTTGAAGACATTTTACTTCTCATCCAAGAAGCTTCTTCAGCTCTGACTGGATGGTGAGGAATGGAAGGATTTATACTCCTTGCAGACAGCTGGTCATTTGCATCCTTTGAGAGAATCATTAAAGCCATTTGGAGGTTTATCTGTGTCATCAGGATCACCTGAGTGGTGCAAATTGGTATGGAGCCTTCTTGGAACTACTGAAAGGACTGTGTTGTAGACTAGAGATAGATGATGTCCTATCTCTCCCCCTCTGTTGAGGGTTCTCCAAGTCAAGGACTCTCTAAAAGAATGCAAATGACCAGCTGTCTGCAAGGAATAAATCCTTCCATTCCCCACCATCCAGTCAGAGCCGAAGAAGCTTCTTGGATGAGAAGCGAAACGTCTTCAAAGAAAAAACAGAAAGTCCAGTTGCCTCTTGAAAAAAAAAAACACCTTTGGGACAACCATGACCTGGATGACTGAGAATCTCCATAGACATTTTGGGCTTAACACTTCAGAGGGTTGTTGTTACGGGGAAAATAGGAGGAAGAAGTAAAAAGGCATTTTTACTGCCCTGAGTTACTTGATGAAGTAATAAAGGCAGGACAGATATCTAATATATAAATAAACCAAGAATGATTCTTTGGGAATAAGATAAACGTAAATACTGGTATGACTTTAGAGTAAAATAACATAGTGTTAGTAACAAATGATTAAGGTAAGAAATCAGATTGTTAATTTTATATAATAAAAGCCTCGCTGCAAACACAGAGGAGACAAAAAAATTCTAATCCCCCCACTCACATAAATGACCCAAACGAAGGTCCCAAGACCTGCTGCAATATGGTAGGTAAATTGAGTTCTCCGGAAAGCGCCCCCTTTCCACACCATGAAAGCATTGGCAGCATTTTTGTGAGGTAACCAACCCCGCTAAATGCCTTGAGGTCACTATTCTGAGGGCTCATGATACTTCCTCAGCCCGAGGGGAGCTTTTCCCGGACTCCTTGCGTTTCTCTCAGGAGCTTATCCCCTCAGGACCACCAGCGGGTGCAGTTTTTCGCCTCTCTTGCCATGGCCCAAGCTGAGAGGCCATATCTGGCCGGGCTCGCTCCATCTCCTCAGAAGAATCGATGAGGCGAAGCGCGCTGGGCGGGAAAAACCAACAGGAGCGCGCCAATTTTGTTTTCCCTCAGACCTACAGCCGCCAACACGCAGGCGCCGAGGGGCGGGCTCAGAACGGCGGCAAGGGCGGCCGCTGATGGGTTGGTGGCGATGTCACTCATCGTTGTACAGCTGAAGGGCATTCCTTCCCGGGCGGGAAAACGGCGAGCGCGGTTGATTCGCCCGGCTCGTTTTGGCGGGAAACCCTCAGGGACTCTTGTGGGAAAGGAACCAAGATTTTTTAAATCGACTATTTCATTAAGGGACTGGCTGAAATCCACGTGTTAAGTCAGTATTTCTCAGCCTTGACAATTTCGTGACAGTTAGAACAATTATTCAGTGGAACTACCTGCCTCAAGGAGTTGTGGGTGGTCCAACATTGGAAGTTTTTAACAAGAGATTGGACAATTGTCTGAAATAGTATAGGGTTTCCTGCCTGAGCAGTGGGACCTCCAAGGTCCCTTCACACTGTTATTCTATTCTATTCTATTCTATTCTATTCTATTCTATTCTATTCTATTCTATTCTATTCTATTCTATTCTATTCTATTCTATTCTATTAAGACAGGTGGACTTCAGCTCCCAGAATTCCCCAGCCAGCATGGCTGATTGGGGAATTCTGGGAGTTGAAGTCTACCTGTCTTAAAGTTTGTGGAACACTGCATTAAACACACACAGGTTTGGGCTTTGGGAAAATGACCAAGACCAAACTGTCAGACAAAATGCCTTCATAGATCCAATCCAATCCAATCCTTAATTGGCCAAGTGTGATTGGACACACAAGGAATTTGTCTTTGATGCATTTTCTCTGGGTGTACATAAAAAGAAAAGATAAATTCGTTAAGAATCATAAGGTACAACACTTAATGATAGTCATAGCGTACAAATAAGCAATCAAATCTTACTAGGAAACAATATAAATCGTAAGGATACAGCAACAAGTTACAGTTATACAGTCATAAGTGAGAGGAGATGGGTGATAGGAACAAGGAGAAAATTAATAGTAGTGCAGACTTAGTAACTAGTTTGACAGTGTTGACGGAATTATTTGTTTAGCAGAGTGATGGTGTTTGGGGAAAAAACTGTTCTTGTGTCTGGTTGTTCTGATGTGCAGTGCTCTATAGCGGCGTTTTAAGGGTAGGAGTTGAAACAATTTATGTCCAGGATGTGAGGGGTTGTGCAAATTGTGCAATCCAGACCTGGGGTCATTTCAGTATCAGTTGGCCACATCCTTCATTAAGTGATATAAAGCTGACCCTTGGTTGCTATTATTTCTGGCTTTCTGCAAACCTCAAAATGTTCTGATCTTCTCTGGGAAATCTTTTTGGAAAATGTCACTTTCTATTTATCTGGCTTTCCAACACCAATGTGCAAGGAACTAAACTGACTTAGAAACCCACTGGAGTCCCTTTAATATTTGTAAAATTAAACAGAATAATAGAGTTAGAAGGGACCCTGGAGGTCTTCTAGTCTAACCCCCTGCTCAAGTAGGAAACCGAAAACCCTTTCAGACAAATGGTTGTCCAATCTCTTAAATTGATTATTCTCACTGTCAGGAAATTTCTCCTTCGTTCTAGGTTGCTTCTCTCCTTGATTAGTTTCCATCCGTTGCTTCTTGTCCTGCCTTCAGGTGCTTTGGAGCAGTGGTCCCCAACCCCCGGTCCGCGGACCGGTGCCGGGCCGTGGAGTACCTGGCACCGGGCCGCGCAGCGGCCGGGGGACAGGAACGCTGCAGTGCAAAGGCTCCTGGGCCGTGCGCAATGGGCCTGCGCAAAGGCTCCTGGGCCGTGCGCAATGGGCCTGCGCAAAGGCTCCTGGGCCGTGCGCAATGGGCCTGCGCAAAGGCTCCTGGGCCGTGCGCAATGGGCCTGCGCAAAGGCTCCTGGGCCGTGCGCAATGGGCCTGCGCAAAGGCTCCTGGGCCGTGGCCCCACCCCTGCGCGCGCTCAGCGGGCCGCGGCGATAAAAAGGTTGGGGACCACTGCTTTGGAGAATTGGTGGACCCTCTCTTTATGCTAACCCTTTAGATATTGGAAGATTGCTATCATGTCTCCCCTAATCTTTCTTTTCATTAAACTAGACATACCCAGTTCCTGCAGCCGTTCTTCATATGTTTTAGCTTCCAGTCCCCTAATCATCTTTGTTGCTCTTCTCTGGACCCTTTCTAGTCTCAACATCTTTTTTACATTGTGGTGACCAAAACTAGATGTAATATTCCAAGTGTGGTCTTACCAGGGCATTATAAGGCAGGGCTGAGGATTTCGGACAATATCTGTATAACAAAATCGCTCAGATCCAGTGGGGGAGTTGGACTCTGACTGGGTAGATTCGGGCAGGGTGACGAGGAATAGTCTTGAGAATGTTATCTGGGAAGAGTTTGACTCTGTGACCCCTGATGGGGGTATGAATACTTTGTTGCTTTTTTATCTATTACTTATTATTGATCATGCGCTTTGTTTTCCAAATGTGTGTAATAGGCATGCCAATTTGAATACCGAGGGCTCTCAATGAGCAATGCTGTGTGATTTAGTCCTGACAGCACATTTCTTTGGGCTACACCCAATAAACAGTGTCATCTCAACTGTTATCTCAAACCAGGGGTGAAATCCAGCAGATTCTGACAGGTTCTGGAGAACCGGTAGTGAAAATTTTGAGTAGTTAGGAGAACCAGCAAATTCCACCTCTAGCTGGTCCCAAAGTGGGGTGGGAATGGAGATTTGCAATATCCTTCCCCTGGAGTGGGGAGGGAATGGGAATTTTGCAGTATCCTTCCCCTGCCACGCCCACCAATCAGTAGTACAAAAATTTGGGTTTCACCACTGTCTCAAACCACATGTGTATGAAATTAATACATATTTCTAATGCATATTTTCTGTGTTTTTTACAGGGCTAGATGCATCAGGAATCCTGACTATGTCCCTAACGAATACATGCACATAATAGAATAGAGTGTGCTGGGTCTGTTCTGAGTAGCATTGCCCAAAAGCATTTATTAACATTTTTTTTTCTTCCAGAAGCTTCAGAAGCAGCAGGTCATTCATTGGTGACTTTTAGCTCTACTGTACAGTAAGTAAATTTCTCATTTTTTAAACTTCTGCAAACTGATGTCTATTTACTCACCTGTTCTTTAGGATCCAATAGCCTTTGCCCTCGCTGGAATGGTTATATCCCACAATCAGCATAGCATGAGTTAGCTCTTGTTTTCCATTGTTGTGTTCTCCAAATATTCCTGGACAGAGAGAATAAGAAATGACCTAGTGAATAACCCATCCTTGCTGGCAGCCAAATGCCCTGCCCTATCTTAGTGGCAGCAGAAGCCTTTTTAATGATTGCATCTCTAATTTGAAACATGTCTTCCTGGAGACTCTTAGATTATAATGGTATTTCGCAGCTTTTTCCAGAGAACCAATCCCCTAGGATTATGTTGATCAAAGAGATTTCTTATTTTTCATTGGTGTCTTTTAGTTTTTCTTTTTTTGTCCGTTTAATGTGTTTAGCAACTATTTTATCCTGTGCTGGAAAAAAAAGTCACTCTAAAAATAAAGAATATTGAGGAGGGTCCTTGGTGCTCTCTGAGCTTGGACATTTTCTTGCAAACGTTTCATAACCCAACTAGGTAACATCATTACTGATGAAACCTCTGCAAGGAAACAACCAAACGCAGTACCAAAGCCCCCTCATTTCCACCCTGAGCTACAAACATTCTCTTAGCAACTGAGAAGGGTTTGTTGTGGTGTAACTCAAGAAAAATTCTGAGCTTTACATCTGCGTACTAGTAGTTCATTGATCAGTCTTGCAATCTTACCAATAAAATAGAGTAAATTACATAGTTGACAGGAGGAAATAAAGTGATAAGATACAAATATTGTAGGATCCTATCTGGATCGGTCACCGGTACCAAAGGCTTTGTCTTCTGACTTATTCGGACTCATGCTGGAGGTCATCTTCAGGGAATTTCTCTCCAGCACCAGTCCAAAAGCTCAGAAGATGACAATCTCTCGTCCTGGTGACCAACCCAGATTCAGTTCTTCAATGTTATTCACCTTCATTCGTTAGATATAAATGTGTTAATACAAAAAGACTATAATTAAATAAATTAATCCTCCTTGCAAGGAACCCCGATTGTTCAGTGTAATGGGTTCATAGGACCAATGTCTTAGTTATAAACTTAGCAGTCCCAATAACCACCAAGATACCTGAGCAATAGCACTTAGACTTATATACTGCTTCACAGGGCTTTACAACCCTCTCTCAAGCGATTTACAGAGTTAGCATTTTGCCCCCAACAATCTGGGTCCTCATTTTACCAATCTGGAAGAATGGAAGAATGAGTATACCTTGAGCCAGTGAGAATCGAACTGGTGGCAATCGGCAGAATTAACCTGCAATACTGCATTCCAATTATGTGCCACCATGTTAACCTAACAAAGCAAAGCCTTCAAAACAAACCAGCAAACCTAACAGAAAAAGCTCCATAACCTGACCTAGAAATAAACTAAAAGCTCTCCTTCTTGTCATCATCTTAAAAACAACAACAACAACATAACCCCTTAATACTTAGGGAGTTTGGCCTCATCAGTGTTGAATATTTGTTGGCAGAGGAGATGGCAAGAACCAGAAGGTCAACAGTGAGAGCCCTCAGGAACCTTACCTGATTTATAGAAGCGGAACTTGCTACTCCGAGCATCTACTCCAATAGAAACTGGACCAATTTTGGCCACAGCTTCCTGAAGACCTTTTTCATCATTCTCCATGATCTGTCCGAATGAGTTACATCTGGTAATAGATTCCTCAGGTTCATAGCGGCAACTCTCCCCATCCTGCAGAAGAAAACGGTGATCTGAAGAAATAGTTGCCATTGATGGGTTTTAATAGAAATTGTCTCCACCCATGACTCAAACCGTTTCCATCCTATTGCTGGAGGCATTTTCCAGGAGAGACATAGAGCAATACAATTCAGCTTGAAGCATGCAGAAGGAAAGGGCTGGGAGATACACAGATTTAATAATTTATTACCTCTCCATCATAAAGGTAGCTTTTCTCTGAATTGATCCCTCCTTGTTTCCGCACAGTTTCGAAAGCTAGCTCCATAATTCCACCATTGCAGCCATAATTCTCCTCAGAACAGTCAATCAGATTTTGTTCACTTAGTGAGATCAGCTTCCCCATCTTCTTGAAATGCATGCCTTCCAGAGCACCAGTGGCACTGAAGGACCAGCAAGAGCCACATGAACCCTGGGTTAAAAAAAAAAATCTGGAATGATCCACTGAGCATCTGAAAACTCAGAATAGAGAACCACAGAGTTGGAAGGGAACTCAGAGGTCTTCTAATCCAGCCCTCTGCTTGAGCTGGAGACCCTATACCATTGCGGACAAACGGCTATCCAATCTCTTCTTAAAAACTTCCAGTGATAAAACACACACAACTTCTCGAGGAAGCCACTCCACTGATTAAATGCTCTCAATTTATATTCCTTTAACAATTCTCAGTACTTGGTAGTAAGCAGCTGGGCAAAAATGAGTTCTGACAGGATTAAAGTTTTGGGGATGAAGCTAAGAGAGAAAAGAATTTAGCTTTATCTGCCAGTCTTCGTGAATCTGTCAAATTCTGACTTGTGGCCCAATGGACAGATCAGAACACTCTTCCTTCAAAACATCTCTACGTAATACCCAGAACCGTCCACCACAACCCACCTGATCCTTGACTTCGGTGACACCACCTTTGGTTCTCCAATCTATCTGGTCAGGAATATCTGGATCATCTGAGGATTTGAATGTGATCCTGTTGCCTTTAGTTACATTATCAATGTCAGAGAGCAGGCAATGCAGCCTCTTGTCAAGCTCTTCATTGGTCTGAGGAGGAGAAGGACAATCTTAACAGCTCTCCATTTCCACTTCTCATCTTTCTCCTTAATACGTTTTATCCCGTGATCAAATGCAAAGAATATATGTTATGAACAAAGCAAACCTGGTTATCAGAGAGCAGTTTGTGTTTAGTTAAGTCTACAACATGTGTCCCAATTTTGGCAACTTTTAAGATGTCTAGACTTCAACTCCCAGAATTCCGCTCAAACACCTGGCAGGTAAAATGCTAACATTCCCAGTCTGGATAATAGAGATGGTAAAGATCAATTCACAGAGATGGCTAAAGCCATCCAGTGTTTAAAATTAAGTATTCATAAGTGCTGGAATATTAGAAATCCGTACTCAGATGGAATGCTTGCAAATTATCAATAATTCCATTGCTCGTGGCCTTTGGCTGGGTCTGTTTGATGTGCTCTTGGCATTCTGTAGCTACAATATAATGTAAATGAGGGAGCCCAGTGGCAGAATTGGAATCATGTGGTCATCAATATAACATCGGTCATTGGATTCAGGTTCTGCAGTATAGTACAATTGTAAAAGCCATGGACTGGAAAGAGACAAGTTCATGACCACTTCAGTCATAAAAGCTCACTGGGTGCCTTTAGGCTAAGAAAGAGCAAGTACCCCAATCTTTGTCTTGAGTTTTTTTGACTTGGGAAGTGGGGATACTAGATTTGGCAGCTGGAACTTCTAGGAAAAAGGACATCTATGCCTAATAAATAAGTCAAAACTAGAGCCATTTGCTGAAATGGGCAACTAAAGAAATCTGATAGAAATAGATAGATAGGTAGATAGATAGATCCAGCCTTACCAAATCGCCAAAGTGGTTCATGCCAAGCCAGTAGGTGTATTTCCCCAGGTCAGCCTCCTTGTTATGATCTTGAATCATCTGCAAATTCTTTTACCACACGGCTCTTCGAAAGGATTCTTCTTCCTGCTAAGAAGCCAAAACGGGGAAGATCCCTTAGTCGCATCTCACCTAATAAGTGGCACCTACAAGTTCTAGAACTCATATTCTTCTCTTCCATAAAAGGTTTATCTGACTAGAATTCAATCATCCAGGAATGGACCAAACTCCCTTCAATTTTCATTTAGTACACAGAACATTATTCCCTGCAAAGCATGTCTGAAGACAGCAGAAAGAAAGTTTATAAACATTGCTATTGTAAGTTGAAATGAAGGTATGGAACTGGAACACTTGAAGGAAAAGTAGGATTTTTGTTCCTGTGGGACAGAACCAGGTATGAGGTCTACTTACCTTTACTACCAGTTCGCAAAGGGAGCACACGGTTCTATAGAACCGGACAGAACCGGGAGCAACCCACCACTGGACAGAACCTACAGAAGACTCTGAGAACATCAGTAATCACAGCCAACTCAGCCCCCATTGTATCAGAAATGTTAAACTAAAATTTGCAATTTCATTTGAGTTCTACTGGAGCAAACTCACCTGAGCGTATTCTTTACCGTGAGTGGCCTTCCAGTCTCTCCATGTCCCCTCTACGGTTGGATCTAAAGCTGTGGACAAGGTCCTCAGGGAGACCAACCAGATCAGGGCCGCCACCGAGATGGACAACATTGTCTTTCTCTAGGAGAAGGGAAGGGAAGGGAAGGGAAGGGAAGGGAAGGGAAGGGAAGGGAAGGGAAGAGAAGAGAAGAGAAGAGAAGAGAAGAGAAGAGAAGAGAAGAGAAGAGAAGAGAAGAGAAGAGAAGAGAAGAGAAGAGAAGAGAAGAGAAGAGAAGACAGGGTCAATGTAGCAGCATGGTAAGAATTAAGGCCAGCAACATCTAGCTGACTAAAGGTTCCAAACCCTGATTTACAGTGCTAAAAAGAGAAATTAAAACTATTCAATTACTGTTAATAAATGCATAGATTAAATGAGAATCTCTGGAAAGTTTGAGGTAAGAGTAACCAGCTGGAACCTCACCTCAAGCAGGTTTTTACAGAAGGCAAAGGGGAAGCTGTTAAACAAAACTGCAGCAGCCCCTTTTATAAGTGAACATATAACTGCCACTTTCCACTGGATTTAATTGACATTTTACAAGGAAATAGCACATCTCTACAATTCTTTAGAAAGCAATGTTTTTTTTTCTCATTTCAATAAGATAATGTTTTTTTAACTCTCTTGGAGATTTTATTTGGCGGGGGCGGGGGAGAGGTAATTCTATAAAGCAAAATAGCTAAAAAAAGCCACTGGTTAGACTGCTGACCTGATTTGTATCTCTTATCCCTGGAAACTTGAATAACTTTCTGTTGTTGCAACCGTTTTAATGTCCTATGAAGATAAATTTCATGTTTGATTTCTATCTAGCTCTGCTGTCTATCTTGATTCTTGGAAAAAGCATGAGCTCCATCCCCCAAACAGGAGATTTAAAGACAACTGCAGTTAATACTAATATTGGGGGACATGTCAACTGAAGGTCCATCTTTATTTGGGCAAAAGTCATGTTGGGTTCTTCAACCTTGAGAACTGTTTATTAATGCTCACACTAAAATGGTTATTATTTGGTATTTATTTTTCAGACATGGGGTCTGCATGCAATTTCAGCAGGCCTAATATAGGTAGTCCTCAACTTACGACCACAATTGAGTCCAAAATTTATGTTTCTGAGTAAGAAATTTGTTAAGTGAGTTTTGCCCCATTTGATGACTTTTCTTGCCACATTTGTTAAATGAATCACTGCAGCTGTTAAACTAGTCACACGGTTGTTCAGTGGATCTGGTTTCTGAATTTCTCGAATTTTGATCACTTGACTGTGAGGATGTTGCTAAGGTCACAAGTATCAGAATTGGTTGTAAGTCACTTTTTTCAGTGGTGTTATAACTTCGAACAGTCATTAAGCGAATGGTGGTATGTTGAGGACTGCCTGTATAGCTGGTTTTAGCCAGAGAGATCCCATTTGTTGAAAGATGTTCATTTTGCTCACTACTTTTTCTTAGATGTTTTTGTCTTGGGGTCTCTCATTCTTGGGCCTTACATCCTGGCCAATAGTAGGTTTCACTTACTTACCTTCGCTACTGGTTCAAAACTGTGAGTGCATATGTGCGCTTGCTTGCTTCACATACACGCGGCACTTCTGCACCAGCACAGAAGCTTCTGTGCATTGGCAGAGCGTCCATGATGACATCCAGGTGGGTGGGCGGAGCCTCTCACCACTGCCGCTACCGGTTCTCCTGAATTGGGGCAAACCGGTAGAAACCCACCACTGATCCTGGCCCTAAAATTCTTGGAAGGCTACATGAGAGCAAAGAACATGTATCATCCTGAAGGAAAGCAGCAGTGGAAGCAAGGCTGACCCCTCTTCTTATTGCAAACCATTACTTAGAATGTGTACCATTTTTTTTGGCCATTCGCTGGAGAAAGCAATTATGTTTGAAAGAATTGGCGGTAAAAGGAAACCAGCCCACGAAAGAATAGGGTGGCTGGACTCCCTCAAACCTAACACCAACAAAGCATAGAACAACTCAAAGAAATAGTGCAAGATTGGAAGATGTGGAGAGACCTGACACATAAGATGCCAAGTGTTGGACACAATTGAATGAATATAATCATCATCATCATCTCCCGTTTACAATGTAGTTAGATTATATGCTTTGTGGAACTTTTCTCCCATGTCTATGGTGCATATGCTTGGAGAAGGACATGTGGGCATTATTCTGTTCTTTGGTGTAGGAGAGGGGCCTGCTGAGGGTGCACGGAGACATTCCTTAAAACTGAGAGATGCTATGTAGATGGGTAATGGACAGGTACGGAGAGGTACGGGAGGTGCTGAAGAGAAAGTAATCTGAGAAAACAAAGAGATAGATAATGTATTCCTTTGAGGCATCTTGGATTAGCTGAAACCCCGGAGGACCTGTCCAATAAATCCAAAGAAGGTGAGAAATGGGCCGTCAGAATAGGAAACTATGAAATGTAATGCTTTTAAAATTTTAGGTGTGGCTTCCTGGCTTAAATTCCTCTGTTGAGATCTCCTGGGGTATACCCACCCTATTTTGCAAAATAGCTTTTACTATTTTCTTTTAATAAAATCTCTTTGTTTTCATCGATCCATCCTTGTTGGTTGAATTCATTTCCAACAGAATGAACCCACTTTTTGGAAGGAGCATCCTCTATCAGGGGTATGAATACTTTGTTGCTTTTTACCTATTACTTATTATTGATCATGCGCTTTGTTTTCCAAATGTGTGTAATAGGCATGCCAATTTGAGTACCGAGGGCTCTCAATGAGCAATGCTGTGTGATTTAGTCCTGACAGCACATTTCTTTGGGCTGCACCCAATAAACAGTGTCATCTCAACTGTTATCTCAAACCAGGGGTGAAATCCAGCAGGTTCTGACAAGTTCTGGAGAACCGGTAGTGGAAATTTTGAGCCTTTCGGAGAACTGGCAAATACCACCTCTAGCTGGCACCAGAGTGGGGTGGGAATGGAGATTTTGCAATATCCTTCCCCCAGGAGTAGGGGGGGGAAATGGGGATTTTGCAGAATCCTTCCCCCAGGAATGGGGTGGGAATGGAGATTTTGCAGTATCCTTCCCCTGCCACACCCACCAAGCCACATCACGCCCACCAAGCCACACCCACAGAACCAGTAGTACAAAAATTTGGATTTCACCACTGTCTCAAACCACATGTATATGAAATTAATACATATTTCTAATGCATATTTTCTGTGTTTTTTACAGGGCAAGATGCATCAGCAATTCTGACATTCCATGAGGAACTATGCCATTTATACCAACACAATGTCCGTAACAAACACATGCACATAATAGAATAGAGTGTGCTGGTCAGTTCTGAGTAGCATTGCCCAAAAGCATTTATTAACATTTTTTTTCTTCCAGAAGCTTCAGAAGCAGCAGGTCATTCATTGGTGACTTTTAGCTCTATATCTCAAACGATCCTTATGCTGAAAGAAGAAATTACTTTCCCTTCTTTGGATCTGGGATAGGAAAGACGGCGTATTCAGCGACTTTGCATTGATTTGATCCTTTGGCTAGGCGCATGTAACCTTTCTCACCCCAAAGAGTGGACCAGCTATGAAGGGAAGAATACAGAATGTTTATTTCTAGAATTCTGCAGCAAGGTGGATCATTCATGATTCTAGCTGAAGTTTCGCCATCCCCAGAAGCATGGTGCAAAAGGAGGCTTTTTGCCATAGGTTAACAGGGAGGCAGCCATCTTTAAAAGGAGCAACAACAGACCAGCTTCCGGGTCCATGGCTTCACAGAGGATATGCAACATGACTTCAAGATGGAAACTAAGCATCAGAAGATCTGAATATGTTTAGCCTGCAGACGTCACTCAGCATCTGCTGGGACTCACTGCATAAATGGGGCATAGTATCCTCCCCTCAGTGTGACTGGGTATATATCACACTGTGACTGACTGTAAACTGAGGGCATATACCGCTCCAGTATCTGATTCTTTTTCATATAAACGATGCTGTGCTAAATATGCCATATGCTAAATATGCTAAATAAATAAATTGTCTGCAGAATGGATGGCCGAGAGGGACTGATGTCTGAAGGGGGTTGTAACATGGAAGAGGGAATGGCCTTTTTCCATATTGCCCCAGATGACACGACTAGAAAAGAAGCACTGGGCCAAAATTACAAGGGAGACGGAAGAAGGTAAACTTCAGAAGGACCTTCCAGGTAATTTGGATAAACGTTTGGCCCCAATGAGAATTCATTTGCAATTTCCCATAGCACAGCATGATATCTTCACATGGAATATTAACACAAGATAGGGGTTGTAAGGAAGATGCACTCTTAGAACACTGTGTGTTCAGAGCAAGTCCTCTAGGTTGTCTTGCCCATCTTTACAGGAAGATAAGAAACAGAGTTGAAATATCCAAGTGCTCCAGGTAAGAAAAAGGTTCCCATTCTATTTTCAGGTGATGCTACATGGAGATCACCTTCCTCAGCTAACATCCTCGGTAGGAGTTGGACGACAACACCCTCCATCTCCAAGTACTTCAGGAGCATTGTCTTCCAACCGAGCTGAAGGACATTCTTGGGAGAAGCAAAATTAACATTTTAAGCCGCCCAGAGGTACCCTGTGGTAAGATGGACAGCCAATAAATTTAATAACTAAAATAATTTTTTCTGTGGGACAATTCCATAGGGAAAACAAGTAAGTTATACAATAAGTAAATTTCTCATTTTTTAAACTTCTGCAGACTGATGTCTATTCACTCACCTGTTCTTTAGGATCCAATAGCCATTGCCCTCGCTGGAGTCGTTATAACCCACAATCAGCATAGCATGATTTGTCTGTTTTTCTCCATCGTTGGGTTCTCTAAATATTCCTGGATAGCGAGAATAAGAAATGACCCATCCTTGGTGGTAGCCAGATGCCCCACCCTATCTTACCTGCATTTTTAATTATTGCATTTCTAATTTGAAACATGTCTTCCTGGAGATGTTTTCACCTGGGCCCCTCAGATGTTCAAGCACTGGAGAAAACCCTTAGACTATAATGGTATCTCTCAGCTTTTTCCAGAGAACCAATCCCCTAGGACTATGTTGATCAAAGAGATTCCTTATTTTTCATTGGTGTCTTTGAACTTTTCTTTTTTTGTCTGTTTAATATGTTTAGCAACTAATTTATCCTGTGCTAGAAAAAAAAGTCACTTTAAAAGTAAAGAATATCAAGAAGGGTCCTTGGTGCTCTCTGAGCTTGGACGTTTTCTTGCAGGCGTTTCATAACCCAACTAAGTAACATCATTATTGATGAAACCTCTGCAAGGAAACCACCAAACGCAGCACCAAAGCCCCCTCATTTCCACCCTGAGCTACAAACATTCTCCTCTTATTGATTGAGAAGGGTTTGTGTTGTGGTATAACTCAAGAAAAATTCTGAGCTTTACTTCTGCGTAGTAGTAGTTCATTGATTAGTCTTGCAATCTTATCAATAAAATAGAGTAAATTACATAGTCGACAGGAAGAAATAAAGTGATAAGATACAAATATTGTAGGATCCTATCTGGATCGGTCACCGGGACCAAAGGCTTTGTCTTCTGACCTATTCGGACTCATGCTGGAGGTCATCTTCAGGGAACTTCTCTCCAGCACCAGTTCAGTGTAATGGGTTCATAGGACCAATGTCTTAGTTATAAACTTAGCAGTTCTATGCTCAATATATACATTTGAATCCAGGAGGAAACATGACAATTTTAAGAATTTCTCCAACTATCTGGAGCACCCCAGACAAACTAGCTTTATCAAATCAACCTGACAGTAAGAACAATCAACTAGTGGAACAACTAGTTGCCTTCAAAAGTTGTGAGTGCTCCAACACTGGAGGCTTTTAAGAAGGGACTGGAATTTGTCAAAAATGGTATAGGGCCTCCTGCTTGAGCAGGGGGTTTATTGGCTAGAAGACCTCCAAGGTCCCTTCCAACAGAATAATAATTCTGTTATTTTCCATTAACTCCACCAGAAGCTATAAGGGAACCAAGGGAACAAAAGGTGCACAGCCCCATATAGACATGTCAGGCACTGATGTTGAAGGAGACAGAATAACAGAATCAGAAGAGACCTGGAAGATTTTCTATTCCAACCCTTGCTCAGGCAGAAGATCCAACACCATTACTGGTCAAACAACTCTCCAATCTCTTCTTGAAAACTTCCAGTGTTGGAGCACCCACAACTTCTTTTTTTATATTTTTTGTTTTACTTTTTAGTATAATAATTCCATACATATTTTGTGGACAGTGTATTGACTAGGTCAAGTCTTTTTAAAACAATGCTGACAATAATAATACAAATAAGTATGTATAATTCTAATCTTCCAACTTCAACAATACTATTCTCTCTCTCATTTTTCCCATTAATTCATTTAAACATACATAACATTTCTTTAGACCATGTATTTATTAACCTCTATTAAATTACTATTATTTAATATTTTAAGAATTACTCATTATTCCACCATAACTTCAATATTCCAGATGTGTAGTATTACTAATAATGCCAGATATTAACAATATTTAATCAATCCCAGGAATCTATTTCAAAATCCTCACAATTTCTAATCCTTAATATTTTAAAAGGGTACCCAGAAGGGAAATTTCAGTAGGCACAAAAACATCAAAAAGAGATACAAGATTCCAAGAGAGAGAAAGAGAAAAGGCTGATTAAAAAGTCAATAAATGACGGAACTTTAAAAAGGTTAAGAGATGATGGATAATGAGAAAATATATTAATAAAATGGGAAAAATAGGAGTATATATATTAATAGATAATATAACTTACCACAACTAAAATAAGTTAAGATTAGTAGATAGAAATTTAGGATTAGGTAATTTAATTGAATTATTAATATTAATAGTGTGTTAAAAGGGCATATGACGGCCGTGGCCAGGGGGGCTTTTTGTCAGGTTCGCCTGATATGCCAGTTGCGCCCCTTTCTGGACCGGGACTCCCTACGCACGGTCACTCAAGCACTCGTCACCTCTCGTCTGGACTATTGTAACGCTCTCTACATGGGGCTCCCCTTGGGGTACACCGGGAGGCTCCAACTGGTGCAGAATGCGGCCCGCGCGGGGGATTATGGGAGCGACGGGGCGCTCCCATGTGACTCTTCTCCTGCGCGAGCTGCATTGGCTTCCGGTGGACTTCCGGGTGCGCTTCAAGGTGTTGGTGATCACCTTTAAAGCGCTCCATGGCTTAGGGCCGGGGTACTTACGGGACCGCCTTCTGCCACCAATAGCCTCCCACCGGCCGGTTCGCTCCCACAGAGAGGGCCTCTTCAGGGTGCCGTCGGCCAGACAATGCCGGCTGGCGACCCCCCAGGAGGAGAGCCTTCTCTGTGGTGGCACCTACCCTATGGAACAATCTACCCCCAGAGATACAAGTGATCTCCGACCTCCGGACTTTTCGTCGGGCCCTAAAAACTTATTTTTTTCAGTTAGCTGGTCTGTCTTAATTTTAGGGTTAGTTTTAAAATTTTAATATTGATTTTAAATTGACAAGTTTTAAATTACGGGCCAAATTTATAAATTATTTTAACTCTATTTTTAACTGTAATGTTATATATAGATGTTTTTATTTTGGCTGTTCACCGCCCTGAATCCGAAAGGAGAAGGGCGGTATAGAAATTTGAAAAATAAATAAATAAATAAATAAATAAATAAATAAATAAATAAATAAATAAATAAATAAATAAAAGTTGGGTTCTGAAAGAGCCCAACTTTTGGCCCCACCATTGGCCCAACATTTGGCCCCACCATTCCAACAATGATGCAATCCGAGAAGCCTCTGAGATCAAATGAAAATTGCCCCAATAACAACCAAGATACCTGAGCAATAGCACTTAGACTTGTATACTGCTTCACAGTGCTTTACAGTCCTCTCTAAATGATTTACAGAGTCAGCATTTTGCCCTCCACAATCTGGGTCCTCATTTTACCAATCTGGAAGAATAGAAGGCTGAGTCAACCTTGAGCTGGTGAGAATTGAACTGGTGGCAGTCGGCAGAGTTAGCCTGCAATACTGCATTCCAATCACTGTGCCACCATGTTAACCTAACAAAGCAAAGCCTTCAAAACAAAACAGGAAACCTAACATAAAAAGCTCCATTACCTTACCTGAAATAAACTAAAAGCTCTCCTTCTTGTCACCACCTTGAAACAACAACAACAAAACCCCTTAATACCGAGATGGAGTTTGGCCTCATCAGTGTTGAATATTACTTGGCAGAGGAGATGGCAAGAACCAGAAGGTCAACAGTGAGAGCCCTCAGGAACCTTACCTGACTTATAGAAGCTGAACTTGCTACTCCGAGCATCTATTCCAACAGAAACTGGACCTATCTTGGCCACAGCTTCCTGAAGACCTTTTTCATCATTCTCCATGATCTGTCCAAATGAGTTACATCTGGTAATAGATTCGTCAGGATCATAGCGGCAACTTTGTCTATCCTGCAGAAGAAAATGGTGATCCTAAGAAATCGTTGCCATTGATGGGCTTTAATAGAAATTGTCTTCACCCATGACTCAAACCTTTTCCATCCTATTGCCGGAGGCATTTTCAGGCAGAGACATAGAGTAAAACAATTCAGCTTGAAGCATGCAGAAGGAAAGGGCTGGGAGATGCACAGATTTAATAATTTATTACCACTCCATCATAAGGGTAGCTTTTCTCTGAATTGATCCCTCCTTGCTTCTGCACAATTTCAAAAGCTAGCTCCATAATTCCACCATCGCACCCATCATTCTCCTTGGAACAGTCCAAAAGATTTTGTTCACTCAGCGAGACCAACTTCCCTGTCTTCTTGAAATGCATGCCTTCCAGAGCACCAGTGGCACTGAAGGACCAGCAAGAGCCACATGAACCCTGGGTTAAAAAAAAAAAAGCTGGAGTGATTCACTGAGCATCTGAAAACTCAGAATACAGAATAAGAGAGTTGGAAGGGAACTCAGAGGTCTTCTAGTCCAGCCCTCTGCAAGAGCTGGAGATCCTATTCCATTGCGGACAAATGGCTATCCAATCTCTTCTTAAAAACTTCCAGTGATAAAACACACACAACTTCTCGAGGAAGCCACTCCACTGATTAAATGTTCTCAATTTATGTTCCTTTAACAAGTTACTTGCTCTCAGTACTTGGTAGTAAGGAGCTGGGTAAAAATGAGTTCTGACAGGATTAAAGTTTTGGGGATGAAGTTAAGGGAGAAAAGAATTTAGCTTTAATCTGCCAGTCTTTGTGGATCTGTTTAATTCTGACTTGTGGCCCAATGGACAGATCAGAACCCTCTTCTTTTCCTTCTACGTAATAATCAGAATCATCCACTACAACCTACCTGATCCTTCACTTTGGTGACACCACCTTTGGTTCTCCAGTCCACGTGGTCAGGAATATCCGGATCGTCTGAGGATTTGAACATGATCCTGTTGCCTTTAGTTACCTTATCAAAGTCAGAGAGCAGGCAAGGCAGCCTCTTGTCAAGCTCTTCATTGGTCTGAAGAGGAGAAGAACAATCTTAACAGATCTCCATTTCCACTTCTCATCTTTCTCTTCAATAAATTTTATCCCATGATCAAATGCAAAGAATATCTGTTATGAACAAACCAAACCTGGTTTGGCAGTTTGTATTTAGTTAAGTCTACAGCATGTTTCCCAATTTTGGCAACTTTTCCAACCAAAATTGGACAAGATGATACAACAACATATTGATTTAAAACCTGAATTATTCCTGTTGGGGATTTTACAAGAAACTTACAGCAAAGAAAATGTATATTTGATTATTCATGTAATAACAGCAGCTAGAATTGAATTTGCACAAAACTGGAAAAGTGAAGAGATTCCTACAGAGGAGAATGTGATTAGGAAAATATTAGAATGTACAGAAATGAACAAATTAATACTGGCAATCAAAGAGAAAGAACAAAACAATTATTATACTATATGGGAATCATTTTATCGATGGTAAGAGAATACATATAAAAATTAGAAATAGAAGTAGATGAGTAAAATGCAGAAAACGTATTAATAGAGTCAATATAGTTAATAGAGTTAAATATATCAAGAAGAGGATTGTTGTTATTGTCATAGTATTCGATATTTAAAGGTATTGGTATTAACCTAAGAATAGATTAAATAATGAATATGATTGTAAATTTTAAATGTTATTGCACAAAACATTTGTACCCACATGACACACTGTTTAATGGAAGATGGATTGTTTGTAATAAAATAAAATAAAAAGTTATTTGAAAAAAAATTAGCAACTTTTAAGATGTCTAAACTTCAACTCCCAGAATTGCACAACCTCCATGAATCAGGACAAACACCTGGCAAGTAAGATGGTAACATTCCCAGTCTGGATAATAGACTGGGAGAGATGGTAAAGATGAATTCATAGAAATGGCTAAATGCATCCAGTGTTTAAAATTATGTTTTGTAAGTGATGGAATATTAGAATTCCGTACTCAGATGGAATGCTTGCAAATTATCAATAATTACATTGCTAGTGGTCTTTGGTTCAGTCTGCTTGATGTGCTCTTGGCATTATGAAGCTACAATATGATGTAAATGAGGGAGCCAGGTGACAGAATCAGAATTATGCGGTCATCAATATAACATTGGTGATAGGATTCAACTTCTGCACTACAGTACAATTGTAAAAGCCATTGACTGGAAAGAGACAAGTTCATGAACATTTCAGTCATGGAAGCTCACTGGATGCCTTTGGACTGAGAAAGAGCAAGCACCCCAATCTTTGCCTTGAGTTTTTTGATTTGGGAAGTGGGGATACTAGATTCGGCATCTGGAACTTCTAGTGAAAGGGACGTCTATGCCTAATAAACAAGTCAAAACTAGAGTCATTTGCTGAGATTGGTGACTAAAGAAATCCGATAGATGATAGGTAGGTAGGTAGGTAGGTAGGTAGGTAGGTAGGTAGGTAGGTAGATAGATAGATAGATAGATAGATAGATAGATAGATAGATAGATAGATAGATGAATGATCCAGGCTTACCAAATCGCCAAAGTGGTTCATGCCAAGCCAGTAGGTGTATTTCCCCAGGTCAGCCTCCTTGTTATGATCTTGGATCATCTGCAAATTCTCTTCCCACACGGCTCTTCGAAAGGATTCTTCCTCCTCCTGAGAAGCCAAGACCGGGAAGATACCTTAGACGCATCTTCCCTAACAAGTAGCACCTAGAAGATCTAGAACTCATATTCTTTTCTTCCATAAAAGGTTTCTCAGATTAGAATCCAATTGCCCAGGAATGGACCAATCTCTATTCAATTTTCATTTAGTACACAGGACATTATTGCTCGCAAAGCATATCTGAAGACAGGTAGCAGAAAGAAGGTTTATAAACATTGCTATTCTAAGTTGAAATCAAGGTATGGAACTGGAACACTTGAAGGAAAAGTAGGATTTTTTTTCCTGTGGGACAGAACCAGGTATGAGTTCTACTTACCTTTACTACCAGTTCGCAAAGGGAGCGCATGGTTCTATAGAACCGGACAGAACCGGGAGCAACCCACCACTGGACAGAACCTACAGAAGACTCTGAGAACATCAGTAGTGACAGCCAACTCAGTCCCCATTGTATCGGAAATGTTAAACCAAAATACAGCAATTTAATTTGAGTTCTACTGGAGCAAACTCACCTGAACATATTCTTTACCATGAGTGGCCTTCCAGTCCCTCCATGTCCCCTCTAGGGTTGGATCCAAAGCTGTGGAGAAGGTCCTCAGGGAGACCAACCAGATCAGGGCCACCATCGAGATGGACAGCATCGTCTTTCTCTAGGAGAAGAGAAGAGCTCAGAGACCAGAGTCAATGTGGGAACATGCAAAGAGTTAAGACCAGCAACATCTGGTTGACTAAAGGTTCCAAACCCTGATTTACAGTGCTAAAAAGAGAAATTAAAACTATTCAATTACTGTTAATAAATGCATCGATCAAATGAGAATCTCTGGAAAGTTTGAGGTAAGAGTAACCAGCTGGAACCTCACCTCAAGCAGGTTTTTACAGAAGGCAAAGGGGAAGCTGTTAAAACAAAACTGCAGCAGCCCCTTTTATAAGCGAAGATATAACTGCCACTTCCCACTGCCTTTAATTGACATTTTACGACAGAATAGCATATCTCTAAATACCTTTGGAAAGCAATGTTTTTTCCTTTCAGTAAGATAATCTTCTTTTAACTCTTTCTTTTTGGGGGATTTTATTTGCAGGGGGGGGGAGGTAATTCTATAAAGAAAATTATCTGCAAAAAAAGCCACTGGTTAGACTGCTGACCTGATTTGTATCTCCTATGTCTGGAAACTTCACTGACTTTCTGTGGTTGCAACTGTTTTAATGTCCTAGGAAGATAAATTTCATGTTTGATTTCTATCTAGCTCTTCTGTCTATCTTGATTCTTGAAAAAAGCATGAGCTCCACCATGCTCCTTCCCCCAAGCAGGAGACTCAAAGACAACTGCAGTCATTACTAATTGTGGGGGAACATGTCAATTGAGGGTCCATCTTTATTTGGGCAAATGTCACGTTGGGTTCTTCAACCTTCCTAAAATGGTTTAGGAATAACGCTAAAATGATTTGGTATGATTTGGTATTCCAGACATGGGTTCTACATACAAGTTCAGCAGGTAGTGAAATATAGGTAGTCTTCAATTTACGACCACAATTGAGCCCAAAATTTATGTTTCTAAGTAAGAAATTGGTTAAGTGAGTTTTGCCCCATTTGATGACTTTTCTTGACACATTTGTTAATTGAATCACTTCAGTTGTTGAATTAGTCACACAGTTTTTAGTGGATCTGGTTTCCCCATTGATTTCGCTTGTTAGAATCCAGCTGGGAAGATTGCAAAAGGCGATCACAAAACCCTGAGATGCTGCAACCATCTTAACATGAGCTTGTTGAGAAGTTCTCGAATTTTTATCAGTTAAGTGTGAGGATGTTGCTAAGGTCACAAGCATCAGAACTGGTTGTAAGTCACTTTTTTCAGTGGTGTTATAACTTCGAACAGTCATTAAGCGAATGGTGGTATGTTGAGGACTGCCTGTATAGCTGGTTTTAGCCAGAGAGATCCCATTTGTTGAAAGATGTTTATTTTGGTCACTTCTTTTTCTTAGATGTTTTTGTCTTGGGGTCTCTCATTCTTGGGCCTTACATCCTGGCCAATAGTAGGTTTCATTTACTTACCTTCGTTACTGGTTCAAAACTGTAAGTGCAAATGTGCGCTTGCTTGCTCCGCGTACACGCGGCACTTCTGTGCCTGCAGAAAACCTTCTGTGCATTGGCAAAGCGTCCTTGATGACATCCAGGTGGGTGGGCGGAGCCTCCCAACACTGCTGCTATAGGTTCGCTTGAACGGGGGCGAACCGGTAGAAACCCACCACTGATCCTGGCCCTAAAATTCTTGGAAGGCTACATGAGAGCAAAGAACATGTATCATCCTGAAGGAAAGCAGCAGTGGAAACAAGGCTGACCCCTCTTCTTATTGCAAACCATTACTTAGAATGTGTCCTATTTTTTTTGACCATTCACTGGAGAAAGCAATTATGTTTGAAAGAATTGGCGGTAAAAGGAAACCAGGCTGCCAGAGAATAGGGTGGCTGGACACCCTCAAACCTAACATCACCAAAGCATTGAACAACTCAAAACAATAGTGCAAGATTAGAAGATGACCTGATTAGAGAGACCTGATGCATAGGATTGCCAAGTGTTGGACACAATTGAATGAATATTGCTTAATGCATTGTAAGCCACCCTGAGTCTCTGGAGAAGGGCGGCATATAAATCAAATAAAAAAAAAATCATCATCATCATCATCTCCCATTTTCATGTTGCTGATAAATTATCTTGAAAGGTTTGCATACTTAACTATCAGCCTTATCGATTAGGGATAGAGGGGTGTGGACTGTGATATTGTAGGAATGAACCCACCAATTACTTATTATTGATCCTGTGCTTTGTTTTCCAAATGTGTGTAATAGGCATGCCAATTTGAGTCCTGAGGGCTCTCAATGGGCAATGTTGTGTGATGTAGTCCTAGGAGCACATTTCTTTGCACTGCACCCAATAAACAGTGTCATCTCAACTGTTATCTCAAACCAGGGGTGAAATCCAGCAGCTTCTGACAGGTTCTGGAGAACCGGTAGTGGAAATTTTGAGCCTTTCGGAGAACTGCCAAATACCATCTCTAGCTGGCCCCAGAGTGGGGTGGGAATGGAGAATTTACAATATCCTTCCTCTGGAATGGGGAGGGAATGGGAATTTTGAAGTATCCTTCCCCTGGAGTGGGGTGGGAATGGAGATTTTGCAGTATCCTTCCCCTGCCACACCCACCAAGCAACACCATGCCCACCAAGCCACACCCACAGAACCGGTAGTACAAAAATTTGGATTTCACCACTGTCTCAAACCACATGTGTATGAAATTAATACATATTTCTAATGCATATTTTCTGTGTTTTTTACAGGGCTAGAAGCATCAGGAATTCTGACATTCCATGAAGAAATATGCCACATTTATACCAACACAATGTCCCTAACAAACACATGCACATAATAGAACCGAGTGTGCTGGGTCAGTTCTGAGTAGCATTGCTCAAAAGCATTTATTAACTTTTTTTTTTCTTCCAGAAGTTTCAGAAGCAGCAGGTCATTCATTGGTGACTTTTAGCTCTATATCTCAAACGATCCTTATGCTGAAAGAAGAAATTACTTTCCCTTCTTTGGATCTGGGATAGGAAAGACGGCGTATTCAGCGACTTTGCATTGATTTGATCCTTTGGCTAGGCGCATGTAACCTTTCTCACCCCAAAGAGTGGACCAGCTGTGAAGGGAAGAATACAAAATGTTAATTTCTGGAATTCTGCAGCAAGGTGGATCATTCATGATTCTAGCTGAAGTTTCGCCATCCCCAAAAGCCTGGTGCAAAAGGAAGCTTTTTGCCATAGGTTAATAGGGAGGCAGTCATCTTTAAAAGGAGCAACAACAGACCAGCTTCCGGGTCCATGGCTTCACAGAGGATATGCAACATGACTTCAAGATGGAAACTAAGCATCAGAAGATCTGAATATGTTTAGCCTGCGGACGTCACTCAGCATCTGCTGGGACTCACTGCATAAATGGGGCATAGTATCCTCCCCTCAGTGTGACTGGGTGTATATCACACTGTGACTGACTGTAAACTGAGGGCATATACCGCTCCAGTATCTGATTTTTTTTCATATAAACGATGCTGTGCCTTAATGGTTAGATGGCCTAGACATTGTTATCTGAATACAGAATTTTTTAACATTCATACTTTATATGGATTTTTTAATTTAGATAAAATGTTCCTCAGCTAACATCCTCGGTAGGAGTTGGACGACAACACCCAGCATCTCAGGAGCATTGTCTTCCAACCCAGCTGAAGGACATTCTTCAGAGAAGCAAAATTAACATTTTAAGCCGCCCAGAGGTACCCTGAGGCAAGATGGACAGCCAATAAATTTAATAAATAAAATATTTTTTTCTGTGGAAAAATTCAATGGGGAAAACAAGTAAGTTATACAGTAAGTAAATTTCCCATTTCTTACACTTCTGCAGACTGATGTCTATTCACTCACCTGTTCTTTAGGATCCAATAGCCATTGCCCTTGCTGGAGTTGTTATAACCCACAATCAGCATATCATGATTTGTGTATTTTGCTCCATCGTTGGGTTCTCTAAATATTCCTGAATAGAGAGAATAAGAAATCACCCATCCTTGGTGGCAGCCAGATGCCCTGCCCTATCTTACCTGCAGCAGAGGCCTTTTTAATGATTGCATCTCTAATTTGAAACATGTCTTCCTGGAGATGTTTTCACCTGCGCCCCTCAGATGTTCAAGCACTGGACAAAACCCTTAGACTATAATGGTAACTCTCAGCTTTTTCCAGAGAACCAACCCCCTAGGACTATGTTGATCAAAGAGATTTCTTATTTTTCATTGGTGTCTTAGATTTTCTTTTTTTGTCCGTTTAATATGTTTAGCAACTATTTTATCCTGTGCTGGAAAAAAAAGTCACTCTAAAAATAAAGAATATTGAGAAGGGTCCTTGGTGCTCTCTGAGCTTGGACGTTTTCTTGCAGGCGTTTCATAACCCAACTAAGTAACATCATTACTGATGAAACCTCTGCAAGGAAACCACCAAACGCAGCACCAAAGCCCCCTCATTTCCACCCTGAGCTACAAACATTCTCCTCTTATCGATTGAGAAGGGTTTGTGTCGTTGTGGTGTAACTCAAGAAAAATTCTGAGCTTTACTTCTGCGTACTAGTAGTTGATTGATTAATTTCTGGTCATGGTGACCAACCCAGATTGAATCTTGCAGCGTTATCCTGGGATACGTGTATTCACCTTCATTCTTGAGATACAAATGTGTTAATACAGAGAGACAATAATTAAATAAGTGAATCCCCCTTACAAGATGCCCCAATTGTTCAATGTATTGGGTTCATAGGATCAGCGTCTTAGTTGTAAACTTAGCAGTTCTATGTATGTTTAATATATACATCTGAAGCCAGAAGGAAATATGACAATTTCTGGTTGAGATCCCAGTGGCCTGAGTAAATAGAGATTTTTTCTGAAGCTGCAATCACCTCTTTTGTATTTCAAAGAATAACCTTAAGAAGTTCTCCAACTATCTGAAGCACCCCAGACGAACTAGCTTTATTAATTCAACCTGACAGTAAGTACAATCAGTCAGTGAAACCACTTCCCTTCAAAAGTTGTACGGAGGCTTTTAAGAAGGGACTGGATAAACCATTTGTCAAAAATGCTCTCCAGCTTGAGCAGGGGGTTGGGCTAGAAGACCTCCAAGGTCCCTTCCAACTCTATTATTCTGTTATTTTCTATTAACTCCACCCAGAAGCTATAAAAAAACCAAGGGAACAAAAGGTGCACAGCCAGTGGTGGGTTGCCTCCGGTTCGCACAGGTTTCTATAGAATCGGTAGTAAAACCGACAGGAGGCTCTGTCCACCGACCCCGACATCACCAGAACGCTTCTGCTTTGCAAACCAGTAGTAAAGGTAGGTAGAACCCACCCCTGTGCACAGCCCCATATAGACATGTCAGGCACTGATGTTACAGGAGACAGAATAACAGAATCAGAAGGGACCTCGGAGATTTTCTATTCCAACCCCCTGGTCAAGCAGGTGACCCAACACCATAGTGGTCAAACAACTCTCCAATCTCTTCTTGAAAACGTCCAGTGTTGGAGCACCCAGAACTTCTGAAGCTGTTCCACTGATTAACTGTTCTCACTGTCAGGAAATTTCTCCTTAGTTTCAGGTTGGATCCAGGGGTGGGTTCTAAAAATTTTTACTACCGGTTCTGTGGACGTGGCTTATTTTGTGGGCGTGGCTTGATGGTCATGTGACAATTATTTAGGTTTTAGCAGAGGTACTAGTCTACCAGGCTTTTAACTGCTTGCAGAGCTGTATCGATCTACCCATTTATTTTTGCAGGCACTGATCTATTCATGTATTTTTGCAGGTACTGGTCTACTCATTTATTTTTGCAGGCACCGGTCTACTCATTTGTTTTCTTTTAACACTGATTAGCTGTAGGGCAGCCCGTTGAAGCCCCACAGCAAGAGTTTAAGCAGTTTTTTTCCCTCTAGCCATCAGCTAGAGTCATATCGTCACCATTACTGGCTTGGTGGAACTGGGCGGAACCCACCACTGGTTGGATCTCTCTTTAATGATCTTCCACTGGTTACTTTTTGTCCTGCCTTCGGATGCTTTGGAGAATAGGTTGACCCCCTCTTTTTTGTAGCAGCCTCTTAGATATTGGAAGACTGCTATCATGTCACCCTTTGTCCTTCTTTTCATTAGACTAGAGATACCCAATTCCAGCAACTGTTCTTCATATGTTTTAGCCTCCAGTCCCCTAATCAACTTTGTTGCTCTTCTCTGCTCTTTCTAGGTCATCTGGGCTTATATTCAATTGCTAAAATCCCCAAATGTTTGATCCTGGAGGGACTGAATGCTCCCAGCCCAGTGTATCCCACAAAAGATGGAATAAACAACCCACAGACAAGTGAGAGGTCCAGGAGAAGCAAGATGATAGACATTCTGTCACACAGCCATTTTTCTTCTCCAGAGATACACACAATTCCAAAGATAGATAACTAATAAATAAAGCAGTAGATGATGGAGAATATTGATTGGCACTGGGCTGTTAGTTGGAAGATGAAAAGTAGTGACCACCTCCAAGGAAAGAGCTGTGTCCAAAAGTTGGGCTCTGAGAGAGATACTGTTGGCCCCACCATTCCAACAATGATGCAATCTGAGAAGCCTCTGAGACCAAATTTATTTATTTATTTATTTATTTAATTTATTTCTATACCGCCCTCCTCCCGAAGGACTCAGGGCGGTGTACAGCCTGATTAAAAGCACAAGACAAACAAAATTTAAAAAGTAATTAAAATTATTAAATAAGGCTCGGTTATAAAACCCCAAATTTAAAATCCCATTTTTAAAAACCAATTAAAATCTTTAAATTGATAGCCCCGCCTGGCGGAACAACAAGGTTTTGAGGGCACAGTGAAATACACGGAGATCAGAGATCTTATGTATTTCCGGGGGCAGTTCATTCCACAGGGCTGGGGCTCCCACAGAGAAGGCCCTCCCCCTGGGTGTCGCCAGCCGACATAATTTGGCTGATGGCACCCTGAGGAGACCCTCTCTGTGGGAGCGGACTGGCCGGTGGGAGGCTACTGGTGGCAGAAGACGGTCTCGAAGGTACCCAGGTCCAATGCCATGGAGCGCTTTAAAGGTGGTAACCAACACCTTGAATCGCACCCAGAAGACCACTGGGAGCCAGTGCAGCTCGCGCAGGAGGGGTGTCACATGGGCACAATGGGTTGCGCCCATAACCACCCGCGCGGCCGCATTCTGGACCAGTTGGAGCCTTCGGGTGCTTTTCAAGGGGAGCCCCATGTAGAGAGCATTGCAGTAGTCCAGTCGGGAGGTAACAAGGGCGTGAGTGACTGTGTGCAGGGTGTCGCGATCCAGAAAGGGCCGCAACTGGCGAATCAGGCGAACCTGATAAAAAGCCCCCCTGGCCACGGCCGTCATGTGCTCTTCTAAAGACAGCGTCCAGGAGAGCACCCAGATTGTGAGCCCTCTCTGTGGGGGGCAAAGACTCACCCCCAATAGTCAGCGATGGCACCAGCTGACTATATCGCGACGCCGGGAACCACAGCCACTCAGTCTTGGAGGGGTTGAGTCTGAGCCTATTTCTCCCCATCCAGACCCGCACAGCGTCCAGGCAGCGAGACATCACATCAAGGGCATCGTTGGGGTGGTCTGGGGTGGAAATGTACAGCTGAGTATCGTCAGCGTACAAATGGACTCTCACCCCAAAACCACGGATGAAAATTGCTCCAATAACCACCAAGATACCTGAGTAATAGCACTTAGACCTGTATACTGCTTCACAGTGCTTTACAACCTTCTCTAAGGGATTTACAGAGTCAGCATTTTGCCCTCCATAATCTGGGTCCTCATTTTACCAATCTGGAAGAACTGAGTCAACCTTGAGCTGGTGGCAGTTGGCAGAGTTAGCAGAATCAAACTGGTGGCAGTTGGCAGAGTTAGCCTGCAATACTGCATTCCAATCACTGTGCCACCATGTTAACCTAACAAAGCAAAGCCTTCAAAACAAACCAGCAAACCTAACAGAAAAAGCTCCATAACCTGAATAAACTAAAAGCTCTCCTTGTCACCATCTTGAAAACAACAACAACAACATAACCCCTTAATACTTAGATGGAGTTTGGCCTCATCAGTGTTGAATATTTGTTGGCAGAGGAGATGGCAAGAACCAGAAGGTCAACTGTGAGAGCCCTCAGGAACCTTACCTGACTTATAGAAGCGGAACTTGCTACTCCGAGCATCTATTTTAACAGATATTGGACCAATCTTGGCCACAGCTTCCTGAAGACCTTTTTCATCATTCCCCATGATCTGTCCAAATGAGTTACATCTGGTAATAGATTCCTCAGGATTATAGCGACAACTCCCTGTATACTGCAGAAAAAAATGGTGATCCTAAGAAATAGTTGCCATTGATGGGCTGTAATAGAAATTGTCTCCACCCATGACTCAAACCTTTTCCATCCTATTGCCAGAGGCATTTTCAGGCAGAGACATAGAGTAAAACAGTTCAGCTTGAAGCATGCAGAAGGAAAGGGCTGGGAGATGCACAGATTTAATAATTTATTACCTTTCCATCATAAGGGTAGCTTTTCTCTGAATTGATCCCTCCTTGTTTCCGCACAGTTTCAAAAGCTAGGTGCATAAATCCACCCCCGCAGCCACCATTCTCCTCAGAACAGTCGATAAGATTTTGTTCACTTAACGAGATCAGCTTCCCAGTCTTTTTGAAATGCATGCCTTCCAGAGCACCAGTGGCACTGAAGGACCAAGAGCCACACTCACCCTGGGTTAAAAAAAAAAAAAAGCTGGAGTGATCCACTGAGCATCTGAAAACTCTGAATATAGTACAACAGATTTGGAAGGGAACTCAAAGATCTTCTAGTCCAGCCCTCTGCTTGAGCTGGAGACCCTATACCATTGCGGACAAATGTCTATCCAATCTCTTAAAACTTTCAGTGATAAAACACACACAACCTCTCGAGGAAGCCACTCCATTGATTAAATGTTCTCAATTTATATTTCTCTTAACAGGTTACTTGCTCTCAATACTTGGTAGTAAGCAGCTGGGCAAAAATGAGTTCTGACAGGATTAAAGTTTTGGGGATGAAGTTAAGAGAGAGAAGAATTTAGCTTTAATCTGCCAGTTTTTGTGAATCTGTCAAATTCTGACTTGTGGCCCAATGGACAGATCAGAACACTCTTCTTTTCCTTCAAAACATCTCTACGTAATACCCAGAACCATCCACCACAACCCACCTGATCCTTGACTTCGGTGACACCACCTTTGATTCTCCAGTCCACGTGGTCAGGAATATTTGGATCATCTGAGGATTTGAACGTGATCCCGTTGACTTTAGTTACATTATCAACATCAGAGAGCAGGCAATGCAGCCTCTTGTCAAGCTCTTCATTGGTCTGAGGAGAAGGACAATCTTAACAGCTCTCCATTTCCACTTCTCATCTTTCTCCTTAATTAGTTTATCCCATGATCAAATGCAAAGAATATATGTTATGAACAAACCAAACCTGGTTACCACAGAAGATTTTGTGTTTAGTTAAATCTACTTAACTACTTAACTACTGTATTCAATTCTTGAATGCAGCTCATCTGTCTGGAACCCATACTGCATATTGAACATTAATACAATCGAACGAGTCCAGAGATATTTCACCAGAAGTGTCCTCCACTCCTCTGCTCACAACAGAATACCTTATGCCACCAGACTTGGAATTTTGGGCTTAGATAATTTAGAACTTCACCATCTTTGGTCTGACCTAAGCGTAATATATATAGTCATCAATATAACATTGGTCATTGGATTCAAATTCTGCAGTATAGTACAATTGTAAAAGCCATGGACTGGAAAAGACAAGTTCATGACCTCTTCAGTCATGGAAGCTCACTGGATGCCTTTGGGCTGAGAAAGAGCAAGTACCCCAATCGTTGTCTTGAGGTTTTTGATATTTGATACTAGATTCGGCATCTGGAACTTCTAGGAAAAGGGATGTCTATGCCTAATAAATAAGTCAAAAGTAGAGTCATTTGCTGAGATTGGTGAAAAGAAATCTGATAGAGATAGATAACAGATAGGTAGGTAGGTAGGTAGGTAGGTAGGTAGGTAGGTAGGTAGGTAGGTAGATAGATAGATAGATAGATAGATAGATAGATAGATAGATGAATGATCCAGGCTTACCAAATCGCCAAAGTGGTTCATGCCAAGCCAGTAGGTGTATTTCCCCAGGTCAGCCTGCTTGTTATGATCTTGGATCATCTGCAGATTCTCTTCCCACACGGCTCTTCGAAAGGATTCTTCCTCCTCCTGGGAAGCCAAGATTGGGAAGATTGCTTAGTTGCATCTGTCTAAACAAGTGGCACCTAGAAGATCTAGAACTCATATTCTTCTCTTCCATAAAAGATTTCTCAGACTAAAATTCAATTGCCCAGGAATGGACCAAACTCCTTTCAATTTTCATTTAGTACACAGGACATTATTCCTCGCAAAGCATGTCTGAAGACAGATAGCAGAAAGAAAGTTTATAAACATTGCTATTCTAAGTTGAAATCATGGTATGGAACTGGAACACTTGAAGTGAAAGTAGGATTTTAGTTCCTGTGGGACAGAAACTACAGAAGACTCTGAGAACATCAGCAGTGACAGCCAACTCTGCCCCCATTGTAATCGGAACTCTTCAACCAAAATACAGAAATTTAATTTGAGTTCTATTGGAGCAAACTCACCTGAACGTATTTACCGTGAGTGGCCTTCCAGTCTCTCCATGTTCCCTCCAGGGTTGGATCCAAAGCTGTGGTCAAGGTCCTTAGGGAGACCAACCAGATCAGGGCCGCCACCGAGATGGACAGCATTGTCTTTCTCTAGGAGAAGAAAATAGATAATACAGGATATGGTAGGGTAGGGTAGGGTAGGGTAGGATAGGATAGGATAGGATAGGATAGGATAGGATAGGATAGGATAGGATAGGATAGGATAGGATAGGATAATAGAACAGAACAGAACAGAACAGATTAGAACAGAACAGAATAGAATAAGGAAGGGAAGGAAAGGGAAGGGAAGGGAAGGGAAGGGAAGGGAAGGGAAGAGAAGAGAAGAGAAGAGAAGAGAAGAGAAGAGAAGAGAAGAGAAGAGAAGAGAAAACAGGGTCAATGTAGCAACATGGTAAGAATTAAGGCCAGCAACATCTAGCTGAATTAAAACTATTCAATTGCTTTTAATAAATGCATAGATCAAATGAGAATCTCTGGAAAGTTTGAGCAAAGGGTAACCAGCTGGAACCTCACCTGAAGCAGGTTTTTACAGAAGGCAAAGAGGAAGCTGTTAAACAAAACTGCAGCAGCCCCTTTTATAAGCGAAGATATAACTGCCACTTCCCACTGCCTTTAATTGACATTTTACAACGGAATAGCATATCTCTACAATTCTTTAGAAAGCAATTTTTTTTTTCATTTCAGTTAGATAATGTTCTTTTAAATCTTTCTTTCTTGGAGATTTTATTTGGGCAGGGAAAGTAATCCTATAAAGCAAAATAACTGCAAAAAAGCCATTGTTTAGTCTGCTGACCTGATTTGTATCTCCTATCCCTGGAAACTTAACTGAGTTTGTGTGGTTGCAACCGTTTTAATGACAGTTCATAAAGATAAATTTCATGTTTAATTTCTATCTAGCTCTTCTGTCTATCTTGATTCTTGGAAAAAGCATGAGCTCCGCCCTATCCTTCCCCCAAGAAGAAGATTCAAAGACAACTGCAGTTAATACTAATATTGGGGGACATGTCAATTGAAGGTCCATCTTTATTTGGGCAAATGTCACGTTGGGTTCTTCATCCTTTAGAATTGTTTATTAATGCTCACGCTAAAATGGTTATGATTTGGTATCCATTCATTCATTCATTCATTCATTCATTCATTCATTTATTTATTTATTTATTTATTTATTTATTTATTTATTTATTTATTTATTGGTTCGATTTATATGCCGCCCTTCTCCGGAGACTCATGGTGGCTTACAATGCATTAAGCAATAGCCTTCATACTTTTGTATATACCTGCTTAGTAGGGCTTTTGGGCCCCCCTAAGCGGTGTTCTTTTTATACAAAGTCAGTTTATTGCTGACTTTGGATATATTTCCTTTTTGGCTTAGTTTAGACTGGAGGACGAAACATGACGAACAGTTGCAGGAACTGGATATGTCTCGTCTAACAAAGAGAAGAACTAGGGATGACTTGATATTCCAATATTTGAGGGGCTGTCACAGAGAAGAGGGGGTCAACCTATTCTCCATAGCATCTGAGAGTAAGACATTGAGTAATGGCGAACCAACCTTTGCTCAATCTTTAGGATCTCCAGGATCTAATTCCAAGCAAAACCCACTAGAAAACAAGTCAAACAGTGAGATAAGGAGGGGTGGGAAGGAAGACAAACTCAAACATCAAACAGGAGACATAGGAAGCATGCAGAGTCAGACATAAAGATCTCAAGTGTCTATATACAAAGTTTGGGGAACAAACTGGGTAAACTTGAATTATTAATACATGACGGTAGCTATGATATAGTTGGAATCACAGAAACGTGGTGGGATGAAACCCATGACTAGAACATACTGATAGAAGGATACAGACTGTTCAAAAAAAGAACCCAGAGTCCATAAAAGAGACGGTGGAGTTGCACTGTATGTAAAGGACCAACCTTGAACTACGAGAAATTTCTCATCATGAGAACAATCGACCAGTGAAAAGGCTTGCCTTCAGTAGTTATGGAGGCTCCATCTCTGGAGGTTTTCAAGAAAAGATTGGACAACCATTTGTCTAGAATGGTATAGGGTCTCCTGCTTGACCAGAGGGTTGGACTAGGAAACCTCCAAGGTCCCTTTCAAATCTGCTATTCCATTACTACTATTCTAAACTTTTAATTACTGTATTGTTGGTGGTGGTATGTGTCCAAAGTTCCAAACTCTTGTCCTTGTGCTTTTCAACAGATACTTAGGCCTAACTAAAATAGGGCATGGGGTAAGAAGGAGATGAACAACTAGCAATAGGCAATGGATACCAATTAAGTAGTAACAATTGGCAGAACAGCTGGCATCTGACTCAGGAGGGTTCTACTTACCTTTACTACAATGGGATCGTGCGTGCGAGTGAGCAAAGCGAGTGCACGAGCCTTGCTTCTGCGCATGCGCAGATCGCCGATGATGACATCCGGGGCAGTGGGTGGGGTCTCCCGCTGGTTTCTTGCGAACCGGTCCGAACCGGGGGCAACCCACCACTGATCTGACTCCTTTTCAGTGTCTCTCTGGGCTGTCAATAGAAGAAAATATTTGTAACTGTAGCTGAAGATTGAATTGTGGAACCCTTAGTGCTCTCTGAGTTTAGTTGTTTTCTTGAAGACATTTTATAACCCAACTAGGTAACATCATCGGTATTAGAAAGAAGGTTGCAGTTTGCTCTCTGTTTATATACAAGTGCTTGTCCTGTTAGTGTTGGTGGGAGTGTTGTTTTCTTCATGGTAGTTCATTGATTAGGCTGTTGTTTACTGTTAGCTTGTTTGTCTGAGTTGATAGTTCCTTTGTTGGAGTTTCATTTATTTCTTGAGTAAAGGTTTTGTTACCCGACTAGGGAACATAAGAGCCTGGTGGCGCAGCAGACTAATAGCCTGTTATCAACATTCAGCTGCCTGCAATTACTGCAAGTTCGAATCTCCCAGGCTCAAGGTTGACTCAGCCTTCCATCCTTTCTAAGGTAGGTAAATTGAGGACCCAATTTGTGGGGGCAATAAGCTGACTTTGTATAAATATACAAAAGTATGAAGGCTATTGCTTAACGCATTGTAAGCCGCCCTGAGTCTCTGGAGAAGGGCGGCATATAAATCAAATTAAAAAAAAACAAAACATCATCCCTGTTGGTGAATGTGGGGTTTTCTCCCTGTTAATATATAGTAGCTTGTCCTCCCAGTATTGGTAGGACTGTGGTTTTTCTCTTTGGTATTGCCTTGATTAGGACATTGTTTTCTGCTGGATTGTTTGTCTGGTGTGAATCTCTGCTTATTTGGGTGTTAACACTAGCACTGCTTGCCTATATGTATTCTTTAATTTGGGTTTTAAGCTGTAGATGGACTCCACCATTATGATTTTTCAAAAAGGGAGGTATTTGCGGTATAATTCCCCCAAGAAAATAAGTTACTTCCTGTGACAATAAAATTGAGGATCTAGCCCAATAACTCACATAGGCCAAGGTAGTTAAACCAATAAACATTTATTCAAACATATCTTTCTCTCTACAGGTGATCATCCAGGACAACCTCTGGATTGCTGGACATCAACTTATATACCCTGGAGGCGGAGTCAAGGTAAGGAGGGGCTGAGGGGAGAGGGTATGTGTGGGTGTTTCAGTTTAACCCTTACCTCCCCACGCTAACTGGCACGTGGGTTATATGTTAGGTATTTATCTGTGACACTTCCCACCCAGTTGTTGGAGTTGCCTTTTGATCCCATGAAGACATATGATTCTTTATACAAGTAGTCTTCGATTTATGTCCACAATTGAGCCCAAAATTTCTGTGTTTAAGTGAGACATTTGTTAAGATGAGTTTAGTCCCATTTTATGACCATTCTTGCCACAGCTGTTAACCCTGAAGACAAGCTCAGGATCCAAAAAGATCTTGACAAACTTGAACAAAATGAATTTTAATGTGGAGAAAAGCAAAGTTTTACATTTAGGCAGAAAAATCAAAGGTATCAGTACAGATTAAGCGAGACCTGGCTCCAAACAGTAACTGAGAGAGGGACCTTGGAGTCCTGGTGGATGATCATTTGAATGTGAGCCAGCCGTGTGCAGCAGCAGCAGCAAAGAAACTAATAAAATCCTGGGTTGTATAAACAGAGGCATAGAATCAAGATCACGCAAAGTGTTAGTACCGCTTTATAAAACCCTAGTAAGACACATATGGAATACTGCAACCAATTTTCTTCACCATATCACAAAAAAGATGTTGAGACTTTGCAAAAAGTTCAGAGCAGAACAACTAAGATGAGCAAAAGCCTGGAGACTAAAACATATGTCACCTTGTGGGAAGAGGCTTCATAGTATTGGAAGCAGAATATCTAGATTCAGTCACAATTTTGTTCCATATAGGATCAATCTTGTGAACTCTCAAATTTCCCCTGTCCACTATGTATTCAAAATGGACAATGATTAATATATACCATATGTATGTGTTGTGACCCGCCAGCGGCCTGTGCAGATTGCAGCTGATTCCGACAATGAGGAGGCTGGTGTAGTGCTGCGCCAGCAGCCTGTGCAACTGGCGCTTGAGTCAGACAGTGAGGAGGCTGGAGAAGATGTGGTTCCAGAGGCAGGGATTCAGCCAGGGCCTTCAGAACCTCCAGAAGCTCCTTTAAGTGAAGAGGATGAAGAGGAGGAGCCGCAGAGCTGCCAAAAGGCAGGAGTGGCTCCTCAGGAGGTGGTCCCCTCGAGAGTAAGGCTTGGGGCTAATTGTCCACTCCCTTAGCCTATTTAAGGAGGAACGCCGATTGAAACAAGCTGTAGGGAACAACTTTAGATCACTCTCCTACGCGTCTGGATTCTCTGAAATATTGCTTCTGGGCTTTCTGCCAACTCTAGTAGGACTGTGATTACCTTATCTTAGGATTCTTGTAGGCTGTTAAGGAAGTTTATTAAAAGCCTTTGTTTGAAAAAGACTGAGTTATTTGAGTAAAATAAGCTTTGTATAGACTTTGTGTGTGCTGTGTTCTTTGGGGTCCATAGCTGGGGAGAACAGTATGTGTGTATATGTAGAGGTGTGTGTGTGTTTATGTATATATGTATGTATGAATGTATATAGCATGTGTATTAGTGGTGGGTTGACCCCGGTTTGGAGCAGTTTGCAAGAACCGGTAGTAAAACCGGTGGGAGGCCACGCCCACCGCCCCGGATGTCGTCATCAGAGATCTGCGCATGTGAGGAAGCTTCTGCGCATGCGCAGAAGCAAGGCGCACTATCCCGTTGCGAACCAGTAGTAAAAGTAAGTAGAACCCATCCCTGATGTGTATATGTGTGTTATGTATGCATATAGTTAGATATATACCAGGGGTGGGTTCTACTTACCTTTACTACTGGTTCGCAACGGGGCTGCACACACGCACGCTGTTCGCTCTCTCTCTCTCGCGCACTCTTCTGCGTATGCACAGAAGCTCCCTGATGACGTCAAGGTCGGTGGGCAGAGCCTCCCGCCGGTTTTACTACTGGTTCTATAGAACCGGTCCGAATCGGGGGCAACCCACCACTGATATATAGGTTCTTTTGAGAGCAGGCAACAAAATTTCATTTAAAAAATGACAATAAAGGTGATCTTATCTTTAATGTGTCCGGCTTCTGAAGATGTGAAAAAAATGCAAAACTTTTCTTCTTTCTTCATCTTCTTGCTTGCTTGCACTTCTTAGTCCACAAGGAGAATGGACTTTGATATGATTTCCTTTTGTCCTCAAAAATATGTTTACACACCTTTCCTTCTTTTCATTATGTTTATACATTTTTTCACAACTTTCTGTTTTCTTGAGTGACCTACACACAATAATGTATTCCTTCATTTGTATAACGTTCAAGCTGTCCAGAGTCACCTTGCAGGGGAGATGGACAGCATAGAAATTTAATGTTGTTGTTAGTTGCGAACTTGTGTCCGACCCATCGCAACCCCATGGACAACTTTCTCCAGACAACTTTCCTCCAAACATATAACTGCCACTTCCCACTGGATCTAATTGACATTTACACGGAAATAACATATCTCTAGATATCTTGGGAAGGCAATGTTTTTTTTTTCATTTCAGTAAGATAATCATTTAAATTTCTTTCTTGGAGATTTTATATTGGGGGGAGGTAATTCTATAAAGCAAAATAGCTGAAAAAAGGCACTGGTTAGACTGCTGACCTGATTTGTATCTCCTATCCCTGGAAACTTCACTGACTTTCTATGGTTGCAACTGTTTTAATAACGGTTAATGAAGATAAATCTCATGCTTGATTTCTATCTAGCTCCTCTGCCTATCATGCATGTGCTCCATCTACCCTGCTCCTTCCCCCAAGCAGGAGATTCAAAGACAACAAAGACCCTCTGTAACAGACAATGACTAAAACAGTAAATGAAGCAACATTGTCATTCTGTACGTTGCAAGTATCTCGGAAAAGCTCAGGAGGAACTTCAGCCAACATAACATACTGTATGTGCATACTTCCAACCCAAGAATACACTAAGGCAGAAGCTTGTCCACCTCAAGGATAAAATACCCAGACAGAAACTGAGCAATGTCGTATATGCAGTACAATGCAGTGAACCATGTGCAGATCTGTACATTGGGGAAACAAAACAACCACTTCATAAACATGGCACAACATAGGAGAGCAAACACATCAGGACTAGATTCCGTAGTCAATCTGCATTTAAAAGACACAGACCACTCTTTTGAAGACAACAAAATCCATATTTTGGACAGAGGATCTCTGGTTTGAAAGAAGGATTAAAGAGGGCATCTATGTCAAAACTGAACAGCCCTCTCTCAACCGAGGAGGAGGGATATGACATCATGTACCTCCAATCTCCAACACAGTCCTTTCAACAATTCCAAGAAGGCTCTATACCCATTTGCACCACTCAGGTGACCCTGATGACACAGAGAAACCTCCAGGTGATCTTAACGACCTGCTAAAAGAATGCAAATACCCAGCTTTCTGCAAGGAATAAAAATCCTTCCATTCCCCACCATCCAGGCGATTCTTGGATGAGAAGCGAAATGTCTTCAAGGAAAAAACAGAAAGTCCAGTTGCCTCTTGAAAAAAAAGCACCTTTGGGACAACCATGACATGGATGACTGAGAATCTCCGTAGACATTCCGTGACGCAGTTTGTTAAAACACCCTCAGTTGTGCCTCTGTAAAAAGTGGCCAAGACAGAAGGAAAAAGATGCAGATGCAGATCATGTGATCAGATTGAGCAGGGCATTGGACTAGAGCAGTGGTCACCAACTGGTGGTCCATGGACCACTGGTGGTCCGTGAGAAAATTTTGGTGGTCCGTGGAGAAATTTTCGTATTTTTGCATTTTTTATATTGCACTCATCCTCAAGCTATGGCCCCTGGGCTGGATATGGCCCAAGAGCAATTAATCTAGCCCGCATGTGGGAACACACAGCTGCACCGCCCATATCACCCTGCCCACACGCCATCCCACTCTTAAGGCTGAGCGCAAACCTCACCTTGAGTAGAGCAGTGCAAGCCACATGAATTGGAACTGGAAGGTAAGCAGTGCTGTGGAGTCGGAGTCGGAGTCGGAGTCGAGGAGTCGGAGTCGGAGGAAATTTTGGGTACCTGGAGTCGGAGTCGGAGTCGGCAAACAATGCACCGACTCCGACTCCGACTCCTACTAAATTTAGATTGGAATTTTAAAAAAAGCAAGTTTAAATGTCCCAATTCACAAAAAGTTATAATTAATGACTTCTCTACTGTAAGAATAAAGACCAATGCATGCAGTGCCTCACGTAACCGCAAAATGAACACGTTAAGTGACCGTGAAGAAGCATGCTTTTCATGTGCTTCACTATAAGGCACGCAACGCACAATTAGGAGTGGCAATACTTATACTTTCCATAGTGTTGTGTTCTGCTGTTACAGGGAACGCAGCGCCCATGGGTAACCTAGCCTCTCACTGATAAGGGATTAAGTAAATATGTTTTTTGCAGGACTAGAGACACTTGCATAAGTGAAGGGAATGGAGGGTCAATAGTTCAAGACTGAAGCTGTAAACCATTGGAAAAACTGCTGTCATTCAGCTAAGGCTATAAAAACTTGTAACTCTGATTGTTAGCTTAAACTTTAAACATGACTAAACACTGTTTAAATTTATGAACCGGCCAAATACTCTGTTCAAAGAAAATACATTGTATGTTTGTATGTGTGTTTCTAATTATTGTTATTTATTCATATTTGTTCTCTTTTATTCTTTAAAGTTTAACCATTCATTCTTTATCTTAATATCTTTATATTTGTTTGGGGTTGGCTTTCTTCCCTTTCATCTTTTTTATTGTACAGCAATCTTTCTCCTCAAACCTACCACCTCTCTCTTTTCTTTCCTTCTTACTTTCTCTTCCTCACCCTCTTCTTCTCCTCCCTACTTCCTCTTCCTTTCTCCTTCTCCTCCTCTCTTCCTCCCTCTCTTACCCTCACTCCTACTCTAATTTCCCTTCCCTTCCTTCATCCCTCTCTATTGCTGTATCCTTTTATGTATATGGACTACTCAGAGGGCTGAAAAAGTTATTTCTGACTGGTCCTCTCCCTTTTGACCAGTCCTCGAACTTACGACTGTCCTCACATTTTACGTTTTTGCCCTATCTTGTCACCATGGTGAAGAGAAGCAGTTGTGAAATGAGTGACATGGTTGTTAAAAATGCTGCACGGGCATAAATGTGAGGATGGTCATAAGTGTGAGGACCAGTCAAAAGTGCGAGGACCTGTCAGAAATGACTTTTTTCAGCCCTCTATACACATAGCCATGGCCACCCGGTCACATGACCAGCTAGCCACACCCACCCAGTCACATAACCTCCAAGCCATGCCCACAAAATAAGCCACGCCCACAGAACCGGTAGTAAAAAAATTTAGAACCCACCCCTGGTTGGGGGTCACCACAACATGAGGAACTGTATTAAAGGGTCGCGGCATTAGGAAGGTTGAGAACCACTGGCTTAGAAGAACTTGGTGGAACAGCTTCTTGGATTCAACTGTAAGTGTTTATATTGTATAGGACAAATCATGTCTAGGTTTAGTGCTGGGATATATAGCTTATTTGTTTGTATAAAGCCATGTACGTACAACTTACAAGACTGTGTATGTTGATATTAAAAATCTAATTATATGCCAGTTAGTATAACATATTTTATATTTTAGGGAAAGAGGCATCCTAAACAATGGCAAAAAGACTGCTAACAACAAACACAACAAAGTCTACTGTTTATGAGCACTTTGCATTATCAAGTGATGGAAAACATTACGTGTGCCAATGTATTAGAAAAGATGATGATGGTGAAAAACAATGTGATGCAAAAATTAGCAGTTTCAGTGGGCCTGATAAAAATGCACCTACAAGAGCATCAAATTTGAAAAGACACTTACAGCGTTTTCATCCCAAAGTGTTAGAAGCCGTGAATGAGAAAGATAGCAATGAAAACATTGCATCTACTTCTGTGACAAAAAACGTTCAGAAATCTACTGGAGAACAATCACAAATAAGAAAATTCTTTATATCTGACAAAGTTACCATAAGGATGACACCAGAAAAATTCAAACACCACATTATTGAAATGGTAGTAAAGAATAGTGTACCACTATCCTTCTTTTCACAGACAGCCTTTTTAGGCCTAAATGGAGAAATGGCAAAAAAACTTGGTGTTTCTCTGGAAAGAGAAAGTATAAGGAAACTTATAATTGAGGAGGCCAAATGTAAAAAGGAAGAACTACAGAAAGTTATGAAAGGACGTTTTGTCTTCCTTAAAATGGATGCATGCACACGTCACAGAGTCAATTATTTCGCTATTAATGTTAGATTTGTGGATGAAAATAACAAAACAATAACACGGACCCTCGGAGTAAAGGACACTCAGGCACATCACACCAGTGATTACCTTCAGAAGTTAGTGGAGGGTGTTCTAGAAGATTTTGAAATTAAAAAGGAACAGATTTTATGTGTTGTGACAGATAACGCTTCTAACATGTTGAGCACAATTGAGAAGATGAAGGCAGATGAAGAAGGTATCAAACAGATATTAGACTTAGAGGAAGACAGCTCTGCAAGTATTAGAGAAAGTTTAGAAACTGAAGAGAATGCTGACATTTTTTTAGACAACTTTGTTGAAGAAGCATTGAAGCTTGCTACTATTCATCATATGCGATGTGCTGTTCATACACTGCAACTTGCCATAAGAGATGGATTAAAAGATCGCCATGCAGCTACATTAATTGGCAAATTACGGCAAGTAACTGTTGCAGCCAGGGCCCCAAAAACAGATGCAATTTTGAAAAGACGTGCAGGAAAAGGAGCCATTTTGGATCAAACAACTCGCTGGGGAAGCACTTATTTAATGGTGAAGCGTTTGCTTGAACTTAAAGACTTCATAGAAGAAATGGACAATGAAAATCTTGCATTAACTGCAAGCCAGTGGACACAAACAAAAGAGCTGGAGAACCTTCTTTCTCACCCCTTCACTGTCACCAAGAGGTTGCAATGTGATGATCTAACCCCGGGTAAATTCCTCTTGGAATGGAAGAGCCTGTTATATCGCCTGAACAAAAATGGAGGGTTAATAGCTGAGGGCATTGCATCTTCAATGATGAAAAGAGAGAGTCTTTTGCTGGAAAATGAAATCTTGTTAGCGGCTATTTATTTCGACCCAATGAGCCGACTTTTATTGAACAGTAAACAGATTGCTACTGGGAAAAAGGCCCTCTATGATGTAGCAGTTCGCATGAAGGGATTACGACCTGAAATACCTCCACAGGAGGATGGAGTTCTTTTAAGCAATAGTGGTAACTCAGAATCATCTTCTTCAAACGAAGAATTAGACTTTGATTCCTTCTTAGACAAAATGGAAGTTGCTAAAGGAAAGCGACGTCGCATAAGCGTTACAGAACCAGTAAATGTCCAAATAAAAAAATTCCAACAGGAGTTTTATAAAGCACTAAAAGAAGTTGAAAAGTATGATCGCTCATCAAAACTTACTGTTGAAGAAGCCATCCTTGTTTATCCAGAGATCGTTAGTGATGTGGCCAGAATAGTTACTGCAATGCCACCCACCCAAGTCAGTGTCGAAAGATTATTTTCAGCCCTAAAAATAATAAAGTCTGACTTAAGAGCCTCTATGAAAGAGGATCTGGCAGAGGCAATTCTCTTCCTTAGAACTCTACATTGAATTGATTTGCATTTGCTAAGCCTATAACTACATTTCAAGATTAATATAAACCATTTCTAGGTTTTACAGATTTTGTTTTTGGTTCATATAGATAAGCTTTGTTTTTGTTCTAAAACAACCAAATAATGTGGTTTGTATTTTTGAACTGGTAAAGTTCCTGTTCCTGATGTTTATGCCTGCTGCTACTATCCAGCAACTTGATTAATTAAATTAATAAAAAAAAATTAATAAAACTTTGTTGTTTTCATTGTGTTTGTCTTTTGCTTAAACTGTTCAATACAGTAGACTGTTGGCTTCCCAGCCAGTAGTCCTGTGGTAATGACATGTATGTTGCCTTTCTTTCCTTCAAGGAATGTATAAAATACATTCGCATATTAATACAGAGGAGTCGGAGTCGGGGAGTCGGAGTCGGAGTCGGAGTCGGAAGTACAAAAAACTGAGGAGTCGGAGTCGGAGTCGGAGTCGGAACATTTATCTCCCGACTCCACAGCTCTGAAGGTAAGACCAAGAGCTCGCCATGCTTAGCCAAATGGTTGCCTGGGGAGAGCTTCAGCCGCCTTTCGGGCCTACATCTCTCCTTCTGCAAGGCCTCTGGATGGGACTGTAGTAGTCACAGGACTGACCGGTTGGTCATCCCAAAGCAGCTCCTGCACCAGGGTGCACCGGCCTGCTGGGGAGCTGCCTGCTCCCCGGCAGGCCGGTGCACCCTGGTGGAGGAGCTGCTCCGGGATGACCAACGGGCCAGTCCTGTGAGTGAGACTACTACAGCTCAGGACTATGGGACTGGCTGTGGTAGGGCTGGAAATCTCTGCCCTGGGGTGGCACGTGCAATGTGCAACTTTGCAGGTGATGCAAGAGCCCTGGTGGCGCAGCAGACTAAAGCACTGTTATTAACGTCAGCTGCCTGCAATTACTGCAAGTTCAAATCTCATCAGGCTCAAGGTTGACTCAGGCTTCCATCCTTTCTAAGGTAGGTAAAATGAGGACCCGGATTGTGGGGGCAATAAGCTGACTTTGTATAAATATACAAAAGTATGAAGGCTATTGCTTAACACATTGTAAGCCGCCCTGAGTCTCCGGAGAAGGGCGGCATATAAATCAAATTTAAAAAAAAAATACGGAAAAAGGAGCGCAGCCCTCATGTCTGGAATGAAATAATGGTGCTGTTGTGGCAGTGGGGGAGGGGGCGGCACAAGCGGGCAAAAGTGGCGGTTGCAATGGCTGGAAGCTGCGGGAATGAAGCACTACTTTCATTTGCATAGCAACAACATTCTGCAATGGAGAGCAAAATCCGGCTGCTCCCCGAATCAGACACTGTTTACCACTCTGAGTCCCAAACGGCAGGAAACGAGGGCTGCCTTGCGCTGCAAATATACCAAGGCAGAATCCTGATACCGCACTACAGCAGAGAGAAGAAGCCGGATTTTGCTCTCCATTGCAGACACCAGATCGGCCCCCTGCAAGCTCTCGTCTCTCAAGGAGCCCGACCAAAGTTTCCAGCGCCTCTTCAGGGAGTGCTCCTCGAGAGATGAGAACTTGCGGGGGGCCGATCTGGTGTCCGCGATGGAGAACAAAATCTGGCTGCTCCCCGAACCAGACGCCATTTACCGCTCCAAGTCCCAAGCGGCAGGAGAAGAGGGCTGCCTTGCGGCACTGGCTGGCGCAAATATACCGAGGCGAATGCTCATGCCACGCAAGTTCAAGTAGTGCTTCGCTCCCGCACTTCTTCCAGCCCTTGTGGGTGCTCCATGCACCTCGGTCTCTCAGGGAGATGCTTAACTTCCTCTCAGCCCCAAGACACTGGCTGGCCCATGAGATGAGAGAGAGAGAGAATGAAAGAGAGAGAACGAGAGAGAGAGAGAATGAAAGAGAGAGAATGAGAGAGAGAGAATGAGAGAGAGAGAGAATGAAAGAGAGAGAATGAGAGAGAGAATGAGAGAGAGAATGAAAGAGAGAATGAGAGAGAGAGAAAGAGACAGAGAGAATGAGAGAGAGAGAGAGAATCAGAATGAGACAGAGAGAAAGAGACAGAGAATGAAAGAGAGAGAAAGAGAGAGAATGAAAGAGAGAATGAGAGGGAGAATGAGAGAGAGACAGAGACAGAGAATCAGAGAGAGAGTGAGAGAGAGAGAATGAGAGACAAAAAGAGAGAATGAAAGAGAATCAGAGAGAATGAGAGAGAGACAATGAAAGAGAATCAGAGAGAGAGAGAGAATCAGAATGAGAGAGAGAGAGTGGGGGAGAGGGAGAGAGAGAGAGGGGGGGAAGAGAGAGAAAGAGAGAGAGAAAGAGTGGGAAAGAGTGGGGAGAGAGAGAGAAACAGAGAGGAGGGAGAGTGCCTGAAGGACCCCATCCCGTCACTGGGAGTCCAGGTGCTTCAGCAAGCGGCACGCTGGATTCGTATTAGTGGTCCACGAAATTTAAAATTATGAACTTGGTGGTCCCTGAGGTCCAAAAGGTTGGGGACCCCTGGACTAGTGGACCTCCAAGGTCCCTTCCAGCTCTATTCTGAATTGAACCGATTCACTTACAGTAACATCCGTGTTACTGTACCGTGTTGTTATTCGCTTAACAACTGTGACAAGAAAGGCCATACAATGGGGAAAATTCACTCAACAATTGCCTCGCTTAACCACAGAAATTTGGGCTTGACGGTAGTTGTACGTCGAGGGCTACCTGTAATCAACTGAAGGACTCTTCATCAAAGGTCCCACTTAGTGACGAAAGGAAGATAGAGCATCTGGTGGTTCTGTTCACTTTCAGTGCCACTCCAGTCATAACTGCTTGAAGGTTATCTCTCATTCCACCCATATCTGCTTCTTTCATGCCCAGCTTCGGACCGTTTGTGGTGTTGTGACTTCCTTGTGACCAAAGAGCTTTAATGATAGGAGTCAGAATCAGATTAGAGGCCTATCGAGCCCAGTTTGGCAATCAGAATAAAAGGACAGAGTTGGAAGGGACCTTAGAGGTCTTCTAGCTCAATCCCATACTGAAGAAGCTTCTGGGATGAGAAGTGTAACATCTTCAAAGAAAAACAAGAATGTCCACTTGTCTCTTGAAAAAAAGCATGGTCTGGATGACTGAGAATCTCCATAGACAAAGACAACTGCAGTTATTACTAATTGTGGGGGAACATGTCAATTGAGGATCCATCTTTATTTGGGCAAATGTCACGTTGGGTTCTTCAACCTTGTTTATTACTGCTCACGTTAAAATGGTCATGATTTGGTATTTATTTTCCAGAAATGCCCTCCCCATTGAATTTCAGCAGGACTGAGTAATTGGAAATACAGGGCAAAATAGAAGAGTTCAGGATTTTAAAATGGAGGGGAAAAAAGGGGGAAAAAGAAGAAAATAAAAAAAAATGGAAGAAAGGGAGAAAGAAGTAATTGATGGAAAGGGAAAAGAGAAATATGTTGTATACATTTAGAACTAAAAATGAATTGCAGTAAGATTTATAGATATAAATGAATTTTAGGAAACTCAATAGTTTAGATTGTAATACTTGGAATGTCTTTAATTTTAATAATGAAATTAACTAAAACACTTGAAATTAAGCTGAAAAACTTTGAATTATAAATGAATTGAAATAAGATTTATAAATACAAATAAATTCAATATATGAGATTGTAATATTTTGAATATTTTTAATTGTAACCATGGAATTTAGCCAAAACATTGGAAATGATATTGTATTATGAAAATTAATTAGGTTTATTGTTTAATAAGAGGAGATTAAGATATTGTTGAAGAAATATATATATATATATATATATATTTGAAAAAGCATGACGTAAGATTTATAGATATGAATGAATTTTAGAAATTAAGCTGAAAATTAATTCTGTTTAAATTGAAATAAGATTTATAAATACAAATAAGTTCAATATATGAGTTTGTAATATTTTGAATATTTTTAATTGTAACCATGGAATTTAGCTAAAACATTGGAAATTATATTATATTATGAAAATTAATTAGGTTTATTGTTTAATAAGAGGAGAGTAAGATAGTGTTGAAGAGGTATAGAAAATATATATATTTGAAAAAACAATCAAAAATTGGATTTAAAAAAAAAATTCTCATTAAAAAATAATGAGAATTGAGAAATAGAACTATAAATGAATTGAAGCAAGATTTAGATGAGATTGTAATATTTGGAATACTTTTAACTACCTTGTTTCCCCGAAAATAAGACAGGTTCTTATTTTCTTTTGAACCCCGAAATAAGGGCTTGGCCTTATTATAAGGGGGTCCAGCAGAGAGAGGCTCCCTCCGTGCGCCATCAAGCCCCGCCCCTCCTGCAGGGGGAGAATGCAAGCAGCCCAAAGGCGCCAAGCCGCGCGAGTGCCTGTTCCCTCCCCCGCTTCCACGTCTCCCAGGCCTCACCATGTTGATGTAGGTGAAGCCAGTGAGCACCCGGCTGAAGCCGCTGGAAGCGGAGAAGATGCTGGTCAGGCCAGCTGCTTGCTGCCAAGTCTTCCAGGAGCTGGGGCAGAGAGGCAGTGAAGGGCGAAGTGAGCTGCAGCTCCGCATGGGGAGACTGTACCACTGTACCAGCCATATCAGTGGGCACACGAGCGTTGCCCTAGCTCAGCTCCAGCACGCATGTGCACACCAGCCAGCTAATTTTCGGGCCTTCCGAGCCCACCGGAAGTCAGGAAATGGAACATTTCCAGCCTCCGGGGGGGGGGGGGAAGTCCGTTTTTGCCCTCCCCAGGCTCCAAGAAAGCCTCTGGAGCCTGGGAAGGGCGAAAAATGGGCCTAACGGGCGCACTGTGACATCACGTGCCAAAAGCAGGGGAAGCACAGCGGGGGTCATGCGCGCATGCTGGGGGGGGCAGGGCACATTGAATTATGGGTGTGGACACATGCGCACGTGACACTCCCCCCACGCTCCCCATGCTTTTGGCACACGACAGCAAAAAGGTTAGCCATCACTGGTATAGGGTGTCTTCTTTGAGGAGAGGATTGGACTAGGAAACCTCCAAGGTCACTTTCAAATCTGTTTTGCAGTCACTGCTATTCTAAGCTTTGAATTACTATATTGATGGTGGTGGTATGTGTCCACAGGCAAACATTTGGCCTTGGGGTTCGCAATAGAGGCCGTCTTTCCCTGAACATAAGACCCAGTCTTTTTTTCCCCCTCCAAAAGAGGCATTACGTCTTATTTTTGGAGGATGTCTTCCACTCTCTCACGTCACAGCAGTGGCACTGACAGCCCCACCCAGCAGGAGCCCGTGTGGGCCAGGGGTGGATTCTACTTACCTTTATTACCGGTTTGCAGTGGGGCCGCACGCGTGCTCTTCTGCACATGCACAGAAGCATTTTGGTGACAGTGAGATCGGCGGGTGGAGCCTCCTGCCAGTTTTACTACCGGTTCTATAGAACCGGTGCGAACCGGGGGCAACCCACCACTGGTGTGGGCACTGCCAGCTCACTTTTTCTGCGGTCACTTGCCGCTGCTTACGCATGGCGCCTCCCTTCCTCCGTTTTGCCATCAAAAACCTTCAGGAAAGGCCTCTGACGGTGAAACAGAGGCCGGGAGGCACCACACATATCATTTGTGGGCTGCAGAGGCCTTTCCTGAAGGCCTCTGATGGCAAAATGGAGGTCAGGGGCAATGGGTGCAAGCAGCCGCAGAAGAAACGGACCGGCAAGCTGAGGCAGGTGTTGGGGCGTGAGAGGCCTGGCTGCAACTGTCCTAAGGTAAGTGGGTGTGGGTCACATGGGGCAGCTCCACCCTCCATCCAGGGGTGAAATCCAGCAGGTTCTGACAGGTTCTGGAGAACCGGTAGCGGAAATTTTGAGCAGTTCGGAGAACCGGTAGCAGAAATTTTGAGTAGTTCAGAGGACCGGCAAATACCACCTCTGGCTGGCCCCAGAGTGGGGTGGGAATGGAGATTTTGCAGTATCCTTTCCCTGCCATGCTCACCAAGCCACGCCCACAGAACAGGTAGTAAAAAAAATGGATTTCACCACTGCCCCCATTCCCACCCTAGTTTGATTTTTACTCATGCACCTCTTGCAACAGAGTTGGCAGGGTCTTCACTAGGGCTTATTTTGGGGGTAGGGCTTATATTGGGCACACGGGTAAAAATCAAGCTAGGGATAGGTCTTATTTTTGGGGAAACCCTGCACTTAGGCCTAACCAAAATATGGCATGGGGTAAGAAGGAGACGAAGAGCTAGCAATATCCAATGAATACCAATTCAATAGTAACAATTGGCAGAATAGCTGGCATCTGACTCCTTTTTAGTGTCTCTCTTTGGGCTGTCAATAAAAGAAAATATTTGTAACTGTAGCTGAAAATTGAATTGTGGGATTCTTGGTGCTCTCTGAGCGTGGTTACTTTCTTGAAGACATTTCATAACCAATGTAGGTAACATCATCAGTATTAGAAAGAAGGTTGCAGTTTGCTCTCTATTTAAATACAAGTGCTTGTCCTGTCAGTATTGGTGGGAATGTTGTTTTCTTCATGGTAATTCATTGATTAGGCTGTTGTTTACTGTCAGCTTGTTTGTCTGAGTTGATAGTTCTTTTGTTGGGCTGTTATTTACTTCTTGAGTAAAGGTTTCGTTACCCGACTAGGGAACATCATCCCTGTTGATGAATGTGGGGTTTTCTCCCTGTTAATATATAGTAGTATGTCCTGCCAGTATTGATAGAATTGCAATTTTCTCTTTGGTAGTGCCTTGATTAGGACATTGTTTTCTGCTGGATTATTTGTCTGGTGTGAATCCTTCCTTATCTGGGTTAACACTAGCACTGCTTGCTAAATGCATCCTTTAAGTTGGGTTTCAAGTTGCAGACTGACTCCACCATTGTGGCTTTTCAAAAAAGGAAGTATTAGCGGTATGATTCCCCAAAGAAAATAGAACTTGACTTGAAATAAAACGTATTTTATATGTGATTTGGAATGTCGATGTTTTGTCTTTTTAAAATTAGCTTTAAACTCTTGGGAATGGCAGCTTCAAGAATTGAAATTAGAATGCTGTTGAATGAAACAAAACATTCTTACACACAGACACACACACAAGAGAGAGAGAGAGAGAGAGAGAGAGAGAGAGAGAGACAGACAGACAGACAGACAGAGACAGAGACAGAGACAGAGACAGAGAGACAGACACAGAGGAACAGAGAGAGAGAGAGACAAAGAGAGAGAGACACAGAGAGAAAAAGAGACAGAGACAGAGAGAGACAAAGAGACAGAGACAGAGAGAAGAGAGAGACACAGAGAGACACAGAGAGAAAAAGAGACAGAGACAGAGAGAGACAAAGAGACAGAGAGAGGGGGGGACAGAAAGATAGAAAGAGACACAGAGAGACAGAGACAGAGAGACAGAGACAGACACAGAGGGACAGAGAGAGAAAGAGAGAGAGAGACAAAGAGAGAGAGACACAGATAGACACAGAGAGAAAAAGAGACAGAGACAGAGAAAGACAAAGAGACAGAGACAGAGAGAGAGGGGGGGACAGAGAGAGAGAAAGAGACAGAGAGACAGAGAGAGAAAAAGGGAGAGAGAGAGAGAGAGAGAGAGAAAGAGTCAGAGACAGAGACAGAGATGCAGAGAGAGACACAGAGAGAGACAGACTTCCTTGGAAGCTGGATAAGAACAAACTTGTTTGCTTCCTACATATTCCGCTGAGATGAAACATGGATGTTTTTGGCTTAGCATCTTGGCTGAATCTAGTTTCTGTAGTTTATAATGGCTTATGGCTAATGTGTTCCATGAACCAATAGACTCATATGAGTTGAGATGTTAAAAATCATATCCAAATCAGGCTAGCACTGATGATGTTGCCTAGTTGAGTAATGAAAGGTCCACAAGAAGATAACCAAGCCCAGAGAGCATCAAGGGCTCTGCAAATCATATCCTGTCTGATATGAGCTAGGGTGACACATATACCATCACGCAGGATGAAAATGGTATCTGGAGATAGAGGTTGTCACTTGTATGTTATAGGTTGCAGATGACAAATGAGAATCAGAGGACTCTTAACAACTGGCTTGTGAAAAGTGATCTGAAACTGGATTTGAATGAAACCTCTATACAAGGGGTATCTAACCTTGGCAGTTTTAAGACCTGTGGACTTCAACCATAGCTGGCTGGGGAATTCTGGGAGTTGGAAGTCCACAAGTCTTAAAGTTGCTGCTGTTAGAATAGAATAACAGAGTTGGAATCGACCTTGGAGGTCTTCTAATCCAACTCCTGCTCCAGCAGGAACTCCTATGCCATTTCAGACAAATGGTTGTCCAATCTCTTCTTGAAAACTTCCAGTGTTGGAGCACCCACAACTTCTGGAGGCAAGTAGTTCCACTGATTGATTATTCTAACTGTTAGGAATTTTCTCCTTAGTTCTAAGTTGCTTCTTTCCTTGATGGTTTCCACCCATTGCTTCTTGTTCTACCCTCAGGCGCTTTGGAGAATAGCTTGACTGTCTCTTCTTTGTGGCAGTCCCTCAAATACTGGAACACTGCTATGTCACCCCTGGTCCTTCTTTTCCTTAAACTAGACATACCCAATTCCGGCAACCGTTCTTTGTATGCTCTTTAGATTAAATGCTATACCGTTAAATTTTTAGGTGCCTTTTAACATCTTAGATGCCTCAGACATTCTGAATTCCCTAAGAAGATGTGCCAGCATTGATAATACCGTGGTGTCCATTCAAATTCAGACACATCATAAAAGAGTCAGATTAGATAATAGGCAGCATTGCATCAAAGCATTTATTGATTTTTAGCGTATATATCTATTTTTTTCTGGTTCTCCAGAAGCTTCAGAAACTGCAGATTATTCCTGGGGGCCTTTTCCTCCTGCTTCTCAAATGGTCCACTTGGCTGGTTACGGAATGGGATAGCAAGCTAAGTTGGCGATGCCGCATTGATTCGATCCCTGTTCCAAGAGCATGTAGCCATTGTCTCCCCATAAGCGTGACCAACTGTGAAGAGAAGCATGCAAGACATTTATTTCAAAACCATGTAGGGCAGGGGTCCCCAATCCCCGGATTGTGGACTGGTACCGATCTGGGGCCCATTGGAAATCGGGTCTACTCATTTGTTTGAGGCACTGGTCTACTCATTTGTTTTTGGAGGCACCGGTCTACCACCACACTGCCTTTTAACACTGATCAGCTGTAGGGCGGCCCTTTGAAGCCCCGCGGCAAGAGTTTTTTTCCTTTTAGCCTATCAGCTGGGACTCAGGAGGCAGCAATAGATTGGGGGTTGGGCCAAATAAAAGGTAAGAATAACGTGGGGGGTGGGGGGTGGGGGGGTGGGGGGTGGGGGGTGGGGGGGTGGGAGGGCCCAGCTCCCGAACAAAGAGAACCGGTTCGGTGATGTCATATCGTCACCGCTACTGGCTTGGCAGAACCGGGCCGAACCAGGAGGAACCCACCACTGATGTGCGTGCGTGCAACAGCGCGTACGTGTGTGTCCACACCCATAATACAATGCTCCCCTTGCACGCCCTGACCCCCTGCACATGCACACACAACCTCCGCTGCGCTCCACTGCCCTACACATGCGCGTGCAACCCCCTATGCTTCCCCTGCCCCCTGCACATGCGGGTGCGACCCCCCCGCTCCTCCCACCCCCACATACATGGGCGCACAACCCCCACCCCCCATGCCCTATTTTGGGTCTAGCTCAAGGAGGCCTGCTACGCCCAAAATGGGTGGGTGGAGGCTGCTGCTCCCTCCCCGGTCCCCGCCCATGTGCGCATGACCCTCCCACCACTGTGCATGTATGCGTGACCCCCTGCCCCCATGCATGCGCACGCATCTCTGCAGAGACCCGAAAATCAGCTGGCCGGCAGGATGCGCATGCATGCGCGGTGGAGCTGACCTAGGGCGACAGCGCATGTGCCATAGGTTCGCCATCACGGGTATAGGGAATCTTGCTGACTGGGGAATTCTGGAAGTTGTAGTCCAGGCATCTTCAAGTGGCCAAGGTTGAGACAATCTGCAATAGTAGAAGTTCCCCTCTAGGGACCTTCCCTTCCCTCACCTGTTCTTCACAATCCAGTACTTGGTGCTGTTATAACCAACCACCAGCATAGCATGAGACAAGTGCGGGTCTCCATTCCAGGGATTTTTAAAGATACCTAGAGAAGGAGGATGAGAAAACATTGAAGAGATAACAGATTAACAGTTGGAAAGGACCTTGTAGGTCATCTAGTCCAACCCGCCCTTTCCCCCAAAGCAGGAGACCCTGCCTACACCATTTCTGACAGATGGCAGTCCAGTCTCTTCTTGAAAGCCTCCAGTGATGAAGCTCCCACAACTTCCGAAGGCAACTTCAGTTCCATGGGTTGATTGTTCTCACTGTCAGGAAATTTAACCTTATTTCCAGGGTGAATCTCTCTTTGTACAGTTTCCATCTGTTATTTCTTGCCTGTCCTTTGGGTGGTTCGGAAAACAGCTTGGCCCCCTCCTCTTTGTGGCAGCCCCTCAAATATTGGAACATTTGATCAAGGGAAAGCTCCATGCTTCTTTGCCAGATCATCTGGATTTCCAAAAGGGCAGCCAGGAATGTCACTCCATCTTAGAATTTACTCTTTTTAATGGGATCACCACAGGGGTGAAATGCTTCTGGTTCGGACCGGTTCGCCCGATCCAGTCGCGATGGAGGCGGGAGGTGCACAATCATCAGAGGCTTCTTTTTTTACTTTTAAAAGCATTTTTTCTACAACCTTTGGCTGAAAAAAAATGCTTTTAAAAATAATAAAAAAAAGCCTCTGATGATCGCGGGGCTCAGCTGGGATCTTCAAAGGCTTTTAAAAGAAAAAAAACCCTTTTTTTCTTTTAAATGCCTCTGACGATCCCAGCTGAATTGCCTGATCAGCAGAGGCTTTTTAAGCCATTTTGGGCCTAGCGGATCATGCAACTCAGCTGGGATCGTCAGAGCCTTTTGAAAGCACTTTTTTTACAACCTCTTCGCCGAAGAGGTTGTAGAAAAAATGGTTTTAAAAGTTTTTTTTTTAAAAATTGGCCACGTCCACCCAGTCACATTACACCCCCCCCACCAAGCCACACCCACAGAACCGATAGTAACCAATTTTAGATTTCACCACTGGATCACCGCTTAGGTAAAACAGGCACCCCTGAAGAGGCTTTTACGTAGAGCCCTTCAGATATTTTTCAATAAGAAGTTAGTAAATTTATAATTTAGGATGATTAATAAAATAGAGGTAAAATGGATATATATGGATATATATAAGCATAACACTATCAGCAATATTATTATTATTATTGGATTCCATTTGATTACAGATTAAATTGTGTAGAACGCCCAGAAGTGAAGTTTTATTTTGTATGTATTATGAGAATAATGGCTATAATCATGGTGTATAATATTATGTGTATTCAAAAGAGTTTTGATACGGACAGTACACTGTCATTGCAGAAAAGGAAACGTGATGTATAACAAAGGAAAATGCAGTAACCTTCCCCTAGATTGGGGAGGGAATGGAGATTTTACAGTATCCTTTCTCTGCCACACCCACCAAGCCACGCCCACTAAACCATGCCACGCCCAACAAGCCACACCCACAGAACCGGTAGTAAAAAAATTGGAAACCCACCACTGCTGGAATAGTATTCACCCTCCGTACTCAATATTTATTTATTTATTTATTTATTGGTTCGATTTATATGCCACCCTTCTCCGGAGACTCAGGGCGGCTTACAATGCGTTAAGCAATATCCTTCATACTTTTCTATATACCTGCTTAGTAGGGCTTTTGCCCCCCCCCCAAGCGGTGTTCTTTTTTATACAAAGTCAGCTTATTGCCCCCACAAACTGGGTCCTCATTTTACCTACCTCGGAAGGATGGAAGGCTGAGTCAACCTTGAGCCTTATGAGATTCGAACTCGCAGTAATTGCAGGCAGCTGGTGTTACTTAACAGTGCTTTAGTCTGCTGCCCCACCAAGGCTCTTATTTAGATGAGGGCATTGAGTATCAGCCAATCAAGGTAATCAAAGGAACATTCAAAGTTGAAATGCAAGAGCCCCCCCCCATTCCTTCCTATTCCGCAGGAACCTTACCCGACTTGTAAAAGTGAAACTCAGTGCTCCCGGCATCCACTGCGACAGAAATCGGGCCAATCGTGGCCACCGCCTGCAGTAGGGCCTTTTCGTCTCCTGTCAGGATGAGTCCCATGCTGGAACACGAAGCGATAGAATTCTCAGCTTCATAACGACAACTATAATCGTCCTGCAGAAAAATAAAGAGCGACCACGGTTAGTCCCAAAGAGAATATAGAATAACAGAGTTGGAAGGGATCTTGGGAGGTCATATAGAATAGAATAGAATAGAATAGAATAGAATGGAATGGAATGGAATGGAATGGAATGGAATGGAATGGAATGGAATGGAATAATAGAATAGAATGGAATGAATAGAATGAATGAGCTGGAAGGGACCTTGGAGGTCTTCTAGTCCAGCCCCCTGCTCAAGCGGAATAGAATAGAAGAATAGAATAGAATAGAATAGAATAGAATAGAATAGAATAGAATAGAATAGAATAGAATAGAATAGAATAGAATATTATTATTAGTCATATTTCTATGCCGCCCATTCTCCAAGGACTCTGGGCAGCTTACACCAAAGACAGTATACTAAATAGCCTATTGCTCCCTAACAATCTGGGTCCTTCTTTTACCCACCTCGGAGGGATGGAAGGCTGAGTCAACCTTGAGCCGGTGAGATTTGATCCGCTGATCTGCTGAACTAGCAGTCATCTGAAGTAGCTGCAGTACTGCACTCTAACCACTGCGCCACCTCAGCTCATTCCATTCCATTCCATTCCATTCCATTCCATTCCATTCCATTCCATTCCATAGAATAGAATAGAATAGAATAGAATAGAATAGAATAGAATAGAATAGAATAGAATAGAATAGAACAGAATAGGCAATAGGCAATAGGCTGACTCTGTAAACTGCTTAGAGCCGCTTAGAGAAGGCTGTAAAAGCACTATATAACTGATATATAAGTGCTATTGCTTGCTTACTTGCTTGCTTGCTTCCTCCCTCCCTCCCTCCCACTTGTTAGAAGGCAGTATTGCAGGCTAACTCTGCCCGCTGCCTGGAGTTCGATCCTGACAGACTCAAAGTCGACTCAGCCTTCCATCCTTCCGAGGTGGGTAAAATGAGGACCCAGATTGTTGGGGGCAGGAGGCTGACTTTGTAAACCTCTTAGAGAGAGCTGTAAAAGCACTGTGAAGCGATATATAAGTCTAAGTGCTGTTGCTAGTGCCATTGCTAACTAGCCAAAGTAGCCAAAGCAAAGTAAACCAGCTATAGTTTGAAGCATGCACAGGAACACATAGAGAATTACCTTTCCATCATATGGGTAGCTTTCCTCTGAATTGATCCCTTGTTGCTCGTGTACAGATGCAAAAGCTTGGGGCATAAGTCCACCCTGGCACCCATGATTCTCCTTAGAACAGTCCATAAGATTTTGTTCGCTCAGCGAGATCAGCTTCCCCGTCTTCTTGAAATACATGCCTTCCAGAGCTCCGGTGGCACTGAAGGCCCAGCAAGAGCCACACTCACCCTGTGGAAAAACAAAGCTGCAGTGATCCACAGAGCAACCCAATTAATGTTCCTTTCACAAATGACTTGTTCTCAGTTTTTGGTAGTAGGCAGCTGGGTAAGGTATGAGTTCCGATAGAAGAACGGCTTAGGGTTGGAACGAGGGCTTCCTTGGTGCTCTCTGAGCTCTTGCAGACCTTTCATTACTCAACTAGGTAACATCATCAGTGCTAGACCAGAGTTGGGTTTGGAAGAGGAGGAGGAGGAGGACTGTGAGGTTCTTGGTGCTCTCCGAGTTTGATGGGGTTTGAGCAGATGTCTCATTACCCAACTAAGTAACATGATCAGTGCTAGAAGGGAGTGGGGGTTTGTGGAGTGGAGGAGCAGATTACAGGGAGGAGGAGGAGGAGGAGAACGACTGGGTTCTTGGTACTTTCTGAGCTTGGGTATTTTCTTGCAGATGTCTCATTACCCAACTAAGTAACATGATCAGTGCTAGAAGGGAGTGAGGGTTTGTGGAGAAAAGGAGCAGATTACAGGGAGGAGGAGGAGGAGGAGGAGGAAGACTGTGGGGTCCTTGGTACTTTCTGAGCTTAGGTATTTTCTTGCAAACGTTTCATTACCCAACTAGGTAACATGATCAGTGCTAGAGGTGTTCTCTGTTGATATAAGAGTTCCGACAAGATTGAAGCTTCAGAGATTCAACTAAGAGAGGAAATAACTTAGTTTCAAGTTTTCATGAAGCCATCAAATTCTGACTTGGGTCTAAATAGGCAAATCATAACTCCTTCCTTTTCCTTAGAAAGCATCTCTGCATCAGTCCTCAATTCATGGCTTGTCAGAACCATTCACCCACCTGATCTTTGACCTCAGTCACAAAACCTTTGGCTCGCCAGTCCACCCGCAAGGGAATCTGCAGGTTTTCTGAGGATTTGAAAGTGACTATGTTCTTTTGAGACGCAAGATCCAAGTCAGGAAGCAAGCAGTACAGCTTCTTGTTAATCTCTTCATTAGTCTGAGGATTGCAAAGAGTATGAATTTCAAACATCAGTTACCGGAGCCAGTTTGGTCTAGTGGTTAAGGCACCAGGCTAGAAGCAAGAAAATTGTGAGTTCTAGTACTGCCTTAAGTATGAAAATCAGCTGTGTGACTTTGGGACAATCACTAGGAGACAGTGAGTTCTAGTCCCACCTTAGGCAACAAAAACTGGCTGGGTGGGTGACTATGTCTAGTAAATAAATCAAACTAGCCCTGATCCAGACTTACCATATCCCCAAAGTGATTCATCCCGAGCTTGTAGGAGTGTTTTCCTCGGTCAGCCTGGCTGTTATGATCTTGGATCATCTGCAAATTTTCCTCCCACACGGCTCTTCGATAGGATTCTTCCTCTTCCTGGGAAGCCAAGATCAAGAAGATCCCTTAGTCGCATCTGCCTAAACAAGTGGCACCTAGAAGATCTAGAACTCACGTTCTTCTCTTCCGTAAAAGGTTTCCCAAACTAGAATTCAATCGCCCAGGAATGGACCAAAAGCCCTTTCCATTTCTACTTAATATACCAGACATTATTCCTCACAAACTCTGTCTGAAGACAGATAGCAGAAAGTAACTTTATAAACATTGCCAGAAGAGAAGGACCAGGGAAGACATGATGGCAGTCTTCCAATATTTGAGGGGCTGCTACAGAGAGGAAGGGGTCTAAAGAAGCAAAACATTATTGGGTGAAAATACAAACATGGTTAGAGGGAATGTTGCAGCAACATATAGAGTTAAAGCCAGAGATATTCTTACTGGGAATTTTACCAGAGAATTACAGTAAAGAAGATACATATTTGATAATTCATATAATAACAGTGGCTAGAATTGTATTTGCACAAAATTGGAAAGCAGATAAAATCCCGTTGGAAGGAGAAATTATAAAGAAAATTTTAGAATGTGCAGAAATCAATTGATTAACATTGAGAATAAAGAGGAGTCGATGTATTTCAAGACATGGGAAAAAAAATTATGATTGATTAGAAAGGAAATATGAATAAGGGTAGAGGGATAAAATAGATAGAGAACAGATGGGAGAAAACAATTAAAAAAATAGATACCCAGATGATGCCAAGTAAAAGGAGAAAGTGGGGGGGGAGAGAAAAAAGTGAAATATTATAAAAATGTACACAAATGATGAAATAAAAATAAATATGAATTGAATAAAAAATTGAAATGAGAATAAAGATAATTAGAAAATCGGGGCTGCTCGAATTTCACTTTAGATTGAACCGAAAAGGGAAACAACAGGAGAGAGGGGAAGGAGTAGAGAGAGAGGCAGGGAGAAGAGAGGAGAGGAGAAAGAAGAAAGGGAAAAGGAGAGGAAGAAAAGGGAGAGGAAAGAGGAGTAGAAGAGAAGGTTAGAAGGGGGGAAGAAGAGAGGAGTGGGGGAAGGGCAGGGGAAGTAGAAGAGAGAAGGAGGAGAAAAAGAAGAAAGTAGGAAGAGAAAAAGGGAGGAAGAGAAAGGGAGGAGAAGAAGAAAGGTTGGAGTAAAGGTTAAGGGTAAAAGAGCAGCCCCGAAAAAGTAAAAATGAAAAATGAAAGTTAAAAGATAAGATGAATGAAAAATGATAGATAAATGACTGTACATGTAAATGTGTTTATGAGAAATAAAAATAAAAAACTTTTTAAACAGAGAGAGAGAGAGAGAGGAAGGGGTCAGGCTATTTTCCAAAGCACCTGAAGGCAGGATAAGGAATAATGGATGGAAACTGATCAAGGAGAGATTCAATCTAGAAATAAGGAGAAATTTCCTGACAGTGAGAACAATCAACCCATGGAACAGAAATTGCATTCGGAAGTTGTGAGAGCTTCATCCCTGGAAGGCAGGACAAGAAGCAATGGATGGAAACTAACCAAGGAGAGAAGCAACCTGGAATTGAGAAACTTCCTGACAGCAAGGACAATTAAGCATTGAAATGACTTGCCACTAGAAGTTGTGGGTGCTTCATCACTGGAGGCTTTAAAGAAGAGATTGGACAACCATTTGCCTGAAATAGTATAGGGTTTCCTGCCTGAGAAGGGGATTGGACTAGAAGACCTCCAGGGTCCCTTGCAAATCTGTTTTTCTGTTCTCTTATTCTAATTGAATAAGGACAGAAAGGACAGTCACCTGTCTGACATGGTAAACTGTAGGGTCTCCTGCTTGAGCAGAAGGCTGGACTAGAAGACCCCCAAGGTCCCTTCCAGCTCTATTCGGATTGATTGATTGGACTTCTGGTGGAGCAAACTCACCAAGGCGTATTCTTTACCGTGAGTGGCCTTCCAGTCTCTCCATGTCCCTTCCAGGGTCGGATCCAGCGCTGTGGACAAGGTCCTCAGGGAGAACAGCCAGGCCAGGTACACCACCGAGATGGACAACATTGTCTTTCTCTAGGAGAAGGAAGAGAAGCAGAGAACAGCATTAATGGGGCATGAATTCTTAAGATTTGCAAGCCAGCAAGAACTGGTGGGCTACAGCTTCCCCATCCCTGACCTTGGATGATCAAACAATTCTATATAAATTACTGCTAATAAATAAATCAATAAATACACGGACCCAATAAGTACCTCGGAAATATTTGGAGAGCCTAATCTAACGGCAACTGGAAAAATAAAAGTGTGGCTTTGTAAGAGCTACACAGAGTGGACTTTAGCAAGAAAACAGAGACCTCACCTCAAGCGGAAGGCGAAGAGGCAGTTGTTAAAACCAAACTGCAGCTGCCCCCTTTTTATATAAAGGCAGACAGTATCAAATTGCCACTCCCCACTGCCTTTAACGGACACTGGCAAGGGAATGCCCACCGTATCTCTAGATATCTCCAGAAACGGATGTTTTTTGCTGCAATCAGATAATGCTCTTTTAAATCTCTCTCTTTGGGGGCCTCTTATATTGGGGAAAGTGACCACAGCCAAACAGCTGCAACCCACTCCCCACACCCCTATTCAGACTGCTGATCTGATTTGTATCTCCTGTTTCTGGAAAATTCCGTGGCTTTCGGTGGTTGCGACACTTTTAAGGAGATAAATTTCATATTTGATTTCCATCTAGTTTTTCTGTCTATCTTGGTCCTTCCGAGAAGCATATGCTGCTCCACCCTGCTCCTTCCACCCACAAGCAGGGGGATTCAAAATCAACCGCAGTTGTTATTAACTGTGGGCAGAAAATGTCAATTGTGGGTCCACCTTTATTTGAGCAACGGAGGGTTGGGTTCTTCAACCGTGAGCCATTTTATAACGAATGATGTTATTAAGCCTTTCGATTGAGCTTTTCCGGACCTATGTTCTACGGGTTTTGCCTAGCACTGTGATGGTGAACCTATGGCAGGGGTGAAATGCTCCCGGTTCGGACCGGATCGCCCGATCCAGTAGCGATGGAGGCAGGTGGTTCAGAGAACTGGTAGCAAAAATCCCTGACCGCCCCCCCCCCTCCATGCCCAGCTGAGCCGCACAATCATCAGAGGCTTTTTTTTTTCCTTTTAAAAGCCTCTGACAATCCAAGCTGAGTTGCCTGATCAGCAGAGGCTTTTTTAAAAAAAAGTCTCTGCCAATCAGGCAACTCAGCTGGGATCGTCAGAGGCATTTAAAAGAAAAAAAAAGCCTCTGATGATCAGGCGACTCAGCTGGGATCGTCAGAGCCTTTTGAAAGCATTTTTTTTACAATCTCTTTTTTTTTTTTAATTTGATTTATATGCCGCCCTTCTCCGGAGACTCAGGGCGGCTTACAATGCATTAAGCAATAGCCTTCATACTTTTGTATATTTATACAAAGTCAGCTTATTGCCCCCACAATCTGGGTCCTCAGTTTACCTACCTTAGAAAGGATGGAAGGCTGAGTCGACCTTGAGCCTGGTGAGATTCGAACCTGCAGTAATTGCAGGCAGCTGTGTTAATAACAGGGTGCTTTAGACCACTTTGCCGAAGAGGTTGTAGAAAAAATGGTTTTCAAAGTTTTTTTTTTAAAAATTGGCCACGTCCACCCAGTCACATTACTCCCCCCCCACTGACCTATGGCACATTACCCCCCCTACCACTGATCTATGGCAGACGTGTCAGAGGTGGCACACAGAGCCATCTCTGTGGGCACGTGCACCGTTGCCATGCCAAGTTGCTTTCTGCCCAACAGCAGACTTCATGTATAGATCACACCTCCCTCCCTCCCCCATCCCATTTGCAAAAAAAAGCAAAAACAGATCGTGGAAGATCATTCCAAGAGGCCTGGACAGAGTCATTTGGAGTGACTGAACGCAGTGGGGAAGCATTATGTGTAATGAAAGTGTTGCATGTCGTACGTCAAGTTGTCAGATGGCACTTTTGACAGCAACCACAAAAGTGTTGCTGAACTTGGTGCAACTGAAAGAAAAGAGTTTATTAAAGGGAAATTGAAGGGAATATAATTCCCAGTCCCTTAGTTTTTCCCAAGATCTTTTGAGAATAAATCATCCGACAGCTACCAGTGTTCAAATTTCACTGTGCATAGCAAAACATATGCTTATTTGCAAATTGCATAGCAAAGGTTGTAAACTACAGAATGTCACTTGTTAAACAGAGGCACAGAATCAAAATCACGGGAAGTACATCTGAAAAGTGTTGGAAATGTCATCAGACACCGGGCTCATATTACCATATGTGGTGGAAATGTGTAGAAACTAAAAGATACTGGACTAAAATCCACACATAGTTGGAAAAAATGATAAAAAAACATATAGATTTTAAACCAGAGATTTTTTTATTAGGGATTTTGCCAGAAACATATAATAGAGAATTGAGATATTTGATTGTGAATTTTATTTATTTATTTATTTTATTTTATTTCTATACCGCCTTTCTCCTGCGGGACTCAGGGCGGTGTACAGCCAGGATAAAACATAGCATATAAAATTTAAAAACATTTTAAAAAACAATTAAATAATTTTGGCCCAAATTTAAAACAACCCAATTAAAACCGAATTCGATTAAAAAACTGAGAGCATGGGATCAAGCCAGCCCAGCTAGATGGAACAAGTGTGTCTTCAGGGCCCGACGAAAAGTCCGGAGGTCTGATATCGTGCATATCTCAGGGGGCAGGTCATTCTAGAGGGCAGGTGCTGCCACAGAGAAGGCTCTCCCCCTGGGGGTTGCCAGCTGACACTGTCTGGCCGACAGCACCCTGAGGAGGCCCTCTCTCTGCGAGCGAACCGGTCGGTGGGAGGCTATTGGTGGCAGAAGGCGGTCTCGCAAATACCCCGGCCCTAAGCCATGGAGTGCTTTAAAGGTGGTCACCAACACCTTGAAGTGCACCCGGAAGACCACAGGAAGCCAATGCAGCTCGCGCAGGAGAGGTGTTATATGTGAGCACCCCGTCGCTCCCATAATCCCCCGCGCGGCTGCATTCTGGACCAACTGCAGCCTTCGGGTGCACCCCAAGGGGAGCCCCATGTAGAGAGCATTGTAGTAGTCCAGGCGGGAAGTGATGAGTGCTTGAGTGACCGTGCGTAGGGAGTCCCGATCCAGAAAGGGACACAACTGGCGTATCAGGCGAACCTGATAAAAAGCCCCCCTGGCCACAGCCATCATATGCTCTTCTAAAGACAACCATGCGTCCAGGAGGACGCCTAAGTTGCGAGCCCTCTCTGTGGGGGCCAGTGATTCGCCCCCAATAGCCAGGGATGGCACCAGCTGGCTATATCGGGACGCCGGAAGCCACAGCCACTCGGTCTTGGAAGGGTTGAGTTGGAGCCTGTTTCTCCCCATCCAGGCCCGCACGGCCTCCAGGCACTGGGACATCACTTCAAGGGCATTGTTGGGGTGGCCCGGGATGGAGATGTACAGCTGGGTGTCGTCAGCGTACTGATGGAATTCCACCCCACAGCCACGGATGATCTCACCCAGCGGCTTTACATAAATGTTGAATAGAAGGGGCGAGAGGACTGACCCTTGTGGCACCCCACAAACAAGGCACCTCGGGGTCGACCACTGCCCCCCTGTCAACACAGATTGCGACTGGTCAGAGAGGTAGGTGGAGAACCACCGCAGAACGGTGCCCCCCACCCCCAGCCCCTTCAACCGGTGCAACATGATACCATGGTCGATGGTATCAAAAGCCGCTGAGAGGTCTAACAGGACCAGGACAGAGGAGCAACCCCTGTCCCGAGCCCTCCAGAGATCATCAACCAACGCGACCAATGCTGTTTCCGTGCTGTACCCAGGCCTGAAGCCCGACTGGAACGGATCCAGATATGTCGTTTCATCCAGGTGCTGGGGGAGCTGTCGTGCAACCACACTTTCGACAACCTTCGCCACAAAGCGAAGGTTGGAGACTGGATGATAATTAACCAACACTGCTGGGTCCAGGGAAGGCTTCTTGAGGAGAGGCCTCACCACCGCCTCTTTCAAGGTGGCGGGGAAGTCACCCTCACCCAACGAAGCATTTATAATCCCCTGGAGCCAGCCTCGTGTCACCTCCCGGGAAGCCAGCACTAAGCAGGAGGGGCACGGGTCCAATAAACATGTGGTCGCATTCAGTCCACCCAGAATCCTGTCCACGTCCTCAGGAGTCACAGGATCAAACTCATCCCAGATAACATTCTCAAGACCTGCCTCAGTCATCCCTCCTGAAACTACGCAGTCGGAGTCCAGATCTTCCCGAATCTGAGTGATTTTGTCATACAGATACTGAACAAAGTCCTCGGCTCTTCCCTCCAAGGGGTCCTCCTGCGCTTCCTGGTGGAGCAGGGAGCAGGTCGCCCTAAACAGGGCGGTCAGGCGGTTATCTGATGACGCAATAAGAGCAGCTTCTTGGATGAGAAGCGAAACGTCTTCAAGGAAAAACCAGAAAGTCCAGTTGCCTCTTGAAAAAATACACTTTTGGGAGAACCATGATCTGGATGACTGAGAATCTCCGTAGACATTCCGTGACGCAGTTTGTTAAAACACCCTCAGTTGTGCCTCTGTAAAAAGTGGCCAGGACAGAAGGAGAAAGATAAAGTATCCCGGTGAGGTCATGTGATCAGATTGAGCAGGGGATTGGACTAGAGGACCTCCAAGGTCCCTCCCAACTCTATTCTGAATTGAACGGATTCACTTACAGTAACATCCGTGTTGCTAACTCTAACAACGGCAGTGATTCTGCTTAAAAACTGTGGCGGGAAAGGCTGTACAATGGAGCGAAACTCACTGAACAGATGTCTCGCTTAACCACAGAAATTTTGGGCTCGGTGGTGATCCTACATCGAGAGCTACCTGCAATCAACTGAAGGACTCTTCATCGAAGGTCCCACTTAGTGACTAAAAGAAGATAGAGGATCTGGTGGTTCTCTTCACTTTCAGTGCCACCCCAATCTTAACTGCTTGATGGTTATCTTTCATTCCACCCTTATCTGCTTCTTTAATGCACAGCTTCGGATCGTTTGTGGTGTTGTGACCAAAGAGCTTTAATGATAATGAGTCAGAATCAGATTAGAGGCCTGTCAAGCCCAGTTTAGCAATCAGAATAAGAGATCAGAATAACAGATTTGCAAGGGACCTTGGAGGTGAATTTAACAGAATCACAGAGTTGGAAGGGACCTCAGAGGTCTTCTAGTCCAACCCCCTGCTCAGGCGGGAGACCCTGTATTATTTCAGGCAAATGGTTCTCCAATCTCTTCTTTAAAGCCTCCAGTGATGAAGCACCCACAACTTCTAGTGGCAAGTCGTTTCACTGGATTAATTGTTCCCACTGTGAGGAAATTTCTCCTTAATTCCAGGTGGCTTCTCTCCTTGGTTAGTTTCCATCCTTTGCTTTGTAAGGTCCCAAAATACACTTGAGTCACCAGAATGCCAAAAAGAGAGACTCAAGACGAGGCTTGCAAAAAAAAAAAAACCAGATTTTATTTATGGCCAAAAACAAAATACTGGGTGGAACTATATCCAGAACATACAGATACAGTGCATGCGAGGAGATAGCCACACCTTGGGGAAGGTATGGCGTCCTTTTATACCCTCAGAGACGTCAGCTTAGTACCCAATTCTGGCCTCCTAATTTAGGGTTGTGTATTCCTTGTTGCCCTGCAAGGGGGAATAGAAACTTCCCAATTAGTTTTATCTTAAGCATTTCTTTGTTTACCCAATTGGCCACTTAGCTCCCTGGCTCTGGAAGACAGGAGTTTATCCAGATCAAACATAAATTAGGGCTGAGGTGTAAATTATCCCTTGGAGATACGTACCATGCTCTTAGATGGCACAAGAAAAAACAGGGAGAAGATTGATATGGGTTCAGGTCAAATGGCAGGGACATATGTTTGACAAATACCAGATACATTACAGAGGCCTAATAACAGAATATGTTTGTTACAGGAGATACAAATATAAAGGCATATATGTATTACAGGAACCTAATGGTTACAGAATCTAGTATTATTTATTATATCCTTATTATTGTTTCCCTTCAGCTTCTTGTCCTGCCTTCAGGGGCTTTGGAGAATAAGTTTGAGCCCCTCAAATATTACCGTAAAACTCTTGCTATCATGTTACCCCTGGTCCTTCTTTTCATTAAACTAGACATACCCAATGCCTGCAACTGTTTTAGGCTCCATGCCTTTAATCATCTTAGTTGCTCTTCTTTGCCCCTTTTTTTTGTCCTGATTAGCGGCCTATCGGGCCTACTGGTTTACGACATGGCCGTAGGAAAGCGTCAGCAGGGACAATGGCAAAGCAGTGGTGATCTCCCCTTCCATTCGGTGTCTCCGGCCAGCAGGGGAAACCTCAGTGAGATTCAAGTAATTTAACAACCGGTTCTCTGCCCTAATGATTTCGTCCAACAACCAGTTTGCCAAACTGCTCAGAAAGTTAACAACCGGTTCTCCCGAAGTGGTGCGAACCGGCTGAATCCCACCTCTGGAAAACCTCCCCTCAATTCTGTCTTTGGTCTGCGGTGGGGCACAGTTGCTTAAGGATAGCCATCGGTCTTCATATGAATTGAAGAATTCGGTATGTCTAATTTAATGAAAAGAAGGAATAGGGGTTGATACAATAGCAGTCCTTCAATATTTGAGGGGCTGCCACAAAGAAGAGGGGGTCACCCTATTGTCCAAAGCACCTGACGGCAGGACAAGAAGCAAAGGACGGAAAGTAATCAAAGAGGGAAGCAACCAAGAACTAAGGAGAAATTTCCTAACAGTGAGAACAATTAACCAGTGGAACAGCTTGCCTCCAGAAGTTGTAGGTGCTCCACCAATGGAGGTTTTTAAGAAGAGATTGGACAACTATTTGTCTGAAATGGCATAGGGCCATGATGGCGAATCCATGGCACGCGTGCCACAGGTGGCACGCGTAACCATATTAGTGGGCACGCGAGCTCAGCTCCAGTGCGCATGTGTGCGCCAGCCAGCTGATTTTTGGGCTTTCTGGGCACACTGGAAGTAGGGAAACAGGCTGTTTCCTGCCTCCAGAGCAGTGGTGGGTTCCTCCCGGTTTGGTCCGGTTCGGCCGAGCCGGTAGCGGTGACGATATGACATCACCGAACCAGTTCTCCCCCCCTGCCCTCCCACCCCCCCCACCCCCCACGTTATTCTTATGTTTTATTTGGTCCCACCCCCAATCTATTGCTGCCTCCTGAGTCCCAGCTGATAACTACAGGGAAAAAAACTGTTTAAACTCTTGCCGTGGGGCTTCAAAGGGCCGCCCTACAGCTGATCAATGTTAAAAGCAAACAAATGAGTCGGGTCGTAAGTGCGAGGACTGGTCGTAAGTGCGAGGACCTTCCAGAAATGACTCTGACCAGCTAGCCACGCCCGCCTAGTCACATGACCTCCAAGCCACACCCACAAAATAAGCCACGCCCACAGAACCGGTAGTAAAAAATTTTAGAACCCACCCCTGCTCCAGAGGGCCTCCGGGGTGTGTGTGGGGAAGGCCGTTTTTGCCCTCCCCAGGCTCATAGAAAAGCTCTGGAGGCTGGGGAGAGCAAAAGACGGGCCTTCTGGGCCCACTGGAAGTTGGCAAACAGGCCGTTTCCGACCTCCAGAGGTCCTCCAGGGGGTGGGGAAGGCTGTTTTCACCCTCCCCAAGCTCCTAGAAAGGCTCTGGAGCCTGGAGGGGGGAGAGAGAGAAACGTGCCATCGCATGCCAAGAGCAGGGGGGAAGGGGGGTTGCACACACATGCGCAGGGGCGGGGCACATAGAATTATGGATGTGGGCACGCATGTGCGTGACACTCCCTTCCCCCCCCCCCGCTGCTGGCACGTGATGGCAAAAAGGTTAGCCATCACTGGCATAGGGTCTCCTGCTTGAGCAGTGGGTTGGACTGTAAGACCTCCAAGGTCCCTTTCAACCAGGGGTGAAATGCTCCCAGTTCGGACTGGCTCGCCCGATCCGGTAGCGATGGCGGCGGGTGGTTCAGAGAACCGGTAGCAAAAATCCCTGCGCCCCCCCCCCCCCCCGCCATGCCCAGCGGAGCCGCGTGATTATCAGAGGCTGTTTTTTTACTTTTAAAAGCATTTTTTCTACAACCTCTTCAGCCGAAAAAATGCTTTTAAATGCTTATAAAAGTAAAAAAAAAAAGCCTCTGATGATCGCGCGGCTCAGCTGTGATCATCAGAGGCTTTTAAAAGCATTTTTTCTACAACCTCTTCAGCCGAAAAAATGCTTTTAAATGCTTATAAAAGTAAAAAAAAAAAAGCCTCTGATGATCGCGCGGCTCAGCTGTGATCATCAGAGGCTTTTAAAAGCATTTTTTCTACAACCTCTTCAGCTGAAGAGGTTGTAGGAAAAAAAATGCCTTTAAAAGCCTCTGGTGATCCCAGCTGAGTTGCCTGATCGTCAGAGGCTTCTAAAAGCATTTTTTTCTGCAACCTCTTAAGGTTGTAGAAAAAACGCTTTAAAAGTAAAAAAAAAAAAAAGTTGGCCAAGCCCACCCAGTCACATTACCCCCACCACCACCAAGCCACGCCCACAGAACCGGTAGTAACAAATTTTAGATTTCACCCCACCTCTGTTAATGTGCGTAATTGCTTTTCACTGAATTGGACCATTATACAGGTAGTCCTCACCTTACGACCACAGTTGAGCTCAACATTTCTGCTGCAAAGTGAAAATGTGTCATGTGAATTTTGTTCCATTTTACAACCTTTCTGGCCACAGTCGTTAAGTTAGCCTTGGTGGCGCAGCAGACTAAAGTGCTGTTAACTAGCACCAGCTGCCTGCAATTACTGGCAAGTTCAAATCTCACCAGGCTCAAGGTTAACTCAGCCTTCCATCCTCCCGAGGTAGGTAAAATGAGGACCCGGATTGTGGGGGCAATAAGCTGATTTTGTATAAAAAAGAACACCGCTTGGGGGGGTGGCGGGGCAAAAGCCCTACTAAGCAGGTATATACAAAAAGTATGAAGGCTATTGCTTAACGCATTGTAAGCCGCCCTGAGTCTCCAGAGAAAGGCGGCATATAAATCGAACTAATAAATAAATAAATAAACCCAGTTGTTTAAGTGCATCTGGCTTCCCCCTTGATTTTGCTTGTCAGGAGGTCGCAAAAGGGGATCACGTGACCCCTAAACCAGTCCAAGCATCATAAATATGAGTCAGTTGCCAAGCCTCTGAATTTTGGCCATGGGGATGCTGCAAGATAGCCGATAGCCTCCCACCGACCAGTACGCTCCCACAGAGAGGGACTCCTCAGGGTGCCGTCAGCCAGGCAGTGTCGGCTGGCGATCCCCAGGGGGAGGGCCTTCTCTGTGGCAGCTCCTGCCCTCTGGAACGATTTGATACGAAGGATATCGGATCTCCGGGCCTTTCGCCATGCCCTAAAAACTTTTCTTTTCCATCAAGCAGGGCTGGCATGAAACCCCCCCCCCTTTTTTTAAATTTGATTTATATGCCGCCCTTCTCCGGAGACTCAGGGCGGCTTACAATGCGCTAAGCAAATTTTTAAATTGTCAATGGGTTTTAGTTTGAATGTTTTAAATGTTGGGCCAAAGTCATGTAATTCTTTTAAAAATTTTAAATTTTGTATTGGTATGTGTTTTAGTTCTGGCTGTGCACCGCCCTGAGTCCACTAGGAGAAGGGCGGGATACAAATTGAATGAAATAAATAAATAAATAAATAAATAAGTGTGAAAAACGGTCCAAGTTCCCTTTTCAGTGTGGTTTTTATTTTAGATCTGACTTGATTGGTTTGCTTTCCTTGGAGATTCAGCCAAGCGAATGGATTGATAGGTCGTTCTGGATTTGGAATAGTTCATTTAGTGACCATTCAAAGTCACTAAATGAACTATCGAGCGGTCACTAAATGAACTATTCCAAGTCCAGGACGACCTATCAATCCATTCATTTGGCTCAATCCAGTGGTGAAATGTAAAATTTGTTACTAGCGGTTCTGTGGGCGTGGCTTGGTGGTGGGGGTTTAATATGACTGAATGGGCGTGGCCAACTTTTTTTTTTTAATTTTTACTTTTAAAACCATTTTTTCTACAACCTCTTTCGCTGAAGAGGTTGTAAAAAAAATGCTTTTAAAGCCTCTGACGATCCCAGCTGACTTGCCTGATCGGCAGAGGCTTTTTTTCCTTTTAAAAACATTTTTTTCTATAACCTCTTCCGCTGAAGAGGTTGTAGAAAAAATGCTTTTAAAAGCCTCTGATGATCCCAGCTGAGCCACGCGATCATCAGAGGCTTTTTTTATTACCTTTTAAAAGCATTTTTTCAGCCGAAGAGGTTGTAGAAAAAATGCTCTTAAAAATTAAAAAAAAAAGCCTCTGATGATTGCGTGGCTCAGCTGGGCAATGGGGGGGAGGGATTTTTGCTACCGGTTCTCCGAACCAACTGCCTCCATCGCTACCGGATCGGGCGATCCGGTCCGAACCGGGAGCATTTCACCCCTGGCTCAATCGCCAACGAAAGCAAACCAATCAAGTCAGATCTAAAATGTTGTTTCTATCCTCGCCGTCAATTTTCAATTTTTTTCCCCACAAAATGTTCTTCAGAAGCCGGGTGTCAGTTGTTTTCCTCTCGACGGTTGATCCTAAAAGGCAGACGCTCGTCACCCCTCTAATAATCCCCCTTGCCAGTTCTATAGCTGGTGGACATACTTAATGATGATTAGTTTGGCTTTCTTTATATTCCCCACCCACTTTCCCCTATCTGCCTTGACTGTCGTTATCACAGCTTCCAGATAACTCAATCCGTATGCCAAATATCTCTCGAGGGAAGTTGTAATTGACTTACGAGACACGTTTTCGAAACCTTGCTCAGCTCCGGAACAATTCCGACAGCTGACGATGTTTAAAAAAGCAATAAAAGAGAGCACCGTGTCGCCCAGAGGGATTGCTAATGAGTGTGATTATTAAAATGGGTGAAGAAACCCTCAGGAACCGTAGCTCTGCTGAGGATTAACACGAGGAAAGTAAGGAACGAGAAGAGGTGAACGACAAAGGATTCATTTACGACAGTAATAAATGCACGACTGAGAGACATTAAGGCCAGGCTGAGCAAAGAGCGTTCAGGAGAAAGTCTATGTAGAGTCAATTAATCAATCAGAATAGAGCTGGAAGGGCCTTTGGAGGTCTTCTAGTCCAACCCCATGCTCAAGCAGGAGATCCTATACCATGTCAGACAAGTGATAGTTCAGTCTCTTCTTAAAAATCTCCAGTAATGAAGGACCCACAACTTCTAGAGGCAGGATGTTCCACTGGTTAATTGTCTTTACTGTTGGAAAGTTTCTCATTAATTCCAGAACTCATCCTCTCCGGGTGATTAGTCCAAAGTCACCCAGCTGGCTTTCATGTCTAAGGCGGGACTAGAACTCACTGTCTCCTGGTGATCGGCCCAAAGTCACCCAGGTGGCTTTCAGGGTTAAGGCAAGACTAGAACTCACTGTCTCCCGGTGATCGGCCCAAAGTCACCCAGCTGGCTTTCATGGCTAAGGCAGGACTAGAACTCATTGTCTCCTGGTGATCGGTCCAAAGTCACCCAAGTGGCTTTCATGGCTAAGGCAGGACTAGAACTCACTGTCTCCTGGTGATCGGTCCAAAGTCACCCAGCTGGCTTTCAGGGTTAAGGCAAGACTAGAACTCATTGTCTCCTGGTGATCGGCCCAAAGTCACCCAGGTGGCTTTCAGGGTTAAGGCAAGACTAGAACTCACTGTCTCCCGGTGATCGGCCCAAAGTCACCCAGCTGGCTTTCATGGCTAAGGCAGGACTAGAACTCATTGTCTCCTGGTGATCGGTCCAAAGTCACCCAAGTGGCTTTCATGGCTAAGGCAGGACTAGAACTCACTGTCTCCTGGTGATCGGCCCAAAGTCACCCAAGTGGCTTTCATGGCTAAGGCAGGACTAGAACTCACTGTCTCCTGGTGATCGGTCCAAAGTCACCCAGCTGGCTTTCAGGGTTAAGGCAAGACTAGAACTCACTGTCTCCCGGTGATCGGCCCAAAGTCACCCAGCTGGCTTTCAGGGTTAAGGCAAGACTAGAACTCACTGTCTCCCGGTGATCGGCCCAAAGTCACCCAGGTGGCTTTCATGGCTAAGGCAGGACTAGAACTCATTGTCTCCTGGTGATCGGCCCAAAGTCACCCAAGTGGCTTTCATGGCTAAGGCAGGACTAGAACTCACTGTCTCCCGGTGATCGGCCCAAAGTCACCCAAGTGGCTTTCATGGCTAAGGCGGGACTAGAACTCACTGTCTCCTGGTGATCGGCCCAAAGTCACCCAGCTGGCTTTCAGGGTTAAGGCAGGACTAGAACTCATTGTCTCCTGGTGATCGGCCCAAAGTCACCCAGCTGGCTTTCATGGCTAAGGCAGGACTAGAACTCATTGTCTCCTGGTGATCGGTCCAAAGTCACCCAGCTGGCTTTCAGGGTTAAGGCAAGACTAGAACTCACTGTCTCCCGGTGATCGGCCCAAAGTCACCCAGCTGGCTTTCAGGGTTAAGGCAAGACTAGAACTCACTGTCTCCCGGTGATCGGCCCAAAGTCACCCAGGTGGCTTTCATGGCTAAGGCAGGACTAGAACTCATTGTCTCCTGGTGATCGGCCCAAAGTCACCCAAGTGGCTTTCATGGCTAAGGCAGGACTAGAACTCATTGTCTCCCGGTGATCGGCCCAAAGTCACCCAAGTGGCTTTCATGGCTAAGGCGGGACTAGAACTCACTGTCTCCTGGTGATCGGCCCAAAGTCACCCAGCTGGCTTTCAGGGTTAAGGCAGGACTAGAACTCATTGTCTCCTGGTGATCGGCCCAAAGTCACCCAGCTGGCTTTCAGGGTTAAGGCAAGACTAGAACTCACTGTCTCCTGGTGATCGGCCCAAAGTCACCCAAGTGGCTTTCATGGCTAAGGCAGGACTAGAACTCATTGTCTCCCGGTGATCGGCCCAAAGTCACCCAAGTGGCTTTCATGGCTAAGGCGGGACTAGAACTCACTGTCTCCTGGTGATCGGCCCAAAGTCACCCAGCTGGCTTTCAGGGTTAAGGCAGGACTAGAACTCATTGTCTCCTGGTGATCGGCCCAAAGTCACCCAGCTGGCTTTCATGGCTAAGGCGGGACTAGAACTCATTGTCTCCTGGTGATCGGCCCAAAGTCACCCAGCTGGCTTTCATGGCTAAGGCGGGACTAGAACTCACTGTCTCCTGGTGATCGGCCCAAAGTCACCCAGCTGGCTTTCATGGCTAAGGCGGGACTAGAACTCATTGTCTCCTGGTGATCGGCCCAAAGTCACCCAGCTGGCTTTCATGGCTAAGGCAGGACTAGAACTCATTGTCTCCCGGTGATTGGCCCAAAGTCACCCAGCCATGTTTCATTGCTAAGAAAGTACTAGAACTCACAGTCTCCCAGTTTTCATTCTGGTGCCTTAACCCCCTAGACCAAATTGGCTCTTTGCTCCTCCTTTCCCCAACTTCTGACTTTTGTAGCTCTTTCATTGGGTCCTAATAGTAATGCAGCCACTTCTTCTTATTTATTTTAAAGTATTTCATTACATTTAGCTACCGCCTCATCTCACTCTTCCTGCTGAGGTTGCATCCAGTACCAGAGATACTGGATACCGTGTGGGTGCTCTGGTACCCACACAGAGATAGGTCAATGCAACAATTATTCAGACAACTTTGCATCAGAACAGATTTGCCACGGCTTTGCAGTTTAGGCCACGTGAAGCTGTGTGAACTCCAACTCCCAGAATTCCCCTGCTAGCCAATGGCAGCAGAGAGGCCCTGATTTTGATATTCTTTGCTGCCCTCTACAGGTCGTCCGCACTTTGCAGCCCAGTTTTGGTAACTCCCACTGAATAGCCGCCGGCGCCCCCTTTAAAAGATGGCCGCCTTGGCCTCCCGGAAACAGAAGCGCCTGCGTTGAACAGTAAAACGCGCTTTGGCTGCTCCAGCTCCCCGTAGCTCAATCAGCTGGCCACGGTTTTTTTTTTTTTTTTTTTCGTTTCTTCTTCCAAGATGGTGGCGCCCAGGTTACTCGGCAACCGGAGGCTTTGGGACAGTTCGACGTCCTTCTTCTTCCTCCTGCAACTCCTTCTCTCCGCGGTCGGGGCAAAGCAGGAGCCCATCAAGGCCGACTTCGATGTCAGACCCGGCGGGATGGTTCACTCGTATTCGCAAAATCTGGTGAGAGCGAACGAGCCAGAGCAGAGAGCTAGGTGGCGCCTGCTGATTGGTCGGGCTTGAGTCTTCAGTCCCGAAAAGCTAGCTTCTGATTGGTTGAAAGGAGGGGCGGGTTTTTTTTGTGATGCTGTGATTGGTCTCTTAAGAGCCGAAGGCGGGCAAGACGGAGCGTTTTGGCATGTTCCGGCCAGGCTTCCGTAGAAAGTGGCTAAATGCAGAATTGTAGTTCATAGTGGGTGCCCCAAACTTACCCCGGGGTAAATGGGTGGTAGAGCCTCTGCCATGATTTTATTCCTGCCTATAAGATGGTGGCACTTGCCATTGGCTCCATGTATGCTGTGTCTCTTTCCTCTTAATTTTTTACATTTATGTGGCTGCCCCTTTAAACCTCTTTCCAAATATTTCCAACATTTCTATTACTTTTTTTATTATATATTAATATCTTGATTAGTGGGGTAAATTCGATTTTTGCGGGCTTTGCACGTTGCGTTACACTTCTTATTTTTTCCCCAGGGTTATTGCTGAAGGGTTTTTTTTTTTGTATATTATATAAAGTGCAGGTAGTCCTCGACTTGCGACCACGATGGAGCCCAACATTTCCGTCGCTAAGTGAGACACTTGTTAAGTGAGGTTTGGCCCCCATTTTACGACCTTTCCTGCCGCAGTTATTAAGCGAATCGCTGCAGTCAAGTTAATAACACGGTGGTTAAGTGTGAAAAATGGCCATAAGTCGCTTTTTTTCAGTACCGTTGTAACTTTCAAACGGTTGTAAGTCGAGGACTGCCTATAAACATTTTAAAAAGTTAAGGATCTTAATTCCTGGTGATTGCCAGGTGGTCCTCGACTTATGACCACAATTGAGCCCATTGAGTAGGTGGTCTGAATTCAGCTGCGGAATTCAATGCCTTCTCTGATGACAAGTGTCACCGAATGCAGTAGAATACGTGGCAGACGGACGAACCATGTTCGTTTGTTTCAGTATTTCTGAGGGCCTTTTCAGTTAAAAAAAATGAGGTAACATAGTATATCTGGGAATTGCTGGGCAATATGGGAATTGGATTATTATTAGTAGGAATATGTATTTATTAAAAGTATGAACATCGATGTTCATTGCAGTTAGGGTAGCTTATATTGAATATTGGTTTAGTGGTTAAGGTATTGGGCTAGAAACTGGAACACTGAGTTCTAGTGCTTACTTACTTGTGAAAGCTGACTAGGTGACTTTAAGCCAATCACCAGGAGACTGTGAATTCTAGTCCTTCCTTAGACATGAAAGCCAGCTGGGTGACTTTGGGCCAAGCACCAGGAGACTGTGAATTCTAGTTCTTCCTTAGGCATGAAAGCTGGTTAGGTGACTTTGGGCCAATCACCAGGAGACTGAGTTCTAGTCCTACTTTAAGCATGAAAGCTGGCTAGGTGACTTTGGGCTTTTTCTCAGCCTACCCACCTCACAGGATTGTTGTTACAGGGAAAATAGAATAGGAAGAAAGAATACAGGATGTCCTCCACTTATAACAGTTCATTTAGTGACCATTCAAAGTTATAACAGCACTGAAAAAACTGACATGCCCATTTTTTACTTTTTTTTTTTATTACTCAATATAATCGTCCTGCAGAAAAATAAAGAGCGACCACAGTTAGTCCCAAAGAGAATATAGAATAACAGAGTTGGAAGGGATCTTGGGAGGTCATCTAGAATAGAATAGAATGGAATAGAATGGAATGGAATGGAATGGAATGGAATGGAATGGAATGGAATGAATAGGATGAATAGAATGAATGAGCTGGAAGGGACCTTGGAGGTCATCTAGTCCAGCCTCCTGCTCAAGCGGAATGGAATGGAATGGAATAGAATAGAAAATAATAATAGAATAGAATAGAATAGAATAGAATAGAATAGAATAGAATAGAATAGAATAGAATATTATTATTAGTCATAATTCTATGCCGCCCACTCTCCGAGGACTCTGGGCGGCTTACACCAAAGACAGTATACTAAATAGCATATTGCCCCCCAACAATCTGGGTCCTCATTTTACCCACCTCGGAAGGATGGAAGGCTGAGTCAACCTTGAGCCGGTGAGATTTGATCCGCTGATCTGCTGAACTAGCAGTCAGCTGAAGTAGCTGCAGTACTGCACTCTAACCACTGCGCCACCTCGGCCCTATTTTTCACACCATTGCAACATCCCTGTGGTCACGTGATCAAAATTCGGATGCTTAACAACCGACTCATATTTATGACGGTCACAGTGTCCCGTGGTCATATGATCCCCTTTTGTGACCTTCTGACAAGCAAAGTCAACAGGGAAGCCAGATTCGCTTAACAATCATGTTATTAACTTAACAACTGCAGGGATTCCCTTAATGAGTGTGGCAAGAAAGGTCATAAAACGGGGCAAAACTCACTTAACTACTATCTTGCTTAGCAACATAAATTTTAGGCTCAATTTTGGTCAGAATTCAAAGACTATTAGATATGTTTGCCACCTTGCGTTACTTATAAAAAATAATAAAGTCAGAATAAAAAAATATTAAAATTAAAATAGGTAGGTAGCTAATTTTAGTCATTCATTCATTCTTCGTAAAAAAAAGGGAAGTGTTCTTTCTCCATACTGCCAAATTTACAAAGATTCCAGCGTGTCGCAGCCGTCCAGTAAAAACATGCAACCAGTAAAAGGTGGATGGAGAGCATAATTAAAATAAACATTATCCTGTAAACAATCCAGAAGAAAACCAACACAAGGATAGAAAAAAAAATTAAGCAACACAATCTAAATACATAACAAAAGTAGAACTTAATCGTGAAATGGAAGCTATAAACAAGAGTTTTTAGGTAATCATGATTAAACAACAATCCCTGGCTTTTGTGTCAGGTCAAATCAGGAGCTGCTAAATGGTGTTGGAAGAAATGTCCATCTGGGTTCAGTTCCAAGCAGAGAGAAAGACACTGGAAACATGGAAGGCTGCTTGGAAAGATGGTTTAATGGTGGACAGGACCATGTGGGTTGAGGTCCTGGGCAAAAAGAGCATATGGGTGAGAGAGAGAGAGAGAGAGAGAGAGATTTATACCCTCTCCTGCGCCCTGCCTTGGGGCTTCCTGTTCCTGTGTAAGAAATGTACTCTGATTAGTTGTCAGACTCCCATGGGGCTGTGCAGGGGTAACTTTGTAGGTTGTCTTGTGTCCCAGGCTTGGTTGAATCTTGCTGGGTGATGCAATCTCCCTAGATTGTGTGTGGTGAGTTCTGTTGCTAGATGGGTAGATGTTCTGCCCCAGCTACGGACTCCAAAGAATACAGCACACACAAAGTTTGTACAAAACTTAATTTACTAAAATAACTCAGTCTTTTTCAAAACAAAGGTTGTTAATAAACTTTCTTAACAGCCTACAAGAAACCAAAGATAAAGTAATCACAATCTTACGAAGGTTGGAAGAAAGCCCAGAAGCAATGTGCAGAGAATCCAGACGCGAAGTAGAGTGAACTAAAGTTGTTCCCTACAACTTGCTTCAGTTGGCGTTCCTCCTTAAATAGGCTAAGGGAGTGGCCAATTAGCCCCAAACCTTACTCTCGAGGAGACCTCCTCCTGAGGAGCCACTCCTGCCTTTTGGCAGCTCTGCGCGCCCGTGCATCGAGAAGAGGCTCCTCCTCTTCTTCCTCTTCACTTATGGGAGCTTCTGGAGGCCCTGGCTGAATCCCCGCCTCTGGCACCACATCTTCTCCAGCCTCCTCACTGTCCGACTCGAGCACCAGCTGCACAGGCTGCTGGCGCAGCACCACACCAGCCTCCTCACTGTCAGAATCAGCTACAAACTGCACAGGCCGCTGACGGGCCACAACAGTAGAGGGCTAATCCTATTATGTCCCGAGAGTGAAGATCTATTGTTTTGTAGATAAACTGGCCCAGTCTTTTGTCTTGTAGATAACTAAAATATCAGCTGGGGCTGAGTTTCTGTCTTAAGATCTATTTCTCTTTTAGGGGAAATGTTCGGCCTTTTTATTTTATTTTTTTTTTTTTTAAGTGTTTTATTGTAAGAAGTTATAATAATACAATTTTTTCTCCATCCGGTTACATAGTATGGAAAAGGAAATAAATGCAAATTACATATTGAACATAAGTGAGTGATTTTTCCAGCCCAGATACATAGTAGTGCATAGCAGTAAATAAAGAAAAAGTGGAGAATTGTGTTCTCATTTCATTTAGGTCGTATATTATATATCTATAATAATCTTCTACTATACATTAATGAATACATAGATTTTTGTCTCCTACTTATCCGAGTATCCTCTCCTTGCCATCTTATCTTTCCTACCATCCTCTCTACATCTTCTCTTACTATTCCGTTTTACTATTTCTTGTTCTGGTCTCTTCCCTTTTTATTTCAATTTCCTCTTCTCTAGCCACCCGTACCACTTGTCCCATACGCTGTAATAATCCGAATCATCTCTGTCATTAATTTCTAATGTTAATTTATTCATCTCGGCACACTCCATTATTTTGCCGATTACTTGTTCCTCATTCGGGATTTTTTTCTCTTTCCATTGTTGGGCGAAGGCAATTCTTGCTGCTGTTATTATATGCAATGCCAAATATTTCTTCTTTTTTGTCATTTCCTTCTGAAGAATTCCCAGGAGAAGTATTTTAGGATCTAATTCAAAAGTTTCACCTATTATTTCTGAGAGCCAATTACAAATCGTCTTCCAGTACTTTTTTGCTTGGGAGCACGTCCACCAGCAATGGTAAAAGGAACCTTGCTGGTGTGCACACTTCCAACACCTTGGGTTAGAGTTAGGGAAGATCTTAGCAATTCTAGCCGGTGCTAGATGCCACCTATAAATCATCTTGTACTGGTTTTCCTTATAAGTGGTTGCCTTGGTGAGTTTTATGTTAATGTTCCATAATTGATCCCATTCTTCCAAATTTATATTTTTCCCAATATTTTTTGCCCATGCTAACATTGGGCCTTTAACTACTTCTTCCATCAGATCATATTCTACTAAGTAGTTATATATTTTAGCTAATAATTTATTATCTGTACCCATCCAAATTTTGTCAAAATCTTTGCTCCCCATTTCTATGCCATATTGTACTTTATCTTTTTTGTGTCTTGATTTTATCTGCGCATATGTCCACCATTCAATACAAATGCCTTGTTCTTTTAATTGTTCTAATGTTTTGAGGTTCCCTGCCTCATCTAGAATTTCTTTGTATTTTACAGTTTTGCCATAGTCCAGAACGTTTGGGTAGATTATCGCCTCCATGGTTGAGAGCCAGCTGGGAATTTTAGTGTAATGTTTCCGTCTTATTTCGTCCCACGTAGATTTTAGTATGTCCCTCAGTTTATGTTTATTGAAATATGTTTTGGTTTTTTTCCCGGTTTCCCATAGATAGGCATGCCAACCCATCTGAAGCTCATGCCCTTCTAATGTTAGAATTCTTTTGTTCGCTAACGTCGCCCATTCTTTTAACCATACAAGGATTGCTGCCTTGTGATATGTTTCCCAAATAGGTAATCCTAGCCCTCCCCTATTTTTTTTATCTTGTAAACTCCTGATTGCTATTCTTGGTTTTTTCCCTCCCCATATAAACTTCCTGATAATGGCATTGAGTTCATTGAAAATTTTTTTATCCAATTTGATTGGCGCTGTTTGAAACAAGAACAGCAATTTGGGTAGGATACTCATTTTAATGGTCGCTATCCTCCCGAGGAAGGAAATTTGCAACTTCCCCCACTTCTCCAAATCTTGTTTTATACTTTTTACCAGGGGTATATAATTGTCTTCTTTAAGGGCCGAATACTTTGTTGAGATCCATACTCCCAAATATTTTACTTTTTTCGCAATTTGGATTCCCATAGATTCCTCCAGGACTTCTTTTTGATTTTTCGTCATATTTTTAGTGAGCATTTTAGTTTTAGATTTGTTTAATTTAAGTCCTGCTACTTCTCCATATTTATCAAGTGTTTCCAATATATGTGTACCTGTTTCAACCGGTTCTTCCATGATTAGGACGACGTCATCCGCAAACGCTTGAACTTTATATATTTCCTTCCTTATTTTGAGCCCTTTAATTTGACCGGTCTCTCTAATCTTTTTCAATAGCACTTCTAGTGCCAATATGTACAAAAGTGGTGACATTGGGCATCCCTGTCTTACTCCTTTACTGATCTGAAATGTTTTGGTGAGTTCCCCATTTACTAGAATGTTGGCCCTTTGTTTCTCATAAATCGTCTTTATTGTATTTGTAAAATTTTGTCCAAATCCCATTATGTTCAATTGTTGCTTTATAAACTCCCAATTCAAATTGTCGAAGGCCTTCTGTGCATCTAAAAAGACTAGTGCTACCTCTTTTTCCGGATGTTCCTCATAATATTCTAGCACATCCAGGATCGTCCTAGTGTTATTCCTTATATGCCTCCCTGGGAGGAATCCATTCTGATCACTATGTATTATCTTATTTAGAATTTTTTTTAGTCTTTCCGCTAATATGTTCATATATATTTTATAATCCGTGTTGAGAAGTGAAATTGGCCGGTAATTCTGTATCAATTTGGTGTTCGATCCCTCTTTTGGTAAAAGTATAATATAGGCCTCTCTCCAGGATTCTGGTATTTTGTTTTTCATCAGGGCCTCATTAAAAATTTGTAGCATTCTTGGGAGTAGGATATCTTCTAATTCTAAATTTTTGTATAGTTCCCCTGGGAATCCATCCGGGCCCGGGGATTTGTTCTTTTTCAATTTGGCAATTGCAGTCTTTACCTCTGTTAGTGTAATCTCTTTATTTAATATTTCTTTTTCCTCCTCTCCAATCTGTGGCATTCCCTCCTCCAATAAATATTGTTTTACTTTCTCTTTGGATATATCCTCTTCCTTATATAAAGACGCATAAAAATTGTATGCTATCTCCAATTTTTTTTCTTCCTTAGTTGTGGTATGACCTTCGGTGTCTTCAAGTTGGAAGATGATTCCTTTCTCTTTCTCCTTTTTAATTCTGTAAGATAACCACCTTCCTGGCTTGTTGGCATTCTCGAAGTAATATTGTTTTGTTCTCTTAATGTTAAATGCAAGTTTTTCTTGATCCATTATATTTAATTTATGACGAATATTCATCCAATTTGCTTTTATTACTTCATTGTCAGGGTTTATTTGGGCCTCTTTCTCTGCCTTTGCCAGTTCTTCTAGTAATATTCTTAGAGATTCTCTCCTCTCTTTATTTCTGAACGCTCCATAAGATATCATTAGGCCTCTTAAATAGGCCTTCATCGTATCCCAGATTATCCCCGGGTTTGTTGGTTCTTTTTCATTTTCTTCAAAAAAGATTTCTAATTCCCTCTTGACTTTGTCGATATTTTTTTTGTCTCGTAAAAATTGTGTGTTCATTCTCCACCTTGTATTTTTTCTCTTATATGTACTCTTCCATCTAATTTCCAGTGGATTATGATCTGCCCAGGTGTTAGGTAAAATTTCCACTGACTCAATGTCCATACCCAAGTTCCTGCTTGCCCACATCATGTCTATTCTGGACCATGATTTGTTGGGATTAGAGTAGAAGGTATACTGTCTCTTGTTGGGGTGTAGTGTTCGCCAAATATCCACGAGATTTAATTCATCAACTAAGTCAAAAAAGGTTTTTGGTAGGTTTTTCCTCATTTTCTTTTGACCTCTAGGTCTTTTGTGGTCTTTATGCGCATCGACCACTCCATTAAAATCTCCAATGATGCAAACATTATTATTGTCCAATCCTCTTATTATATCTCTTGTTTTACTATAAAACTCTTTCAAATTTTTATTTGGGGCATAGATCGCTACTATTAAAATTGTTGTATTGCCTCTCTCGATTTCGACAATTAGTAATCTCCCTTTGGGGTCTGCATACTTCAATTTCGTCTTCATCTCCTTTCTAATATATAGTACCACCCCTCTCTTTTTCTTCGTAGCTAAAGAGGTATACAGATTTCCCAGTTTTTTATTATCCAAATATTTTATGTGTTCTTGTTTAATATGTACCTCCTGGAGGCATACAATATCAGCATTTTGTATAACTAATTTGTTAAAGAAAATTTTTCTTTTTTTATGATCGTTAAGTCCGTTTACATTAATTGATATAGTTTTCCAGTCGTCCATTCTTTTTACTTTCTGTTGATTTACTTAAATTTGATGTTAGTATTAGCTCGAACTGCTCTTTGGGGCCTTTGTTTCTTTCCTGCTTCTCTTCTTTCTTTCTCTTCCTTTTCTTTCTCGCCTATACTCTCTTTCCCCGTCAAAGCCTCTTCTTGGGAGCTTTTCTGGGTGAGTTCTTCTTCTGTAGTGCCAGCTTCCAGTTCCTCTTTACTACTTTGTTCGTCTTCTGACCCTCTCAGATAGTCAAGGAATTCTTGTGCCTCCACCAAGCTGTTTATTTTAATCCTCCTTCCTTGCCAGGTGATCAGCATCCCCTCCGGCAAGGTCCATCTAAAAAGTATATTCCTTTTATTTAGCTGTGAGGCCAGAAATCTGTAGTCTCTCCTTTGTTCTCTCACCCTCCTCGGCACTTGCTTCAAGACAATCACCTCTTTTTCCTTGTAGTTAATCGGTTCTTCTTTTACCATTTTATAAAAGATATCCCTCACTTTCTTACGTGCGAACCTTATGTGCACCTCTCTGGGTAGATTGTTCCGTCTAGCATAGTTAGTTTGTATTCTATACACCTCGTCCAGCTCTTTTATTATGTCATTTGAATCCTGTTGGAGCACCTCCGCTATTATTTCGGCCATTACTTGGCCTAGATTTTCGTCCTTGTCCTCTATCACGTTTTGGAAGCGCAAGTAGAAAGAGGCCTTGTCCATTTCCAATTGTATGATCGCTTCCTCCAGATCCCTATTCTGGGCCATTAATTTTTGATCCACTGTTTCTAGGTCTTTCTCTTGTTGTTCGACTTTAGATTCTATCTTACCTATTCTCTGTTCGTTATTTGAAATGGCTTGTTGTATGTCACCTATTTTCTGGTCAATGCCTTGTATGTCTATTTTGATTTCCTGGTGGTTGTTGGTCATTTTTTCTTGCATTAGAAGCATTGTTTCTTGAATCGTTACTAGTGATGCCTGCATCGCTTGCATTGTTGGAATCACTGATGCCTTCTCCGTTTTTGATAGCCCTTCCATCGATTTCTGAGTTGCAGGAGACAACATTGTAATTGTAGGGCTTGAAACGCTAGGAGTTATTTTCTTTCCTGTTTTCGCCACAGTGGATGCAAAACTTGTCATCTCCCTGAGGACCTTCGCCTGTTCTTTGACTATCCTTTCTATGTTCCTCCACACTGTCATCCACTAGTTACCTTCCCTTGTTTGGTTAACAATACTGAGGAGGAAAGAGTTTTTGAGGCTATTCCCAATTCACCAGACAGGTAGAGATGAGGTTTTGACCTTTCCTCCGCTATGCTACCCACAACTTGGCTTTATTAACTATTCCTTATTTGGAAGCAGCGTTTCTAGTTTGGCTCAATTCTTAATTAGCAATTAATTGGGTTCTCGAATCTTAAAGGCCTTTCAATACCAATACATATGATCGTTAGAATAATACTTAATATCCAGTCATTAAGCACTTAATTAATTGGTGTTATAAATTAAATCACTGTTTTATAAAAAATTTGTCCTTAAGAATATTAGTAATATTAGTAATCTTAGACACCATAATCAATCAATAACCATAGAAGAAAAAAAAATAGCTAATAACTAAGTAATAGATATATAAATAGGTAAATAGGTAAATGATTAGATAGGTATATATATAAATGAGTCAATAGATAAATAAGTAAGAAGTAAAAAATAGTGCGTTCTAATATAGCTATGCTAATATTTATATATATTAATGAAATATATTATATATATTAATTAATTAATATTACTACTTCTGATACCCTAAACTTCTATATGCTTTAAATACTTTGAATCCTTAAAATACTTATATAAATATTATACATACTTTAAATGCATAAAGAGAAAAAGAAGAAAAAAAAAGAAAAAAAAAGAGGAACAAGTATATATATATTGTGGTTTTAGACTATTTTTAAAATAATGACAAAATGTATTAATATAGATTTAAATTCTAGTCCTCTTAGTCCCTTCGAGTGCCACCTTTATTAAAGCTTATTGTTGGAAAGTACGTTAATTACTGCACCTTCTACTTCTTACTTCTTCAGAATCTTCAACTCCTTGTAAAAGTTAGTTTAATTGTTCTGTTAATTCTCTTCCTGGTGCTTCTTCTTTCCTCTCTAGCTTTTCGCTGTTCTTCTCGTTGGTATCAAGTATGGTTGCACTTCCGGTCCTAAATTTCCGGTTGCTCTCCTCAATCAGCAGAATCTCTTCCCCACGTCCTCCAAGCTCGATCTGTGCAGCAAATTAAATCCAAAAAAAAGGCTAGTGCCGCTGGTCCGCTTGCCGATCTCCCTTCCTTCCTTCTTGCCTTCTTGCCGGCCTATCTGCGATCTCGCTGTCACTCCTCCTCCTCTCTTTCAATCGCCGCTTTTTTCCTCTTTGAGCCCTTCCGCTCCGATCCAGCCAGCAGTGCTTTATTCGCTCCTCCGAAGTCAAGCGCGCTCTGGGGTAGGTGGTTACCGATGTTCTTGTCTTACTTCCCGGAATCTTTGCTTCCCCTCTTGTTGGCTATCGTGGCTTCGGGTCTGCCATTAAAGGGCAGACGCGCCCCGTTGGTTTGACAGCGGGAATCGGTCGCGCCGGGTGGGTTTGCACACCGCCACTCGACTCACCGAAGCCCCACTATAGTCCGCGAAGCCCTCCAAGCTTCCACGCCTCGAACGGTCTCCAAAACGGTGCGTTAGGTGGCAGTGGGAGAGAGCAAGCACTCTCACCACGCCATGACACCACGCATCACCAACCGGAAGTCTCATGTTCGGCCTTTTTAATATTTCCTAAAATATTTCATTCTTCTAGGAGAGGGGTCGTCCTTGACTTATAACCATTCATTTAGTGACCGTTCAAAGTTACAACGGCGCTGAGAAAAGTGACTTTTGACCATTTCCCCACTGAATGGCAGTTCCCATTTAATGACCGTTTCCCACAGTTCACTGGATCAAAATTTGGACACTTGGCAACTGCTTCATATTTATGTCGGTTGTAGCGGGCTCCGGGTCACGTGATCTCTTTTTGCGATCCCTTCTGATGAGCAAAGTCCACGGGGAAGCCCGATTCACTTAAATAACCGTGTTACGAACTTAACCAGGGCACCGATTTGCTGAACCACTGCGGCAAAGCAAGGTCGTAAAAGGGGGCAAAACTCACGGAACCGCTTTCTCGCTTAGCAGCGGGAATTGCGGTCGTGAGCCTAGGACTGCCTCTAATGAGGCATGTCGCGCAGGTCCAACCTTTTGTGTTTTGAAGACCGTGGATTTCCCTACCATTTCATTTCTCTTTTTTAACAGGGAGACGTTACCTGCACTTTTACCTACGCAGCTCAGGGCGGGACGAACGAGGTAAGTTTTTTTCTTTCTTTCAATCCTTGTGAACCATTCTACGTGGATCAGTGGTGGGTTGCTCCCGGTTCGCAAGAACTGGTAGTAAAAATTTGTAATAGTTTGGAGAACCGGTAATAACATTGGCTGGCCACGGCCCCAAACCGGTCGCTGCTCGCTTACCCCACCTCATCAGAGGCTTTTTTTTTTTTTTACTTTTAAAAGCATTTTTTCTACAACCTCTTCGGCCGAAAAAATGCTTTTAAAAGTAAAAAAAAAAAAAGCCTCTGATGATCATGCGGCTCAGCTGGGATTGTCAGAGGCTTTTCTAAGCATTTTTTTCTGCAACCTCTTAAGGTTGTAAAAAAAATGCTTTAAAAATTTTTTTTAAAAAAATAGTTGGCCACACCCACCCAGTCACATTACTCCCCCACCAAGCCATGCCCACAAAATAAGCCACGCCCACAGAACCGGTAGTAAAAAAATTTAGAACCCACCCCTGACGTGGATCTAGACAAGACCTCTGCGTTTCGCAAAACAGAACAGAACAGAACAACAGAACAGAACAGAACAGAACAACAGAACAGAATAGAATAGAATAGAATTCTTTATTGGCCAAGTGTGATTGGACACATAAGGAATTTGTCTTTGGTGCATACGCTCTCAGTGTACATAAAAGATAAGAAACATTTGTCAAGAATCATAAGGTACAACACTTAATGATAGTCATGGGATACAAATAAGCAATCAAATCATATTAGGAAACAATATCAATATAAATCGTAAGAATCCAAGCAACAAAGTTACAGTCATACAGTCGTAAGTGGAAGGAGATGGGTGATGGGAACGATGAGAAGATTAATAGTAGTGCAGATTTAGTAAATGGTAAATTAGTAAATTTACACTGTTATACAAGCTGTATACTCGCTACTTTACATTGTAGCCAAGTGTCATTTCTTCAGTGTTGTCACATGAAAAGATATACTTAAATATTTACAAAATGTGAGGTGTACTCACTTCTGTGTTATACTGTATATTGTATTTTCCTCTCCTCTTTTCTCTTCTCTCCTCTCCTCTTCCTATTTTTCTTCTCTTCTCTTCTCTTCTCTTCTCTTCTCTTCTCTTCTCTTCTCTTCTCTTCTCTTCTCTTCTCTTCTTCTCTATTCTATTTATTTTATTCTATTCATTTATTGACCTTTGCCCTTCTCTCTGATTTCAGCAATGGGAAATGATTATTGGGGTCAGCGAAGACAAGAAGTTAATTTCCTGTTCGATCTGGAGGTATGTCTTTACACCGCCCCCCCCCTCCGGTTACGGGTATAAGCTTTACAGGTAGTCCTCGCCTTATGACCGTCAAACAGCTGTCAGGTGAGTGGGCTCCATTTTATGACATTTCTTCTCACAAGTGAATCACTGCAGGTCTTAAACCATCATAAATGTGGGTCGGTTGCCCACTGTCAGTTGCCAACGCAAATCTTCAGCCCATTCTAAGCTCCTCCTCCTCCTCGTCTCTCTGCAAACCCTACTCCCTTATAGCACTGATGATGTTACCTAATTGGGTCATGAAACGTCTACAGAAAAACAACCAAGCTCAGAAAGCGCCAAGGACCCCAGAGTCGTCCTCCTCCTCCTCTCCTTCCTGTCTTCTCCTCCTCCTCTCCTTCATTCTCTCCCTTCTTCTTTTCCTCCTCCTCCTCCTCCATCCCTTCTCCTGTGGTACCTGGCTCAATAGTAGCAACAGAGGGATCTTGGAGTCCTAGTGGACAATCACTTAAATACGAGCCAGCTGTGTGCGGCAGTTGCCAAAAAAGCCAACACAGTTCTAGGCTGCATCAACAGAGGGATAGAATCAAGATCACGTGAGGTGTTAATACCACTTTATAAGGCCACACTTGGAGTACGGCATCCAGTTTTGGTCGCCACGATGTAAAAAAGACGTTGAGACTCTAGAAAGAGTGCAGAGAAGAGCAACGAAGAAGATTAGGAGACTGGAGGCTAAAACATACCAAGAAGGGCTGCAGGAATTGGGTATGTCTAGTTTGATGAAAAAAAAAAGTCAATGGGGAAACCAGATTCACTTAACAACCGTCTGACTAATTTAACGACCGCAGTGATTCACTTCACATACGAGGCAAGAAAAGTCACAAAATGGGGCAAAACCTCACCTGACAAATTTCTCCCTTAGCACCGTAAATTTTGGGCTCAATTGGGGGTCGTAAGTCAAGGGCTTACCTGTGTTAGTATTTATGCTTTTTATCATCATCTTTAAATCTTCCTTTTGTTGGTATTATTATTATTATTGTTATTCTTCTTTCTGTGGCTTTGCTGAAACACTCTGAGTGTTTCTGTGCCAGAGACAAACTCCTTGGGTGTCTAATCAGACTTGGCCAAATAAAACATGCAAGTCAATTGAATTCAATTTTTCCTTTCCTTTTCCTTTCTCTTTCCCTCCCCTTTTTGTCTTCTCTCCTCTGCCCTCCTCCTCCTCCTCTTCTTCTCCTCCTCCTCCTCCCCTCCCCTTCCTATTCTTCTTTTTCTTCTCCTCCTCCCCCTCTTTCTCTATTCTTCTTTTTCTTTTCCTCCTCTTCCCCCTCCCCCTTCTCCTTCTATTCTTCTTCTTCTCCTCCTCCTTCCCTCCTCCTCCTCTTCTTCTCCTCTTCCTCCCCTCCCCTCCCTATTCTTCTTTTTCTTTTCCTCCTCCTCCCCTTCTCCTTCTCCTATTCTTCTTCTTCTCCTCCTCCTTCCCTCCTCCTCTTCTTCTTCTCCTCCTCCTCCTCCCCTCCCCTTCCTATGCTTCTTTTTCTTCTCCTCCTCCCCCTCCTCTCCCCATTCTCCTCCTCCTCCTCGTCCCCCTCCTCCTCCTATTCTTCTTCTTCTTTTTCTTCTCCTCCTCCTTACCTCCTCCTTCCCTCCCCTTCCTATTCTTCTTTTTCTTCTCCTCCCCCTCCCCCTCCTCTTCTCCTCCTCCCCTCCTCTCCTCTCCCCTCCCTATTCTTCTCCTCCTCCTCTCCTCCCTTTCCTATTCTTCTTTTTTTCTCCTCCCCCTCCTCCTCCTCCCCTCTCCTCCCCTCCCTATTCTTCTCCTCCTCCTCCCCCCTCCCCCCTCCCCCTCCTCCTATTCTTCTTCTTCTTCTCCTCCTCCTCCTCCTCCTCCATCCCCATTCTTTTTTTTTTCCTTTTCTTTTAGGCCCCAAGGAAAATCTTACCTTTTCTTCACCCAGTTTAAAGCTGAGATGAAAGGAGCAAAGATCCAGTACGCCATGGCTTACGTGAGTCCCGTCTGAAGGGGGCTGGGGGAAGGTGGTGCCTGTAACTCAGGATTTGTATGCCAGTTTGAATTGAGGAGTCCCTTTCTCCCTCTCAGTTTATGGGTTCGCCTACTACAAAATTCTTGGCCCTTCCTATATTTTCTGCTGACCACTAGGAGGCACTACCCAACCAACTTCACCCTTATATTGGGACTGATGAGGTACATAGAATATACCTATACAGGTAGCCCTCAATTCCGCCCAAAATTGATATTGCAAAGTGAGAAACTTGTTAAGGGGGTCTTGCCCCGTTTTACGACTTTTCTCACCCCATTGGTTAAGCGAATCGCTGCAGTTGTTAAATTAGTAACACGGTCGTTAAACGAATCTGGCTTCCCCCATTGACTCTGCTCGTCGCAAAAGGGGATCGCGTGACCCGGGGACACTGCAACCGTCATAAATGTGAACCAGTTGTCAAGCACCCGAATGTAATTCTCGTGACCACGGGGATGCTGCAACGTTTATAAGTGGGAAAAACGGTCATAAGTCCCTTTTTTCAGTGCCGTTGTAACTTTGAATGGCCACTAAATGAACTGTCGTAAGTCGAGGGCTACCTACATATATAATATATGCAATTCGAGGACAAAACTGATCTTATGGTGAGTGCCTTCGAATGGTCAATTATTAAATAGAACATATAAAAAAGGGATATAGGGGAAAGGCTCCGAGGCTTCTGCTAGGAGGCCCAGAAAGAACTAACAGTGATAAGACAGAACTAATGGAGAAGAGCAACAAAGATGATGAGGGGGCTGGAGACTAAAACATATGAAGAACAGTTACTGGAATTGGGTAGGTCTAGTTCAGGGCTGTCAAACTCCTGTCCCACGGGCCAGATGCGTCACATGCTGACCACACCCACACCCGGTTTATCGAAGGGGGAAAAAGTCCCGATACATCACGTGACGATGCCGTGACGATGTGAGTTTGACGCCCCTGATCTAGTTTAATGAAAAGAAGGACTAGGGGTGACACGATAGCATCTTCCAATATCTCAGGGGCTGCCACAAAGAAGAGGGAGTCAAGCTATTCTCCAAAGCACCCGAAGGCAGGACAAGAAGCAACGGGTGGAAACTAATCAAGGAGAGAAGCAACCTAGAACGAAGAAGAAATTTTCTGACAGCGAGAACAATTAACCAGTGGAACAGCTTGCCACCAGAAGTTGTGGGTGCTCCATCACTGGAGGTTTTTAAGAAGAGACTGGACAATCATTTGTTTTGAATGGGGTAGAGTTTCCTGCCTGAGCAGGGCGCTGGAGTAGAAGACCTCCAGGGTCCCTTCCAGATCTATGATAAATAAACTCTCTGGTTTGAAAGGGTAAATAATGAGGAAAAATGGCGTCTCTCAACTGCATCCATTCGTCGCCCTACTCCTGGTTATAAAGCTTAGTCTACTCTTGGTTCAACCCTGGCCTTCCCCCCGGTCTCGTTATGGTAGAGTAGAGGACTCCTTTTTAAGCTTCCCATCGGGTACTTTTAAGTGTAGGTCATGTTGTCTTTCTTTCATTGACGCCCCACCCCTCAAGTGTGCTGCTGTTCTCAACCACATCTGCTTGGCTCCCTCTCCCCCATACCTCACAGCCTCTAGAGCAGGGGTCTCCAACCTTGGCAACTTTAAGACTTGTGGACTTCAACTCCCAGAATTCCTCAGCCAGCCGGCATTCTCCAGGCAGCAAGCTGGCTGAGGAATTCTGGGAGTTGAAGTCCACAAGTCTTAAAGTTGCCAAGGTTGGAGACCCCTGCTCTAGAGCAGGGATTTTCAACCTGGACAACTTGAAGATATATGGACTTCAATTCCCAGAATTCCTCAGCCAGCTTGCTGTCTGGAGAATTGTGGGGGTTGAAGTCCAAAAATGTTGGCTGGAGAATTCTGTGGGTTGAAGTCCACCCATGTGGGCTAGGGAATTCTGGGAGTTGAAGTCCAAAAATGTTGGCTAGGGAATTCTGGAAGTTGATGTCTACCGATGTGGGCTGGGGAATTCTGGGGTTGACGTCCATCCATGCTACCTGGGAAATTCTTGGGGTTGAAGTCCTATCATACTGCCTGAGGAATTCTGGGGGTTGATGTCCATTTTGATGATTCATCCATGCTGGCTGGGGAATTCTGGGAGTTGTAGTCCACCCATATTAGCTGGGGAATTCCTGGCGTTGAAGACCACATACATCAACTTGTGAAAGTTGTGAAACCTTAACTACACAGGATTTCCTTGGGTGCACTAGTATCTCCTCGGTGGAGTTGAGGCTGCCATCTTGACCTTTTTTGAACATTGCCAACACCCTGGGCCCACTTCCCTCTTGTCTCAGTGACCGGCCATTAAAATAGTAGGGCTGGGATCGAGCCTTTTGGGTGCTCCTGCTTGACTGAGGGGTTTGTTTCTTTCAGTCCTCGGCTAGCGTCGGAGGACAGAACGATGTCCCATTAAAAGAGGAGGAATTCCTGGTCACAGAACGGGCAGGTGAGTTTGTTTATTTGTTTGTTTGTTTATAACATCTAGACAGCCACCCATCTTTCAACCAACTCTGGAGTAGAAGACCTCCAAGGTCCCTTCCAACTCTCTCTATTCTATTTCTATTCTACTTCTAATTCTAATTAATTCTCTAATTCCAATTCTCTAATTCTATTTCTCTAATTCTAATTCTCTAATTCTCTAATTCTGATTCTTTAATTCTAATTCTCTAATTCTAATTCTCTAATTTTAATTCTGTACTTATAATTCTTTAATTCTAATTCTTACTCTCTAATTCTCATTCTCTAATTCTAATTCTCTAATTCTAATTCTTTAATTCTCATTCTCTAATTCTAATTCTCTAATTCTCTAATTCTCATTCTCTAATTCTAATTCTTTAATTCTAATTCTTTAATTCTAATTCTCTAATCCTCTAATTCTAATTCTTTGATCCTCTAACTCTAATTCTCATTTTAATTCTCTAACTCTAATTCTCTAATTCTAATTCTCTAATTCTGATTCTTTAATTCTGATTCTCTAATTCTAGTTCTCTAATTTTAATTCTGTAATTCTAATTCTGTACTTCTAATTCTCTATTTCTAATTCTTTAATTCTAATTCTTTAATTCTAATTCTAATTCTCTAATTCTCATTCTCTAATTCTAATTCTTTAATTCTAATTCTCTAGTTCTCATTCTCTAATTCAAATTCTTTAATTCTCATTCTCTAATTCTAATTCTCTAATTCAAATTCTTTAATTCTCATTTTCTAATTCTAATTCTAATTCTTCTATCCCTATCCCATTTCTATTCTATTTCTATTCTATTTCTAATCTTCCTGCCATCCTCTTCCCCTTTCCAGTGTCTCACCGGGAGGGCAAATTCCACTCCGAACTCTCCAAGCTGATGATCGTGGCCGAAAAATCCCACGATGAACTGTGAGCCCCGTCCATCTTGGCCTCAGCGAAGACACACGGTGGGACCTCGGGTCGCTCTTTGTGGGGACTCTTCTTTTCACGGATCCCAAGGTCCACCTGAGCGCGCCATGTTAAGAAGAACACATTTGGGGAAGAAACAGAAGCCATGCGTATGACCCTTGGACTCGGGAGCTCCCTTCCACCGCATTCTTCCGTGTCCTGCAACGCGTGAGAAGCGAACTGGGGACAGGATTACTGCATCTCGGATCCGATGCTGCAAAAACTGATTGCATAGGATCTGGCCGTATCCACTTGGAGCAGGATTTAGCCCAAAAGTCTTGCAGAAAGTCCATCCCTTTGCAGGAATTGGTGTGTGCGTGTTTTGCTCGCGCGTGTAATCCCCTCCAAAAAGTTTCCTTCTCCCCTCTTCCCACCTCTTCCCCATATACTGGTCGAATGGTCACCTCCCCGCTAAAAATCCCCCTCCCCCGCCCCTCCCGTGGAAATGGAGCAATCGTATAATAAAAACAGATTTATATCCTCAACTCCGGCGAGTTTCCGCCTGCCTTTCCCACCTCGCTTCCCTTACCAAAGAGGAGAAAAGACAGCGGGTCCTCAAGTTACGACCACATTCGAGCCCAGAATTTCTGTCGCTAAGCAAGACATTTCTTAAGGGCGATTCAACGGGGAAGTAAGGAGAAATTTCCTGACCGTGAGAACAATCAACCAATGGAACAGAAGCTGCCTTCAGTAGTTGTGGGAGCTTCATCACTGGAGGCTTTCAAGAAGAGACTGTCCTCTGTCCTCTGTCCTCTGTCAGGGGTTCCTGCTTGAGTGGGTTGGACTAGATGACCTATAAGGTCCCTTCCAACTCTGTTATTATTCTGTTATTCAGAAGTTGTGGCTCCGGCTTCCGCTATGGCTGCCGCTCCCCTGCTGCCGGCTCAGAGGGCTTCTCCGGCCCTGAGGAACTTGCCCATTCCTCTCGGCCGTCCAAGGAGTCCCTCTCTTTCCCCCTGTCCCTACAGGACAGGGTAGGTCCACAGACCTGTCAGTGGCGGCTCGACAGTCGGGGTTTTCGCGGGGCTCAGCAGAGCCCCGCTATTTTCCCGACTGGATCGCCGCGGCGCCAAACCTGAAGTCCCCCAAATGCAATGCGTGCCCCCCGCACATGCAGCCCCCCCGCATGCGCCCCTTGGATTAACAGATCCAAAGTTTATTCGACGCAGTTCCACAAATCGCCCAACCTGAAATCACACATTACATTGAACTCCAAAACATTGTCCAGGTTACGGATTCAAGATGGCGCATGAACTTTCAGCGGCCTACACTTAATGGGGTGACTAACAGGAGCATCGTCGTCCCATGTGGTGATGAGTGAAAGTCTGCGGGTGGAGTTTGATCCTCTTAATTGTAGCTGTCATCTTGGCATTTTGACACACCAACTCAAACACGCCCCCGACTGCTAATCCCTCCTTTAAATTTAGCCTCAGATCGATTTAATCGTGCACCACAGATTAAAACTGACTCCATCCAATGTTGTGAGAATAGCTAAACTCAGGTTTTTGGCAATATTTAGTCCTCCCTAGAAAAAGCTGACTTGAGGGGAAAGAGAATGGCTGGGAAGAAAAAAGAAAAGATCCATTTCTCCATAGTAGAGTTGGCATGAGGGAATTCTGGGAGTGGAAGTCCACCCATCTTAAAACATGCCGGCTGGGGAATTCTGGGAGTGGAAGTCCACCCATCTTAAAACATGCCGGCTGGGGAATTCTGGGAGTGGAAGTCCACCCATCTTAAAGAATGCCAGCTGGGGAATTCTGGGAGTGGAAGTCCACCCATCTTAAAGCATGCCGGCTGGGGAATTCTGGGAGTGGAAGTCCACCCATCCTAAAGAATGCCAGCTGGGGAATTCTGGGAGTGGAAGTCCACCCATCTTGAAGCATGCCAGCTGGGGAATTCTGGGAGTGGAAGTCCACCCATCCTAAAGAATGCCAGCTGGGGAATTCTGGGAGTGGAAGTCCGTCCATCTTAAAGCATGCCGGCTGGGGAATTCTGGGAGTTGAAGTCCACCCATTTTAAAGAATGCCGGCTGGGGAATTCTGGGAGTGGAAGTCCACCCATCTTAAAGAATGCCGGCCGGGGAATTCTGGGAGTTGAAGTCCACCCATCTTAAAGAATGCCGGCTGGGGAATTCTGGGAGTGGAAGTCCACCCATCTTAAAGTATGCCGGCTGGGGAATTCTGGGAGTGGAAGTCCACCCATCTTAAAGTATGCCGGCTGGGGAATTCTGGGAGTGGAAGTCCACCCATCTTAAAGTATGCCGGCTGGGGAATTCTGGGAGTGGAAGTCCACCCATCTTAAAGTATGCCGGCTGGGGAATTCTGGGAGTGGAAGTCCACCCATCTTAAAGCATGCCGGCTGGGGAATTCTGGGAGTGGAAGTCCACCCATCTTAAAGCATGCCGGCTGGGGAATTCTGGGAGTGGAAGTCCACCCATCTTAAAGCATGCCGGCTGGGGAATTCTGGGAGTGGAAGTCCACCCATCTTAAAGAATGCCGGCTGGGGAATTCTGGGAGTAGAAGTCCACCCATCTTAAAGCATGCCGGCTGGGGAATTCTGGGAGTGGAAGTCCACCCATCTTAAAGCATGCCGGCTGGGGAATTCTGGGAGTAGAAGTCCACCTATCTTAAAGAATGCTTTGTTATGAATTCTGGGTGGATGAAGTCCACCCAGAACAATTGGAACAATCAACCAGTGGAACAACTTGCCTTCAGAAGTTGTGAGTGGAGACTTTCACTGAAGCTCATCCATCAGGTAGGAATGGTGTCTGGGCTCACAATATCCAAGAGGGCCTCCCTGTTTGAAATCCCCCATCCCTTTTCCCCAGAATTCCTGATCCAGCCTTCTTATTCAGAGACGATCTCCACCTCAGCTTGACTTAATGACCCATTTTACAGCTGCCTCCTGCAACATATACTCAGTTCATTTGGTCGAACCCAGAGAGGTGTGGCGCACTAATCCAGCCTGTAAATTTAATCTGTCCTCTCTCATGCAACTTTCTTTTGTTGCAAATTTATATTAGTTTATCAACATATAAAAATACAACAAGAAAAATGAAAATAACAGGAAAGGAAGGAAAGGAGCAGGGAATAAGAAAAAGCATTGACTTCTGATTTTTTGGCGCAGTAGAATAAAGTAATAATATTATTAATATTACCTCAACTTTTTACTTTTATATAATAATTTACACTAGCCATTTCTGTGACCACAAACCTACCTAATCAGCAGAACTGAAAATCCAACTTTCGTTTTTTTTTCCCACCCCAAGCACAAAGTCCACAAACGGTTTCCGAGTGGAAACTAAATTAATTGTGTTCCTTTCTTAATCTAAGCAATCTATTTCAGCAGTGTCCCTAGCGTAACTCTGTCTGGTAATTCATTTAACGACTGTGGCAAGAATGGTTGTAAAAGGGGGCAAATCTCACTTCACGGCTGCCTCGCTTAGCAAGAATTGTGGTCGTACGTCGAGGGCCGCCCGTATATTCGCTTTAAAGAATCTTCTGCAGGAAGACGTGACTCCTACTCCGATATTTCTTTTCCTCTTACGCAAGTCTTGAGTAGCTGGCCTGGAAGACCACACAATGGGGAAACACCCACATCCACACACACACCTGTCAACATCGTAGCAAAACATTTCCTGCCCTGTGTGTTTTTAATGACGCCAGCCACCCTGGCTCGGTTTCCCGGACTGCGGCATGAATAATAAACCTCTCCAGAGGTTGACAAACAAGTCGGACGGCTCGACAGCCGAGCGTCTCTCTCTCTCTCTCTCTGTCCGGGTTTCCGCCTTTGGCTTGGCAGAGTCCTTCACCTGGAGTGTGGTTGTGGTTCATCACAAGGGTTGTGACACCAGCTGGGCTGCCATCTGCTCCTTCCCACGAAAGCTTCCCTCCGGGCAGCTAGGGACAAAAAACTGGATTTCCTGCAACTGGTCTCCGGATTTCCGTGTTTAAACTGGAAGACAAATAATGTGTTGGATACGGAGCCTAAGAGAGGCGGACTTCAACTCCCAGAATTCCCCAGCCAGCACGGGAGAATTCTGGGAGTTGAAGTCCCACGTGTCTTCCACTTGCCAAGCTTGTGTGCTATCTACTCCAGTGGTGGTTTGCTACCAGTTCGCCCTGGTTTGGGCGAACTGGTAGCGGCAGCAGTGGGAGGCTCCGCCCACCCACTCGGACGCTTCTGCACATGCATAGAAGCGTCATGCTCGCACATGAGCACGCGTGTGCACACGAGCCAACCGGTAGCAAACTAAATTGAAACCCACTACTAATCTACTCCCCTAGGCCAGTGTTCCTAAAAACATGATCCACGGACCCTTGAAGGTCCAACCAGGCTGCAGATTCACTTAACAACCACTCTGATTCATTTAATGACCAGTGCAAAAAAAAGGTCATAAAATCCGGTACAACACACAATCAGTCTATTTCATGTGCTATAACCAGGATGGTCCTGAAAGCATGATCCACAGACCTCGGGAGTCCAACCGGGTTCCGAATTCACTTAACAACCATGATAATTCATTTAATGACCAGTGCAAAAAAAAAAGGTCATAAAACCCAGTCTAATACACGACCAGCTCGTTTTATGACCATCACATGTTACAACCATGATGGGCAGGCTCCATTCTGGGAACGGACGTTGCCAAGGTTGGGAAACAGTGCCCTAGTTATTTCAAGGCAGAATGCTCTTGCATATGGAGGCTCCTCAGAGGTCATTAGACGCTGGTTGGGGAATTCTGGGAATTGAAGTTCACCCATCTTCCAGTTGCCAAGCTTCAGAGCGATCCACTTGCCAGTAAGCATGATCCAAGAACTACCGGGTCCAACCAGGCTGCAGATTCACTTAGCAACCACACTGATTCTGTCAGATGTAAATGCCTTATTCTCTAATGTGTAAATAATGTATATATGGAACATCAGGGGTTAACTTATTACTTGAGCTTTAATGTATTCATATTTTACCACTCCCATTCCTGGCTCCGCCCCTTGTATATAAAAGGAGCCATCCTCCCCATTTTCCTTGCTTCTATCTTGAATATTCAGCGAATATAGAATGCCTATTATGATTAAAGAGAATTATATTTAAACCTATAACTTCTATTATCTTTATTGAGTCTGATCCTGAAAATATTGCAACAAGCTGGTAGCAGAGGATGGTTAATTGACTCAATAAGTAATTAAAAATGTCCAAGAAAGATAGGCCCAACACCAGGGCCTACAGCAAAGAAATAGAAACTGATCAAGAGATGATCAACGAATCCACTAATGCGATTTCGAGAGAATCCGAAGAATACACCACTGAAGAAGAAGAACTGATGAGTGAAAATAACGACCAGGAAGAAATCGAGATAGAAAATAACGAACTCAGGTCAGAAATATTAAAAATACTAAAAAGCCAAAAGAATGATGAAAGCCTCATCGCGGACCTCCAGGAGATGCTGAGGAACAGCGGAGCAGCGAGAGAGAAAAACGTCATTAAAGAAAAACCCAAAGATCAAAAAACTGTGAGTGAAATGACTACTGAGAAAATAGTTGTAAAAAAGAAAAGATGTGACCCCGCGCGAAATTTTGAACGGCAGCCATCTTGGTTTCAACGAACTTCAAAAGAGAGTGAAGCAGAGCCAATCAAAACGCTCAGTTCAAAATTTCTGGCGCGAAAAACACTATCAGACGAAGAAAGTGAAAAAGAAGTCTCAAACTCTTCAGATGAACCAAAATCAGAAAGTGAAGACGATTTAACAAAGTCTCAAGTAAAGTCAGCAATGAAAACGCTTTTTGCTGCTTTTGGGCCAAGATTGAAAATCTCCAAGACATCGACGAAGAAGCAAGAAATCAAACCGACAACTCAAGACCTGCACGCTCCCATCCTGACTTCGAAAACGACGACACCCGAGCCCAGAGAGCCATGCCGATTCCGCCCTACACCGCAGACAGAATCGAGTGCCAGCACACACAAGAGAAAGAGAAGAACCGCCGCCATCACCAAAGCCCCAAAAACCGAGCCAGAGACCGACTCATCTGAAGAGGAGCGGATCGAGAGAGCTGAAATGGAGAGAACCTTCCACAACGGCGCCAAAGAAGAAATGAGCAACGCGCATGTGCAAAACTACGTAGACGGCCCCGAAAGACTTGAACTGGCCAGAGAACCGCGCAGACTCGTTACAAGCATCCCAATGCCGTTCTGTAATTTCCTGCACTTGAGAGACCACGGACTGCCTCAGGTTGTAAGTAATGGACAAAATAATGTGGGGAACTTACCCAGTGACTTCCCAAAACTTAGAGTTGATGGCATTAATTTACAAGAGTGGTACCAACAGCTTCAGGTTATTTTTATGAAAGAAAATTTACTATTCTTTATAACTAGTCCTCCAAGAAGACCTTGGACTTTAAAAATAGACTGTTTACATCATAGAGCATTTTTCATAATAATTTCTAGCGTGTCTCCTGCAATGTATCATAGCATCAAACCAAACCTAACTGTATCAGAAATAATTCAATGCATGTTTAATCTATTTCACAGCGATAGCGTAGCCACAACCACAAGAATGTCTAAGGATTTCTTTTCTTCTAGAGTGAAACCAGGGGTTTCTATAAGTGAACATTTGATAAATCTAAACAAAATAAGAGCTGAGCTGCAATTGAGGGGGGAAGTGATTTCAGATCAAACTATGAAAAGTGTTATTATCAATTCACTTGATCCATCATGGGATAGCTTTATGTCACACTTAGATACCATTAATTTGGGATATTTATCAATAGAAAGTCTATCTAACAAATTGATAGCAGAAGACAATTCAAGAAAAAATCGTTCCAGTAACCAAACAGAACACAAATCTTTTAGGAAAGTAGTCTTTCAAGATAAATATAATGAAGCCTTTAGATGCCACAATTGTGGATCCGGGGAACACAGTAGAAGAGACTGTCCCAAAGTCCCAAGGGAGAGACATAGGCCAGAATATAGAAGCAAATACAATTACAGACAATCTTCCACAGATAGACACAAATATAGAAGTCCACCAAACTACAGAGAAAGTAGAGGGGGTAGAGAAAATTCAAAAGAGAGAAAATCTGGGTCACTAAATGGGCTAAATAAACAAGACAGCACCAAAACACAACAGGATGAGAACAATAATTGGCTTATTGATTCTGGTGCAACAAATCACACCACTAATAACAAAAGTATATTATCTTCATTTACAGAAGATAAGTTTGTGATAAAGGTAGCTAATCAAGAAAAGGTTCAAGTATTAGGCAGAGGAAATGTGACCTTGCCTGGTTTAGGGAAAATAGAGGGGGTATTATTAATCCCAGAAATACCTCACAACATACTAAGTGCTATAAAACTAAGCAGAGAATCTGACATCAATATAGTTTTCTCAAAGGGGAAAGCAACTATAGAAAAGAACAAAACAAATGTAGGCACTGTGATGATAAAAGGGGGTCTACCCTATCTGATAACCAAAGAAAGATGGTTACATAACATTGATTCAAATATGGAAGATTGTATTGAAGCAGATGATGAAAATGTCAGTAACAGTGACAATGATGAATGTAAATTAACTCATGATAACAAAAATACACACAATGAGAAGAAACCAAAAATAGGTAAACCAATTCATGATGAGTGTGCTCATATCTTACATAGGAAGTTAGGACATGCTAGCTTTCCTGTAGTACAAAAAATGACTGAACACGCAGAAGGTGTAAAAATAAAAAATTGTGAAAATTATTTAGAATGCTCAGTATGTAAATCCACCAAACTAAAAACCAGTCCTAGACCAAAAAAATCTAACAGATCAACTAACAATATTTTTGATTTGGTACATATGGACTTAGTTGGTCCATTAACTCCATCAATTACCTATAGAAAACGTTACTTCCTAACAATAGTGGATGATTACAGTCGCTATGGTTTTGTTTACACATTAAAGCACAAGGATGAAACTTTTCAGAAATTTAAGGAATTCTACAAACGCATAGAAACACAACATAATATCAGAATAAAACAAATTATGACAGATAGGGGATGTGAATTCATGTCTAAAGAATTCTCCCAATGGTTAAAGGATAGAGGGATGCTACATTTCACGTCCAATCCATTTTCTGCCTTTCAAAATGGGATTGCAGAGAGAAAGAACTCCACACTACAAACCATGATTAGATGCACATTAGAGGATGCTGGTTTAGGCAAACAATTTTGGTCAGAAGCCTTACATTATTCAAATTACACTCAAAATAGAACATGGTCCAGTATTGTGAATAAGACACCATATGAGGTGATGTACAATAGAAAACCTAAATTAGCACACATGCACATATTTGGAGTTACTGCAGACGTGCACATACCTAAACAATTGAGGAGAAAGGGAGAAAACGTATCCAGGAGATTAAGATTCATGGGATACGAAACTGGAACCAAAGGGTACAGATTCATCGATAATAATAACAAATTTATAGTATCCAGAACAGCTGTGTTTCATGAGCAGGCCAATTGGTCTAAGTTGCACCTTAATGAAATTTTTCCTAATAAAAGCAAAGATAATATATCTTGCGAGGAAGGAACAACAGAAAATCAAAATATTAACAAAAGTAAGAACAAAACCAAAACTTGGACAAATAGTCAGCATAAAATAAAGACAGACACATTAACAAAAAAGGAAGCCAGATATTTGCATGACAACCATAGCAAACCTGAAAGAAATATTAGAAATAATAGAAACCAAATACCAAATAAATACAAAGATTATATTATGCATATGGATGGAGAACAAATAACACCTAATACATATGAGGAAGTATTGAAACTTCCCCGTGAAGAAAGAGAAAAATGGGAACTAGCTATGGAAAAAGAAATGAAAAGTTTACAAGGATTAAATGTATTCACACCTGCGATCGCACCTAAGGATAAAACAATTATAGGTACCAGGTGGATTTATAAAATTAAGAATTTAGAAGGAGGTAATACCTTATACAAGGCCAGACTAGTTGCACAAGGTTATGCACAAAAATATCCAGAAGACTATACTGACACATATTCACCCACAGTGAGAACAGAGAGTGTCAAAACAGCTCTTGTAGTAGCATCTGCACTCAATCTAGACGTGTTTCAATATGACATACAGACTGCATACTTACATGCAAAATTAGATAAGGAAATATATGTAAGAGCACCACACAGTCAATACACTAATAAGAACGAAATTTGGTTACTAAATAAGAGTCTGTACGGATTGAAGCAATCTGGCAAAAGATGGTACGATTGTTTGGTAAAAGTACTAAAGACCATGGATTTCAACGCCACCACTGCTGATAACTGTTTCTTTGTAAAAAAGAGTAATGATCATATTGAATTTGTATTAATTTATGTGGATGATATTTTATATATTGGAAAGCATAAAGAGAGCAGGGAAATCTTTGTAAATAAGTTAAACGAACACTTCTCATTGAAATCACTAGGTAGAGTGAATAAATACCTTGGTGTACAAATTAACAAAACAAAAAGGGGATTCAAACTTACTCAAAAAGATAAAATCATTGAACTCCTAAACAAATGTAACTTAAATAATGCCAAAACATGTGACACACCTATGCAAACTGATTTTCTTAGAAACAATGATGAATCTTCCCCTGAGTTTAAAGACAACACATTTTACAGATCAGTTATAGGTTCACTCCTTTATATATCTAATTGGACTAGGCCAGATATTGCATTACCTCTCAATTTATTGTCAAGATATGTTAGCAAACCAACCTTGTATCATTGGGAAGCTGTCAAAAGAATTTTAAGATATCTGAAAAGTACATTAGATTTTTGTTTAATATTGGAACCCAATAATGACAAAGAACCAAAAATTACTTGTTATGCTGATGCAGATTGGGCTGGTGATACATCATGCAGAAAGAGTACCTCTGGTTATGTTTTTCTATTGAACGATTGTCCAGTTTACTGGTATACTGGTAAACAAGAACTGGTAGCCACCTCTACCACAGAAGCAGAATATGTTTGCTTGTCTAAAGCTGCAAATAACCTTGTATGGTTCAATGATTTGATCACAGATGTTTGGAAGAAACCTACTTTACCATTTATTATGCATGAAGATAATAAAGCGGCCATTGAAATTTCTAGATCCGATGCAATTGGACAAAGGTCCAGGCATATTGATATAAAATTTAAGCACGTGAGACAACTATCTCAAGACGGATTCATCAAAGCAATACATTGTGATACTTCTGAACAATTAGCTGACATATTAACAAAACCCTTACCTTCTAAACAACACAAATATTTAACTTCTAAATTATATGTATTATATTGTCCTGAATCTGAATGTAACTGGTGTTGTATAACGAACCGGCATTTAGAGGGGGATTTGTCAGATGTAAATGCCTTATTCTCTAATGTGTAAATAATGTATATATGGAACATCAGGGGTTAACTTATTACTTGAGCTTTAATGTATTCATATTTTACCACTCCCATTCCTGGCTCCGCCCCTTGTATATAAAAGGAGCCATCCTCCCCATTTTCCTTGCTTCTATCTTGAATATTCAGCGAATATAGAATGCCTATTATGATTAAAGAGAATTATATTTAAACCTATAACTTCTATTATCTTTATTGAGTCTGATCCTGAAAATATTGCAACAGATTCATTTAGTGACCAGTGCAAAAAGGTTCATAAAATCCCGTCCAACACATAACCAGCCTGTTTTATGACCATCACATGTTATAAAAATGATGGGGAAGCTCCATTCCTGGAGTTGCCGTTTCCAAGGTTGGGAAACACTGCCCTGTTTATTTCAAGGCAGACTGCTCTTGAATATGGAAGCTCCTCCCGAGGAGGTTAAACACTAGCTGGGGAATTCTGGGAGTTGAAGTCCACCCCGCTTCAAGTTGCCACGTTTGGGAAACGCCATTCTAATCATTTGTTAAGGCCGTGTGCTCTTGAATATGGAGGCTCGTTAGAGGTCATTAGACGCTGCCTAGGGGATTCTGGGAGTTGAAGTCCACCCCACTTCACACTGACAAGGTTGAGAAATGCAATTCTAATCATTGTTAAGGCCGAATGCTCTTGAATATGGAGGCTCCTTGGAAGTAATTAGACGCCTCTCTTTGCCTAACCTTCTTTGCATGGCATCCAATTTGCAAACCCCAGACACAGAGACGGAGTTAGCAAATTGCAAGACGCCAGCGTTCCCGAGTCTGGAGGTGTTGGAAGAGGGATTCCCAGGACTTCTCAGCCAGCATGGCCCCAACAGATGGAAAGTGGGCTTGTGCTAAGCCAAGCTGTGGTTTGCTTGGGCTTTAGCTCAAACCATGGTAGGCCTCGTTTTATAAACTGATTCATTGCTAAGCACATTGTGTGAATTTAGCTAATTTTGGCTTGATCCAGTAAACTCGAACTTAACCATAGCTTAGCACAATGTGTGAATCAGACTACGGCCTGGTTATCAAGCAATTCTGGAAGATAGAAAAATTTGAGGATCACTTATCACATTATCTTGGAGATCTCTCTCTCTCTCTCTCTCTCTCTCTCTCTCTCTCTGCCAGCTACAATTATCCATAATGCTAAGCCACGTTTCATCGTCTTCAGATGTCGGTTTAATGCAAAAGAAACATAGTTAATTGTAGTTTGTGCAGTAAACTAGCACGGCTTAGCATAACAGCCATCACCCTAAGCCATTTTGTGTCTTCTCCACATGTTGGTTTAATGTGAAACAAACACAACTAATTATAGTTCATGCAGTAAACTAGTACGGCTTAGCCCAGTCAGCAACTCGTGGCTCTGGAGCTGCATACGGGTCTTTCACTCCTCTGCTGCGGCTCCGTCGCTCAAAATATGCGTCACAGCCACCAATGTGTGACATGTGGCAGCATGTGATTTATTGAGCTTTTTGACCCCCAGTAGGCCAACCATGGATAAATCCAAGAAAAGAAAAGTTTCCGAAGAAAACAGAACATTTAATTCAACTACATATGCTAATTTTGTGGCCTCTCAGGAAATAGTCAGGCATAGGAAGGATTTTGTGGCTCCCGGTGTTTTCTTTTCTGTGGGAAACGGGTCCAAATGGCTCTTTGAGTGTTTAAGATTGCCGACTCCTGGCTTAGTCCAAAAAATATCCATCATGCTAAGCCATGTTGTGTCTTCTCCAGATATTGGTTTAGTGTGAATTATAGTTTAGCTAATTATAGTTTATACAATAAATGGCTTAACCTAAGAATTATCCAATGTCGCTTCTTTAGATGTCAGTTTAGCGCAGAGTAGAAACACAGCTAATTATGGTTTAATGCAGTAAACCAGTATGGTTTAGCCCAGCAATTATCTATCACATTAAGCCACTTTGAATTTACTCCAGATGATGGTTTAATGTGAAACAAAAACACAGCTAATTATAGTTTATGCAGGAAACTAGTATGGCTTAGCCCAACAACTATCCATCACGCTAAGCTACATTGTGTCTTCTCCAGATGTTGGCTTAATTTGAAACAGAAAAAACACAACTAATTATACTTTATGCAGGAAACTAGTATGGCTTAGCCTAAGAATTATCCAAGAATTCTTCTTCTTCTTTAGACATCATTTTAGTGCAATGTAGAAACACAGCTAATTATGGTTTAATGCAGTAAACCAGTATGGCTTAGCCCAGCAATTATCCATCATGTTAAGCCACTTTGTGTTTTCTCCAGATGATGGTTTAATGTGAAACAAAAACACAGCCAATTAGAGTTTATGCAGGAAACTAGTATGGCTTAGCCCAACAACTATCCATCACGCTAAGCCACGTTGTGTCTTCTCCAGATGTTGGCTTAAGGTGAAACAGAAAAAACACAACTAATTATACTTTATGCAGGAAACTAGTATGGCTTAGCCTAAGAATTATCCAAGAATCCTTCTTCTTCTTTAGACGTCATTTTAGTGCAAAGTAGAAACACAGCTAATTATGGTTTAATGCAGTAAACTACATTACGTAGCGTGGCTAGGCACAATTTATGACCTGAGTCCCCAACCAGAAGCTGTTCAGGCCCGTTCAGCTCCCAGCCTGCATCTGACCACTATCAAAACCACTGCACGTCCGAATGCCAACAGCTACCCACTGGAGGGTTTTCTCTTTCCACCGCTTTAATGTCACGATTGTGTTCCGATGTGGGCTTGCAGGAATGCTTGCTTGCCGACAAAAGCCATTCTCCGAATGGACAGAGTGTGCCAAGACGGCCTACGCCAGCTGTGTTTGGCTGGGTGCCTGTTCAGTATTTTGACCTTCTTTTACATGTCTTTGTTTTGCTCGAAACGCTACAGCTCAAGGTAGACGGGGATCCCTGGGTGATCTACTAGATTCCCAGCTGGGGCTTAAAAACAAAGAAAACATTCACCCAAACTTTGGGAGAAACACCCATGTTGTTGCTGTCGCACTGTATTACAACAGGAATGTCCAGCTTGGCTACTTTCAGACTTGCGGACTTCAACTCCCAGAATTCTATGCTGGCTAGGGAATTCTGGGAGTTGAAGTCCACAACATCAGGGGTGAAATCCAGCAGGCTTTGACAGGTTCTGGAGAACCGGTAGCGGAAATTTTGAGTAGTTGGGAGAACCGGCAAATACCACCGCTGGTTGGCCCTAGAGTGGGGTGGGAATGGGGATTTTGCAGTATCCTTCCCCTGGAGTGGGGTGGGAATGGGGATTTTGCAGTATCCTTCCCCTGCCACGCCCACCAAGCCACGCCCACCCAAGCCACACCACACCCACAGAACCGGTAGTAAAAACATTTGGATTTCAACCACTGTTGGACACCCCTGATCTAAACCCTACTAGCAGCTGCCCGGCCTTGGGGTAGTAGTGTGCGTTGTTGCTACAGGTCCTCACCTTATGATCGCAAGCGAGCCCAAAATTTACATTGCTAAGCGAGACATTTCCCAAGGGAGCTTTGGCCCATTTTATGACCTTCCTTGCCACAGTTCTTAAGTGAATCAACTGCAGTTCTTAAGTTAGTCACATGGTTAAGTGAATCTGGCTTCTCCGTTGAAAAGAAGGTCACAAAAGGGGATCATGTGACCCCGGGACACTGCAACCGTCATAAATGTGAGCCAGTTGTCAAGCCCCCAAATGTAAGTCTCGTGACCACCGGTGTAATGTGATGTGGGCGTGGCCAACTTTTTTTAAAAAAAACTTTTCAAAGCATTTTTTCTAATGCTCTGAAAAGCCTCTGCCGATCAGGCAACTCAACTGGGATCGTCAGAGACTTTTCAAAGCACTTTTTTAACCACCTCTTCGGCCAAGAGGTTGCAGAAAAAAATGCTTTGAAAAGCCTCTGACGATCCCAGCTGAGCCGCGCGATCATCAGAGGCTTTTTTTTTTTTTACTTTTAAAAGCATTTTTTCGTCGGAAGAGGTTGTAGAAAAAATGCTTTAAAAGTTTTTTTTAAAAAAAGCCTCTGATGATTGTGCCGCTCAGCTGGGCATGGGGGGGCGGGGCGCGCAGGGATTTTTCCTACCGATTCTCCGAACCACCCGCCGCCATTGCTACCGGATCAGGTGATCCGGTCCGAACCGGGAGCATTTCACCCCTGGTCTGAAAAGTGGTGGTAAATCACTTTTTCCCGTGCCGTTATAACTTGGAACGGTCACTAAACGAATGGACTACCCGTACAGCTCAGGAAGGAGCCTTGTCGCCTTCACGGCTAAGCCAGATCTAGGACGATGGAAAAAACTGAGGCAAACAAACCAGAATTAAACCCGCTGTTGTGGTTATTTGCCAGCGGTGTCTACACAGGGTGATCTCACCGGCCAAGAAAGGATGCAATTATATACATGGAGATTAAAAAAAAAAAAAAAAGAATAAGCAGTACCATCCCGGTTTGCAATTTTGATGTATCGCTTTTCTTAAACCCACATCCTGCGGGCTTTCCTGGTTGCTGTTAATGGGTTTGGGCCTGCAAAAAGATTGGGTGGTTGGAGGCACAAAAGATCAGCTGCAGAGAAGAGATGATTAAAGACCTGGAGACTAAAACATATGAAGGACAGTGGCAGGATTTGGGTTTGGCCATTCTCGGACTGGGAGGGGACATGAGAGCAATATTCCAGTATTTGAGGGGCTGCCCCAAAGAGGAGGAGGGAGTCAAGCTATTCTCCAAAGCACCTGAGGGCAGGACAAGAAGCAACGGATGGAAACTAATCAAGGAGAGAAGCAACTTGGAACTAAGGAGAAACTTCCGCATAGTGAAAACAATTACAATGGAACAGCTGCGGTAGGTAGATGGATGGGTGGGTGGATAGATAGATAAATAGATAGATAGATAGAGATAGAGATAGATAGATAATAGACAAATGATAAATGATAGATGATAGATAGACAGATATATAGAATAGATAGATAGATAGATAGATAGATAGATAGATAGATAGATAGATAGATAGATAGATGATAGACAGACAGATGATAGACAGACAGATGATAGATGATAGACAGATATATAGAATAGAGAGATATAGATGATAGATGATAGAGATATATAGAATAGATGATAGATAGATATAGATATAGATAGATAGAGATAGATGACAGACAGACAGACAGATGATAGATGATAGATAGACAGATATATAGAATAGAGAGATATAGATGATAGATAGATGATAGAGATATATAGAATAGATGATAGATAGATAGATAGATAGATAGATAGATAGATATAGATATAGATAGATAGATGACAGACACAGATGATAGATGATAGATAGACAGATATATAGAATAGAGAGATAGATATAGATAGATAGATGATAGATGATAGATAGACAGGCAGATAGATAGATGATAGACAGGCAGATAGATAGATGATAGATAGATAGATAGATAGATAGATAGATAGATAGATAGATAGATAGAGATAGATGATAGATGATAGACAGGCAGATAGATAGATGATAGGCAGATAGATGATAGATAGATAGAGAGATAGAGAGATAGAGATAGATAGATGATAGACAGATATATAGAATAGAGAGATATATATAGATAGATGATAGATAGATAGAGATATATAGAATAGATGATAGATAGATAGATAGATAGATAGATAGATAGATAGAGATAGATAGATAGATAGATAGATAGATAGATAGATAGATAGATAGATAGATAGATAGACAGACAGACAGACTGGGAGGGGACATGAGAGGAATATTCGAGTATTTGAGGGGCTGCCCCAAAGAGGAGGGGGGGGGTCAACCTATTCTCCAAAGCACCAGAAGGCAAGACAAGGAACAAGGGATGGAAACTAATCAGAGAGAGAAGCAACCTAGAATTAAGGAGAAACTTCCTAACAGTGAGAACAATTAACCAGTGGAACAGCTTGCCACCAGAAGTTGTGGGTGCTCCAACACTGGAGGTTTTTTTTTTTTTTTTAAAAAAAAGACTGGATAGCCACCTATCTGAAATGGCATAAGGTCTCCTGCTCGAGCAGGGGGTTGGACTAGAAGACCTCCAAGGTCCCTTCCAGCTCTATTCTGATTGATTGATTGAACATAATTGGCTTAGTTGGCTTAGCATCTACTCTGGATCCAACCCGAAGCTCCCTTCGGCATCTCTGAACATAATCCTTTTTCTTTTTTTCTTGCATTCCAGAGGAAAAAAAAATTATGAAGAGGTTTTTTTTCCCCCTGCCCCCGTATCTGGCAAGTGGAATCCTTGCATGCCATACAACATTGAGGTGTGGCTGCTCAACAAATAGTCCTTGACTCATAGAATCATTCATTTAGTGACTGTTTGAAGTTACGTCACTGAAAAAAGGGCCTTATAACCAGAGATGGTATTCAGCCGGTTCGGGAAAACTGGTAGTGGTGACCTTGGCGCAATCCCATCCTATATTGCTGTGTTTTTGATGCCGCACGCATGTGTGGATGGCACGCGTGAGCGAATTGTCATGTTGTTTGACATCGCACGCATGTGTGGACGGTGTGCATGAGCGAATTGCCGTGTTTTGTGACGCCACACGCATGCACACGCTCACATTTCCAGATCTGGGCGAACCAGTTGCTACAATATATGAACCCCATCTCTGCTTATGATTGTATTTCACAGTTAATGACCATTGTGGCATTCCATTGTGGTCACGTAATTAAAATTCAGACACTTGGCCGCTGACTCGTATTTATGTCGGTTGCAGTTTCCTGGGGGTCACGCAATCCCCTTTTGCGACAAGCAAAGATAACGGGGGAAGCAGGATTCACTTCACATCCCGTGTTACTAATTTAACAACTGCCACGATTCGCAAGGTCCTAAAACGGGGCAAAACTCACTGAACAACTGCCTCACTTAACAACAGAAAGTTTGGGCTCCATTGTGGTCGTACGTTGAGGGCTACCTATAACGCCCGGTAAGCCAGAGGAAAAAACACACCGGTGGAATCGTACACAGGGGCAAAACTTGCTTAACCACTGACTTGGTTAAGGACAGAAATTAGTGGTCGTAAGTCGAGGACCACCTCAATCACTAAATATGCCTCTGATTTGGTGCTTCTATCTAGACCAGCAGTTACCAACTGGTGGTCCGTGAGAAAATTTTGGTGGTCCGCAGAAAAATTATTTGCATTTTTTATATTGCACTAAATACTATTTATCTTTTTAAAAATTCATACTAGTGGTCCGCAGGATTTAAAATTATGAATTCAGTGGTCCCTGAGATCCGAAAGATTGGTGACCCCCGATCTAGACTGAATGTGGACTCTAAATAAAATTTGCCAGTTCCAAAAAAAGACGCTCCCAGATTCCTCCCGATTTTATTTTCGCGCTCCGAGCAAACACAGAATCCGGTTTGCCATCTGCAAGAGCTCATTCCAGATTAGAAGGATCTACTACAGGGATTAACTCCTAAGGGCTGACTCACATTCCTTTCTTCTTCCTCCTCCTCCTCCTCCTCCTCATCTCTTCCAGCGTGTGGGTGGGGAACGTTACAAGATCTGGCATTCTTTCTCTTGGCATTCAGTTTGCACTTCAACAAATAAGCTTAATAGTTCAGAGGGGCAGGGTTGTAACTGTTTAAACAACCACACGGAAACCAGCCCATCTGCCCTTCGCACTAATTTCTGCAAAGAATAAAAAATAAAACATCCGCCATCCAATCATCCTGCCCTTCCCCGCCAGCTTTTCAAGGAACTGGAGTCATCCCAGATAGATAAATACATTTTTCGGTGGCGCTTTTTCCAGGCTTTTCGGTTACCAAATTGGGACAAAACCAGAGATGGGATTCAGCCGGTTCGCACCGGTTCGGGAGAACCGGTTAACTTTCTGAGCAGTTTGCCAAACTGGTTGTTGGAAGAAATCATTAGGGCAGAGAACCGGTTGTTAAACTACTTGAATCCCACCACTGGACAAAACCTTTGGGAGACTTTTGCCAAGATCTCTGCGTCTGTTTAGAAAAAAAAAAGGCGATTTATTTAACCATGAAGAGCTAACAAGCGGGCTCAAAACGCTTGCATGTCAAAACATCAACCAAATAAACCATCGGTCTTCTTGAACCCGGGTTCAAGAAGTGGAAGTCGCTTGGACAAGTGAATTAATTGCACTCCGCTTAACCATGGCTTACTGGACAATAAACGCAGATTAATCCACAGCCCAAGAATTCCATGTTGGAGACCCCCACTCCCCGCAACCCATTTCTGCAGCCTCCCCAGTCTGCAAAAGTTTATTAGCGATAAATAAAGGACTTAAATATATGACCCAAAGGTGCAACTGGACTTTCTGGTTTCTCTTTGAAGACGTTTCGCTTCTCATCCAAGGAGCTTCTTCAGCTCCGACTGGTTGGTAGGGAACGGAAGGATTTGTACTCCTTGCAGACAGCTGGTCATTTGCATTCTTTGAGCGAGCCTTTGTGGCCACCAGGAGGTTTAATCTGAGTCCTCAGGGTCACCTGAGTGGTGCAAATAGGTGGGCAGCCTTCTTGGAACTGCTGAAAGGACAGATCTGTACATTGGAGAAACAAAACAACCACTTCACAAACGTATGGCACAACATAGGAGAACAAACCCATCAGGACGAGATTCAGCGGTCACTCTGCACTTGAAAGACAAAGGCCACTCTTTTGAAGACAGCAAAGTCCACATTTTGGACAGAGGGGACCGCTGGTTTGAAAGAGGGGTCCAAGAGGCCATCTATGTCCAAATTGAAGATCCCTCCCTCAATAGAGGGGGAGGGATACCACATCCTCTCTCTCCAATCTACAACACAGTCCTTTCAACCGTTCCAAGGAGGCTCCACACACATTTGCACCACTCAGGTGGCCCCCGAGGACACAGACAAACTTCCAAGCGGCCTCAACAGAAGGATGCAAATGACCAGCTGTCTGCAAGGAGTATAAATCCTTCTGTTCCCCACCATCCAGTTAGAGCTGAAGAAGCTTCTTAGATGAGAAGTGAAACGTCTTCAAAAGAAAAACCAGAAGGTCCAGTTGCCTCTTGAAAAAAAAAAGCACCTTTGAGACAACCACGACTTGGACGACGGAGAATCTCCATAGACTGAAATGTATGCATTAAAGCAGGGGTCGCCAGGCTGCTGCCCACTAGTGGGCCTTGGCCCGTTCTGAACTGGGCCGTGGAAGCAGCGGGCAAGAGGGCGCAAGCATGGAGCCCCAATTGTGTGAGAGGCAGCTGCGTATGCCTGCCGCTCACACGAATGGAGTTGCACACTAGTGCTCACACATTCACACACTCGCACATAACCTTCCCCCACTTCTCCCTCCCCCACTGATCCACAAAGCTGGAAAAGTTGGGAAACAGTCAGTGGTGGGATTCAAATAATTTAACAACCGTTTCTCTGCCCTAATGACCGGCTGGGTGGGCGTGGCCATGGTGGGCGTGGCCCGGGGGGTATGACAGGCAGCTCTCGGCCTCATGCACCCCCCTGGGAGCCAAAACAGGGCATTTGGGAACTCCTGGAACGGGCAGGGCAGGGAGAGCCAGCAATTTAACAACTGGTTCAACTGAACTGGCCCGAACCGGCTGAATCCTGCGACTGGGAACAGTGCATTAAAAGTTTTCCTCTGAAAGGAAATCAAAATATTTACTTTAAAGGTGGTACATAATCTGTTTTATTACGTTCCCTGTTTTAAAATGAACATTTCAGCCTCCGTTTAGAGCTCATCCACTACGGGGATCAGAAATCACGCACAGTCCCCAATTTACAACCATTTGTTTAATGACCGTTCGAAGTTACAACGACACTGAAAAAAAGGGACTTTTGATCGGTTTTCACACTTCTGGCCGTGTCAGGGTGATCCAAATTTAGGCGCTTGGCAACTGATTCATATTTATGACGGGGGTCCCGGGGGTCACGCAATCCTCTTTGGCGACCTTCTGATGAGCCAAGTCAACAGGGAAGCCAGATTCACTTAACAACCGTGTGACTCACTTAACAACGGCAGCCCTTCGCTTAACCACGGTGAAAAGGAAAGTCGTAAGATGGGGCAAAACTCACTTCACAACTGTGTGTTGTAGAAGTGTCGGGTTCCATTGCAGTCGTAAGTCAAGGACTGCCTATATCTGTGGATTTTCGCTCCCTCGCCATGCTTTGTTAGGGGAAAAAAAAAGAACAGAAAATCACAACACCACAAATGTTTTGCCCTTGTCTCCAAAACAAACTTTGGAAGGCAGAGCTGGGGCGTGAAATCTGAACACTCAAGAGGTCTCCTAGGTCACCCTCAAGATAGTCACAGGATCGTATTTTGTACGTCGCAAACGTCCCGTTGGGCTCCAACTTCACACTGGAATGTGGAGGTTTGTTGAGAATGGCGTTTGGCACTCTCCCAACGGGGCGGAAATCCAAAGCGGGTTTTTTTTTTTCACAAACAACGCTTTTTGTGATATTGAGAAGCAATGTGTTTTTATCTTAGATATGAATATGTAAAGCAGTCTTTCTGAGATTCGGTAACTTTAAGAAGTCTGGACTTGGACTCCAAGCAGGCTGGCTTGGGGATTCTGGGAGTTGAAGCCCACCCATCTTAAAGCATGTTGGCTAGGGAATTCTGGGAGTTGAAGTCCACCCATTTGAAAGCATGCTAGGTGTGGAATTCTGGGAGTTGAAGTCCACTCACTTTAAAGCTTGGCTGACTGGGGAATTCTGGGAGTTGAAGTGCAGCCATTTTAAAGCTTGGCTGCCTGGGGGATTCTGGGAGTTGAAGTCTACCCGTCTTAAAGCAGGCTGGCTGGGGGATTCTGGGAGTTGAAGTCTACCTGTCTTAAAGCATGCTGGCTGGGGGATTCTGGGAGTTGAAGTCCACCTGTCTTAAAGCAGGCTGGCTGGGGGATTCTGGGAGTTGAAGCCCACCCATCTTAAAGCATGTTGGCTAGGGAATTCTGGGAGTTGAAGTCCACCCATTTGAAAGCATGCTAGGTGTGGAATTCTGGGAGTTGAAGTCCACTCACTTTAAAGCTTGGCTGACTGGGGAATTCTGGGAGTTGAAGTGCAGCCATTTTAAAGCTTGGCTGCCTGGGGGATTCTGGGAGTTGAAGTCTACCCGTCTTAAAGCAGGCTGGCTGGGGGATTCTGGGAGTTGAAGTCCACCTGTCTTAAAGCAGGCTGGCTGGGGGATTCTGGGAGTTGAAGTCCACCTGTCTTAAAGCATGCTGGCTGGGGAATTCTGGGAGTCGAAGTCCACCCCTCTTAAAATTGTCAAGTTTGGAAAACACTGGGCAGGGCCCAGAATCAAATTACAGTGAGATAGAATGAAGATGATTGTTACAACCAAAAAAATAAAATAAAATAAAATCCTTTGAATTTTGACAGTGAAGGCTGGACAGCCAACAATTGTGGGTGCTTCAGTGCAGCTTTTCTCTCAGATTAGATTAGAGGCCCTCCAGGTTCCTTCCAATTTGAAAGCATTTCCACAGGAGCTCCTTGGCTGACTGCCAAGCTAAATGAACGGCCGGTCGAAAGTGGACATTTGCAGAAGCGCAACCGATTTTTAAGAGTTGCGTTCATGTGCCTCTGAATGCCAGCCACGTTGGGAAGAAACCATCAATGTCCCACTTGGCCAAAGGAGCTCCTTGAAAAGATTGGTGAAAGACTTCCAGAGTTATTCCAGCTCAACCAAATTAAATCTTTGGTTTAGTTGCTCCCACAGATGCATCTTCTGTCCTAGAAGAAGACCAGATGCAGAAGTGCAGGGAAGAGCAACAAAGATGATTAGGGGGGACAACTTATAAAGAACGGTTGCTGGAATTGGGTATGTCTAGTTTAATGAAAAGAAGGATTCGGGGTGACCTGATAGCAGTCTTCCCATTTTTGAGGGGCTGCCACAAAGAAGAGGGGAGGTCAACTTATTTCTCCAAAGGACCTGAAGGCTCATCAAAGAGAGTGGAAACTCATCAAAGAGAGAAGCAACCTAGAACTAAGGAGAAACTTCCTAACAGTGAGGACAATTAATCAGTGGAACTACTTGCCTCCAGAAGTTGTGAATGCTCCAACACTGGAAGTTTTTAAGAAGAGCTTGGACAACCGTTTGTCTACTTTGGTATAGGATTTCCTGCCTGAGCAGGGGGTTGGACTAGAAGATCTCCCAGGTCCCTTCCCACTTTGTTATGCTGCTATTAGTAAGACAACTCATGGGTCTGGAAATAGCTTGCTGGGTAACCCACCTCTCCAGGCCTTTCAGGGTGAAGAGATACCCGAGGTAGGAAGCAAACACCCCTATTATTTAAGACAAAAATCCAGGGGTTTGGTCACAAGACCTCCAAGGTCCCTTCCAACTCTGTCATTCTGTTCTGTTCAGAAGAAAATCTGGAGATGGCCTTCACTTGTGGTCTCCATCAGAGTTGGTCCTAGTTGCCTTCCACCAAAACCCTTTATAAACCCCCTTTAGTTCCTTGGAGAAAATTAAGAGAGGACAGTGGAAAAACCCAAGGTGCAACCATCCATAACTAAAAACAACAGCAATAACAACAACCCACAATCTCATTCTTAAAATACTACTCCATTACGTCAAAAGCAGATCCGGAGATGGTTGAGACCAAAGAGAGCCAAGGAGTCCACAGCTGAGTCTTGAAGAGACAGGTTTTGGTGTTCAGATGTTGCCTTCATCCAACATTTGGTTCAGCCCTTCGCAGATCCGTTGCAGGTGGGTCTGGTAGGGCTCCGAAGAGCCGTAGAGCGCGGAGAGGAACTCAAAGTCCGCAAAATGGTTGAAGACGTGGTTGATCCGAGAATGGGACTTGCCGGTGAGGTGTGTGTTGACGGCTTGATGGAGCAGGTCACGGCATTCGTTGAGCATGTTGGACATGACCCGGCGGTCAAAGGTGAAGTCTACCTGGTAGAAGCTGACCGCCGTCATGGCCAAGGTATGGAGCTTCTTACGGAAGCGGTCCATCAAGACCAGCTCTTCGACGCCGAACTGCTTGTTGCGGTACAGGACGCCCAACTTCACCACGATCTTGATCAGGTTCTTGATGACCTTCTGGGCTTCTTTGCGGTTGTGAGTGAATTCCTTGGTGACCCGGTAGAGCTCATCCAGGATCTCGCTGCTGATGTCATCGATGAAGATGCTGGCCATGTTCTTGGAGGCCATTTTGCTCAGCAGCTTCTTCTGAGCTTGGAGAGCCAAATTCTTAGTGCTGAAGGTATCCATCTTCCCTGAGAGATGGGAGAAGAAAGCATCTGTCATCATCATCAACATCACACAACATCTTATTATTGCATCATCATCATCATCATCATCATCATCATCATCCATGCAAGCAGGCTGGGACATCACCTGAGGAACATTTTACCAAACTTGACTCTTTTTTTTTTTTTTTAATTTGATTTATATGCCGCCCTTCTCCGGAGACTCAGGGCGGCTTACAATGTGTTAAGCAATAGCCTTCATCCTTTTGTATATTTATACAAAGTCAGCTTATTGCCCCCACAAACCGGGTCCTCATTTTACCTACCTTAGAAAGGATGGAAGGCTGAGTCAAACTTGAGCCTGGTGAGATTCGAACCTGCAGTAATTGCAGGCAGCTGTGTTAATAACAGGGTGCTTAGACCACTGTACTATCAAGGCTCGAGTGGGCACTGACCTGTTTTAGGACCATCACGATGTAGAACCATAATGGTCAGCCTCCATCACAGTCCTAACGTCCAGGACTACGTATACAGGTAGTCCTCGACATACAACCGTTCATTTAGTGACCGTTCAAACGTCATCACTGAAAGGGTGACTTATGACCATTTCTCACACTTAGGACCACGGGAGTATCCCCAGAGTCACGTGATCAAAATTCAGACACTTGGCAACTGGATTCATACTTTTTTTTTTTTTAATTTGATTTATATGCCGCCCTTCTCCGGAGACTCAGGGCGGCTTACAATGCGTTAAGCAATAGCCTTCATACTTTGGTATATTTTATACAAAGTCAGCTTATTGCCCCCACAAACTGGGTCCTCAATTTACCTACCTTAGAAAGGATGGAAGGCTGAGTCGACCTTGAGCCTTGGAGAGATTCGAACCAGCAGTAAATTGCAGGCAGCTGTGTTAATCACAATGCTTTTAGTCTGCTGAGCCACCAGGTGCGTTGTCATAAGGATTCATACTTATGACGGTTCCAGTCATGTGATCCCCTTTTGCGACCTTCTGACAAGCAAAGTCGATGGGGGACAACCAGATTCACTTAACAACCATGTTCCTAACTGAACAACGGCAGCGATGCGCTTAACGACGGTGGCAAGAATAGTTGTAAAATGGAGCAGGCTTGCCTCCAGAAGTTGTGGCTGCTCCAACCCTGGAGGCTTTCAAGAAGAGATTGGACAGCCGTTTGCTCTGAAATGGTATAAGGTTTTCTACTTGAGCAGCGGGTTGGACTAGATGACCTCCAAGATCCCTTCCAACTCTGCTATTCTGTTAAACGGGGCGAAAAGCTCACATAACAGACGTCTTGCTTAGCAATGTATAACATTGAAGTGACAAGCGCCGCGATTCCACTTCACAATCATGGCAAGAAAGGTCGTAAAAAATGGGACAAAACTCGCTCGATAAACCGTCTCGCTTAGCAACATCAATTTTGGGCTCCGTTGGGGTCGTACTGTCAAGGATTACCCGGACGCCATTTTTTCTTCCTGGTTCTGTGAGTGGCTTAAAGTCATCTGATGCTCAAAGGGGATTTGAATTCTCCAAATCAAGGGTCTTTCAACCTTGGCGTGTTTAAGAGGCTTCAATCAATCCGGATAGAGCTGGAAGGGACCTCGGAGGCCTTCTAGTCCAGCCCCCTACTTTGCAGCAAAGCTGGCTGAGGAACTCTGGGAGTTGAAGTCCACAAGTCTTAAAGTGGCCAAGGTTGGAGACCCCTGTCCTATAGCATTTGAAACAAGTGGCTGTCCGGTCTCTTCTTAAAGGGTCATACCGTTGTAACGGTCACTAAATGAACTGTGGTAAGTTGAGAGCTACCTGTACTTGGTGATAGAGTGGGATCATGGAGCCCATTAAGTGTCTCATTCGATTCTTTTCACTAGAGGGATCGGTGGATGGGAGGAATGTATTCAAATTTTAATCATGTGATCACAGGGGTGCTTCAATCAATCGAGCCTGTAGTACAGTGGACTAAAGCACTGTGATTAACATTCAGCTGCCTGCAATCACTGCAAGTTCAAATCTCACCAGGCTCAAGGTCGACTCAGCCTTCCATCCTTTCTAAGGTGGGTAAAATGAGGACCCAGTTTGTGGGGGCAATAAGCTGACTTTGTATAAATATATAAAAATATGAAGGCTATTGCTTAACGCACTGTAATCCGCCCTGAGTCTCCGGAGAAGGGCGGCATATAAATCAAATTTAAAAAAAAAACAATCGATCAATCAATCAGAATAGAGCTGGAAGGGACCTTGGAGGTCTTCTAGTCCAGCCCCCTGCTAAACCCTATCCCATTTCAGACAAATGGCTGTCCAATCTCTTCTTAAATACCTCCAGTGATAGAGCAATCACAATTTCTGGTGGCAAGCTGTTCCACCGGTGAATTGTCCTCACCGTTAGGAAGTTTCTCCTTAATTCCAGGTTGTTTCTCTCTCCTTGATTAGTGTCCACTCATTGCTTCTTGTCCTGTGCTTTGGAGAATAGGTGGACCCCCTCCTCTTTGGGACAGCTCCTCAAATACTAGAATACTCCTATCATGTCACCCCTAATTCTTCCTTTCTCTAGAGTAGCCAAACCCAAATCCTGCAACCGTTCTTTCTATGTTTTAGTCTCCAGGCCTTTAATTATCTTCGTTGTGATTGTTTATCCCATCTTTGTTGGGGGCAGGGGATGAGGATGATGGGAGTTGGGAGAGAGGGGGCTGATGAGGGTTCAGGGAGAGGGATAATAATAATAATAATAATAATAATAATAATAATAATAACAACCCTAACCCTAACCCTAACCCTAACCCTAACCCTAACCCTAATTATTATTATTATTATTATTATTATTATTATTATTATTATTATTATTATTATTATTATTATTTTATTTCTATACCGCCCTTCTCCTGAAGGACTCAGGGCGGTGTACAACCTATTTAAAAACACAAAACAAAACAACGATCAAAATTTAAAATCATTAAGTAGATTAGGCTCCAATTAAAATCCCAGAAATTTAAAATACCCCAATTTAAAATTATTATGTTGATAGCCCGGCCTGGCGGAACAACAGGGTCTTCAGTGCGCAGCGAAACACACGGAGGTCGGAGATCTTACGTATTTCCGGGGGCAGTTCGTTCCACAGGGCTGGGGCTCCCACAGAGAAGGCCCTCCCCCTGGGTGTCGCCAGCCGACATAACTTGGCCGATGGCACCCTGAGGAGACCCTCTCTGTGGGAGCGGACTGGTCGGTGGGAGGCTATTGGTGGCAGAAGTCGGTCTCGAAGGTACCCGGGTCCTAAGCCATGGAGCGCTTTAAAGGTGGTAACCAACACCTTGAATTGCACCCGGAAGACCACTGGGAGCCAGTGCAGCTCGCGCAGGAGGGGTTTCATGTGGGTGTCACAAGGATGATGGGGCATGGGGCAGAGGGCAGAGGATGATGGGGGTTGAGGGACAAGGGGCCGAGGATGATGGAGTTGGGGGCAGGGGCATAGGATCTTGGGGATTGGTGGCAAGAGGCAGAGGATGATGGGGCTTGGAGGCCGGGCACAGAGGATGAAGGTGGCAGTCTGAAAGTCTCAACATCTGTTTTTGTAACGTGGGGACCAAAACTGGATGCAATTATTCCAGGTGTGGCCTTACTAAGGCTTTACAAATTTACAGATTTTGATTCTATGCCTCTGTTTATACAACCCAGGATCGTATTGGCTTTTTTGGCAGCTGCCACACATATTTATACGCAGCGTATGCTTGCTGGGGAATTCTGGGAACTGAAGTCCCCGCATCTTAAACATTGTCAAGGTTGAGAAACACGGCTCGAAATAAACGTAGGTTTCTAAATTAGGGAAAGATCCCGTTTTGGGAGCTGCTTATAGGAGGTGTCATTTTGTCCCAAAATGGGGACATTGCGAAGAACGCTTGCCTATTTACATGCACACGCACACACACGGTCTCCTAGGAAGCTGCAAATCAAATGAACTGAAACAAAAATGTAAGATTAGACAATGAAAAATGGCAGAAACTCAAAGAGGAAGGTTGGTTTGGCATCAGCGAATTTTCATCCCAGTCTTCTCTCTCTGCTCTGTATTCCAGCATGTCCCCAGAGGGTTAAATCTACAAACATCCCCAAAAGTGGAAAGGGACCGCAGACCACATTTTTATTCTTGCCAGGTTACTCTTGATTCAAAGGCAGAAAGAAAGAAAGAAAGAAAGAAAGGAAGGAAGGAAGGAAGGAAGGAAGGAAGGAAGGAAGGAAGGAAGGAAGGAAGAAGGAAGGAAAGGCAGGGAGGGAGGAGGAGAGAGAGAGAGAGAGAGAGAGAGAGAGAATGAATTCTGATGAAATTTTTTTGGCAGCCTCATATTGCAAATTCCTCTCTCTTTCTAAAGATTAACCACAACTCGTGCCCTGCTGTCGGCTTATCTTGCTGCTTCCTCCCCCAAGCAAAGCACTCTTGTAAAAAACGACATTTTAAAACCAACAGATCTGCTGCTCGGTTGGCGAGAACTGTAACACCAATTTCAGAGCAACTAAGAAGAATTAACAACCAATGCGTGCAAAGCCAGAATTGAGAAGAAGGCAAAAATTGCCGCACAGGAGCTGAAGGAACAGGGGATCACCTGGTTAGGCCCTGTAAGAAGTTCGCACAAAGAACGGCGTGACAAAGTAACAACAATGGTGCATTGGAAGATCCACAAAAAATAATCATATTTGCCTGCTGGCAAACTCGTGGGACCATAAAATAGAGAAAATAATAGAAAAAGAAGCTAAAATGCTCTGGGACTTTAGAATTCAACAGAAAGGCATCTGCCACATAACACCCCAGACTTAAAGAGAGGGAGGGAGGGAGGGGAGAGAGACGATAGATAGATAGATAGATAGATAGATAGATAGATAGATAGATAGATAGATAGATAGATAGATAGAAATAGATAGATAGATAGATAATGATAAATAAATAGATAGATAATAATAGATAGATAGATAGATAGATAGATAGATAGATAGATAGATAGATAGATAGATAACATGTTTCCCCAAAAATAAGACCCTGTTTTATATTTTTTTGATCCCTGAAATAAGCGCTTGGTCTTATTTTTGGGGAGGTCGTATTATTTTGGGGCGCATGGAGCGAGGGCCTGGTGGCTCATCAGACAGATAGCATTGTGATTAACACCAGCTGTCTGCAATTACTGTAAGTTCAAATCTCGCCAGGGTCAAGGTTGACTCAGCCTTCCATCCTTTCTAAGGTAGATAAATTGAGGACTCAGTTTGTGGGGGCAATAAGCTGACTTTGTATAAATATACAAAAGGATGAAGGCTATTGCTTAGCGCATTGTAAGCTGCCCTGAGTCTCCGGAGAAGGGCGGCATATAAATCAAATTAAAAAAAAAAAGACAAGGCTCCTCTTGCTGATTTAGCAGATTTTCAGCTCTGACTCCCTAACTCTAACCAGAGGAAATGGCAGGGACGGCTTTGCATGCAGTTAAATATTTTCGGAGAGGGCTTATTTTCAGGGGTTTATTTTAGCGCATGCGCTCAAAAGCCCAATTGGGCTTATTATCTGGGGAGGTCTCATTTTCGTGGAAACATGGTTATAGATGATTGATAAATGGATGATAGATAGATAGATACCGTGTTTCCCCCAAAATAAGACCCAGTTTTATTTTCTTTTGGACTAGAAAATAATCACTAGGGCATATTTTTGGGGACATCTTATTTTTTTTTCTATGTACTGGAGACCCACTTGTTCTGCTTGCTTGTGGTGGGGCAGGGGGCTGTGTGATACGCCAGTGCCAGAGCTGCCCCACGCACCCCACACCAATTTACCTCAGGACCCCCTCAGCCAGGACACCTATTTATTCATTCATTCATTCATTCATTCATTCATTCATTCATTCACTTACTTACTTACTTACTTACTTACTTACTTATTTATTTATTTATTAAGCTTGTATGCCGCCCTCTCTCCGACAAGGACTCAGGGCGGCTCACAGGAATAAAACAAGCAATAAATCAATATTTAAGTGTTAAAAGCTATTAAAATTCCCCTTAAAAAAACCCCTTCAGTCCCATCCAGCCTGGTGAAATAACCGTGTCTTAAGGTCACGGCGGAAGGAGCGCAGGTCAGGGGCCATCCGGAGCTCCAGGGGGAGTTGATTCCATAAAGTAGGTGCACCCACAGAGAAAGCCCGTTCCCTGCCGTCAGCCAGGCAGTCGACACTGCCTGACTGATGGCACTCCAAGGAGGCCCTCCCTGTAGGAACGCACCGGGTGATGGGGAGCTGTCGCTGGCCGCAGATGGTCGGTCAGGTACCCCGGGCCTAAGCCATGTAGGGCTTTATAGGTGATAACCAGCACCTTGAATCTCACCCGGAGGGCAACCGGTAGCCAATGCAGGTCGCGCAGGAGGGGTGTAACATGAGAGTGTCGGGACACTCCCATCACAACCCGCACGGCTGCATTCTGCACCAGTTGAAGCCTCCGAGTGGTCTTCACGGGCAGCCCCATGTAGAGAGCATTGCAGTAGTCGATCCGGGAGGTCACGAGCGCATGAGTGACTGTATGGAGGTCATCACGGTCCAGGTAGGGGCGCAATTGGCACACCAGATGAATCTGTGCAAATGCCCCCTTGGTCACGGTCGCAACATGATCTTCCAAAGTCAACTGTGAATCCAGGAGGACGCCTAAACTGCACGCCCCAAAAATTGCCTCACTTCGCGATGGTGGTTCCAGCAGCCCTGTCCAGCAGGACCCTGTATCGCCACCGACCCCCTTCTTCTACTTGCTCGTGGCCGCAACGGAGCAGAAAGCTGAGCAATGTGATGCTGCTGCGGCCACGAGGCAATAGTTGGGGCGTGGATGGCCTAGTTGCAGAGGGCCTGATGTAAACCGGTGCAGGGCATGTGGAGCAGCTCCACCCCCCCCCTTTGCATCACCTCATATTGATGACACCGCAAGGAACCAAATTAAATGGGCGGCCAGCTGGCTGTGTAGGCGCTTAGGTAGGGCTTATTTTTTTTGGGGGGGGGGGTAGGTCTTATATTAGGTGCATGCATTAAAACATGCTAGGGCTTATTTTCAGGATAGGTCTTATTTTGGGGAAACGGGGATAGATAGATAGATAGATAGATAGATAGATAGATAGATAGGATAGATAGATAAGATAGATAGATTGATTGATTAGATATATAGATTAGATAGATAGATAGTTTAGATAGATAGATAAGATAGATTGATTAGATAGATAGATAAGATAGATTCATTAGATAGATTAGATAGATTAGATAGATTAGATAGATAGATTAGATAGATAGATTAGATAGATAGATAGATAAGATAGATTCATTAGATAGATTAGATAGATTAGATATATAGATAGATTAGATAGATAGATAGATAGATAAGATAGATTGATTAGATAGATAGATAGATAGATAAGATAGATAGATTCATTAGATAGATTAGATAGATTAGATATATAGATAGATTAGATAGATAGATAGATAGATAAGATAGATTGATTAGATAGATAGATAGATAGATAAGATAGATAGATTCATTAGATAGATTAGATAGATTAGATAGATTAGATAGATTAGATAGATAGATTAGATAGATAGATAGATTAGATAGATAAATTAGATAGATAGATAGATTGATAAAATAGATAGATTAGATAGATGATAGATAGATTAGATAGATAAGATAGATAAGATAGATTAGATAGATAGATAGATTAGATAGATGATAGTTAGATTAGATAGATTAGATAGATAGATAGATAGATGATAGATAGATTAGATAGATAGATAGATAGATAGATAGATGATAGATAGATTAGATAGATAGATAGATAGATAGATAGATAGATAGATAGATAGATAGATGATAGATTAGATAGATAGATAGATAGATAGATAGATAGATAGATGATAGATAGATTAGATAGATAGATAGATAGATAGATAGATAGATGATAGATAGATAGATAGATTAGATAGATAAGATAGATAGATAGATAGATAGATAGATAGATGATAGATAGATTAGATAGATAGATAGATAGATAGATAGATGATAGATAGATTAGATAGATAGATAGATAGATAGATAGATAGATAGATAGATGATAGATTAGATAGATAGATAGATAGATAGATAGATAGATAGATGATAGATAGATAGATAGATTAGATAGATAAGATAGATAGATTAGATAGATAGATAGATAGATGATAGATAGATTAGATAGATAGATAGATAGATAGATAGATGATAGATAGATTAGATAGATAGATAGATAGATAGATAGATAGATAGATAGATAGATGATAGATTAGATAGATAGATAGATAGATAGATAGATAGATAGATGATAGATAGATTAGATAGATAGATAGATAGATAGATAGATAGATGATAGATAGATAGATAGATTAGATAGATAGATAGATAGATAGATAGATAGATAGATAGATGATAGATAGATTAGATAGATAGATAGATAGATAGATAGATAGATGATAGATAGATAGATAGATAGATTAGATAGATAAGATAGATAAGATAGATTAGATAGATAGATAGATAGATTAGATAGATGATAGTTAGATTAGATAGATAGATATAGATAGATAGATAGATAGATAGATAGATAGATAGATAGATAGATGATAGATAGATTAGATGGATAGTTAGATTAGATAGATTAGATAGATAGATAGATAGATAGATAGATAGATAGATAGATAGATAGATGATAGATAGATTAGATAGATAGATAGATAGATAGATAGATAGATAGATAGATAGATAGATTAGATAGATAGATAGATAGATTAGATAGATAGATAGATAGATGATAGATAGATTAGATAGATAGATAGATAGATAGATAGATTAGATAGATAGATAGATAGATAGATAGATAGATTAGATAGATAGATAGATAGATAGATTAGATAGATAGATAGATAGATAGATAGATAGATAGATAGATAGATGATAGATAGATTAGATAGATAGATAGATAGATAGATAGATGATAGATAGATAGATAGATAAGATAGATAAGATAGATAAGATAGATTAGATAGATAGATAGATAGATTAGATAGATGATAGTTAGATTAGATAGATAGATATAGATAGATAGATAGATAGATAGATAGATAGATGATAGATAGATTAGATGGATAGTTAGATTAGATAGATTAGATAGATAGATAGATAGATAGATAGATAGATAGATAGATAGATAGATAGATGATAGATAGATTAGATAGATAGATAGATAGATAGATAGATAGATAGATAGATAGATAGATTAGATAGATAGATAGATAGATAGATTAGATAGATAGATAGATAGATAGATAGCAATAGCACTTAGACTTATATACTGCTTCACAGGGTTTTACAGCCCTCTCTAAGCGGTTTACAGAGTCAGCCTATTGCCTCCCACAATCTGGGTTCTCATTTTATTGACCTCGGAAGGATGGAAGGCTGAGTCCACCTTGAGCCGGTCATGATCGAACTGCTGACAGTGGCCAGAATTAGCCTGCAATTCTACTTTCTGCCCACCGTGCCACCAGGGCTTAGAGATCGCCTTGCAAGGAGAAGCCAACCTATGTCTTTAATTCCAGAGGGATGCGCATTGTGGTCAGCCTGCGTTCCGTGAAATAAAAACCCCGATCTGATGAGCTCACCCAGCAGAGGGTTCCTCAAACCGGCAATCAGTTTGACTCAGCATGGAATCCGTTCGATAATTACATGCTTAAAAACAAGCAAGCAAACCCAATTCCCAGCACTCGGATTCTGCTCGGATCTGAACCACCCGATAATTATAAGCGGTCTTGGTCGGACTATAATTTGGCTGGCTTCAGAATTCCGCTGGGTATCTAGCTTGCTTCTTGCCAAAGCAGCTACACAGCTCAGAATAATAGAGCTGGAAGGGACCTCAGAGGTCTTCTAGTCCAACCCCCTGCTCAACCAGGAGATCCTATGCCATTTCAGACAAGCGGCTGTCCGGTCCCTTCTTAAAAACCTCCAGTGATGGAGCAACCGCAGCTTCTGGTGGTTAATGGTCCTCACTGTTAGGAAGTTTCTCCTGAATTCCAGGTTGCTTCTCTCCTTGTTTAGTTTCCATCCATTAGTTCTTGTCCTGCCTTCAGGGGATTGGGAGAATAGGTTGACCCCTTTGGGGCAACGCCTTAGTTATTGGAAGAAAGAAAAGGAAAGGGAAGGGAAGGGAAGGGAAAGAAAGAAAAGGAAAGAAAGGAAAGGAAAGGAAAGGAAAGGAAAGGAAAGGAAAGGAAAGGAAAGGAAAGGAAAGGAAAGGAAAGGAAAGGGGATCTATCCATCCATCCATCCATCCATCCATCCATATCTATCTATCTATCTATCTATCTATCTATCTATCTATCTATCTATCTATCTATCATCTACCTACCTACCTACCTACCTACCTACATCTATCTACCTATGTATCTACCTACCTACCTATCTCTTCTTCTATCATCTATCCATCCATCCATCCATCCATCCATATCTATCTATCTATCTATCTATCTATCTATCTATCTATCTATCTATCTATCTATCTATCTATCATCTACCTACCTACCTACCTACCTACCTACCTACATCTATCTACCTATGTATCTACCTACCTACTATCTATCTATCTATCTATCTATCTATCTATCTATCTATCTATCTATCATCTACCTACCTACCTACCTACCTACCTACCTACATCTATCTACCTATGTATCTACCTACCTACCTATCTCTTCTTCTATCATCTATCCATCCATCCATCCATCCATCTTTTCTTTCTATCATCTATCTATCTATCTATCTATCTATCTATCTATCTATCTATCTATCTATCATCCATCCATCCATCCATCTATCATATCTTTCTATCCATCCATCCATCTATCTATCATATCTATCAATCCTTTTATCATATCTATAGATCCTTCTATCATATCTATCTATCGATCCATCGATCCATCCATCGATCCATCCATCCATCCATCCATCCATCTTTTCCTTCTATCATCTATCTATCTATCTATCAATCATCTATCTATCTATCTATCTATCTATCTATCTATCTATCTATCTATCTATCTATCTATCCCTTCTATCATCCATCCATCCATCCATCCATCCATCCATCCATCCATCCATCCATCCATCCATCTCTTTTTTGTATCTATCTATCTATCTATCTATCTATCTATCTATCTATCTATCTATCTATCTATCTATCTATCTATCTATCTATCTATCTATCTATCTACCTACCTACCTACCTACCTACCTACCTACCTACCTACCTACCTACCTATATCTTCAGCCTATCTACAATTTCTCTCTCCCTCTCCCTCCCTCCCTCCCTCCCTCTCCTCCCCGCTCTCTTTCTCTCTCTAGCATTGGACAGCTGAACCTTGAGCAATGACCCGCAAATCTCTTTTAGTCTGCAGGACGCTTTCTCTTCCTTCCCTCCCATCTCCTCACCTCCCTTTCCCTAATCCCACCCTCGTGAGTTATGCACATCGATCGCTTTCTCCGAGTTTTTGCAAAACAACCCTCCTCACTCCCGGGCTCTGGTCCCTGGGAAACGTAAACCCTGCAGCACGGCCTCACCGACGGAATGAATTTTTCATGGAGGCTTAGGAAAAAAAAAAAAAAAGGCTCTTAATAATTTACAGGCCAGCCTGGGGGAGGAAGAAGAGAAAGCAATTGATACGGTTGTGTTTTCCAACCTTGGCGACGGGAAGAATGGGTGGACTTCAACTCCCAGAATTCCCCAGCCAGCCATGCATGGCTGGCTGGGGAATTCTGGGAGTTGAAGTCCACCCATTCTTCCCGTCGCCAAGGTTGGAAAACCCTGTTTGAGGAAGCTTCACAACTTGCTCTGAAATTCTACGGTTAACTTTCCTACCGGGTTGTGCGCTCCAAAATTTATTAAACAAATTGTTCATTAAATTTACATGCCACCTGTGTCACTCGCTGGAGTGACTGTGGGCAGCTTACAACTACACACACACATCCATCCGTACAGAAGCATTAACATTAAGATAATTAAACATTGTGTATCGTTCATTTATCTGTTTTATTAAATTTATTGCGTCCGAATCTCGGGGGAGGGGCCAGATCAAAGTGGGCGGGCCCGTAGCCAAAGATGTTTGCCATTAGCTCCTCCCCATCTTTACAAAGCTCCTCCCCCATCGCACAGACCCTTTACTCCCCTAGCTGGGGGGCTAAGAGTCCATTGGAGTGGGAGGGGCTCTAGAAATAAAGGAAGGTTCATTTGCCAGGCCCCGCCTCCTGATTCACCAGGCTCCACCCCTTACTCCACAAGCTTCTCTCCTGGGGTCTCTTAGCTTGTTCTCCACCACCCGCTCCCAAAATTGGATATTTAATGAAAGTCCCAAAATGGAGGATTTTCAGCCATCCATCATTATGGGAAGATTTTACTCTTATCCAGAAGTTGGATAAATGACATTCAATAAATTAAATTAATAAATTAAAGAACAGAAGTGATCTCTAGGGCGGGGCGAACATCTGGTGCTGTTTTCCAGGGCCTCTGACTTTTAACTTCAACTTTAACTTCAACTTCAACCGGTCCCAGCCAGCAGGGCCGAGTTGGGGGTTTATGGGTATTGTAGTCTGAAACTTCTGGAAGTGGGCTGCGCTAGGTTTTTCTGCTGCTCAAAAGAGAATGCGAATCTAATTCAGCTGGGCTCTGCTTCTTTTTGTTATTAAGTTTCACGGAGAAGAGAGGGATCGCTTGCTCTCCCTCTTGACGATAAAAATAAGCCTCCAGAACCAGGAGCAGTCTATCTCTGGGAGAGCAAAGGGGAACATTGGCTTCAAGGCCTCCTTATCTAAGATTCTGATGACTGTCCGAAGCAGGAATTACTGGCCTGTTTGACTGTTCGGCTGGGGTCCGGAAAGAAAGTAATAATATTCATCCATCCATCCATCCATCCATCCATCCATCCATCCATCCATCCATCCATCCATCCATCATCTATCTCTATTTATCTATCTATCTATCTATCTATCTATCTATCTATCTATCTATCTATCTATCTATCTATCTATCTATCTAGATCTTTGGTTATTCGGGTTTTCTCCCGCGTAAAATTGGAAGTGTCTTGGCGACGTTTCGACGAAGTCTCATTCGTCATCTTCAGGCTGGTGTTTTCGGCTTCGTGCTTCTAGGAGCAATGCTTCGTGCTTCTAGGAGCAATTTGCTCCTAGAAGCACGAAGCCAAAAACACCAGCCTGAAGATGACGAATGAGACTTCGTCAAAACGTCGCCAAGACACTTCCAATTTTACGCGGGAGAAAACCCGAATAACCAAAGACCTTCATACAAATACCCGCGAAAACCTCAGGAAACAACTATCTATCTATCTATCTATCTATCTATCTATCTATCTATCTATCTATCTATCTATCTATCTATCATCTATCCATCCATCCATCCATCCATCCATCCATCCATCCATCCATCTCTACCAATCTATCTCTACAGTGTCTGTCTGTCTGTCTGTCTGTCTGTCTGTCTGTCTGTCTCTCTCTCTCTCTCTCTCTCCCTCCCTCCCTCTCTGTCTCTCTCTCTCGCATCTACTGGTCTATCTATCTATCTATCTATCTATCTATCTATCTATCTATCTATCTATCTATCATCTACCCACCCACCCACCCATCCATCCATTACGATTCTTTCGCATTTATTTAGTAAGTTCTATAGGCAGTCTTTGACTTATGACCCCAATTGAGCCCAACATTTCCGCTGGCTACGGGAGTCTTTTGTTAAATCTGAGTTTGGACTCCTTTTACGACGTTCCTGGTCGTAGGAACCCCTGCCGTCCTTCCCTTAGTCAAGCAGCTGTTAAGCGAATTTGGTTTCTCCCACAGACTTTGCTGGCCAGAAGGTCGCAAAATGGGATTGATTACCTGACCTCCTTCCACCCCGCCGGGATGCCGCAACCATCATAAGTCCATGCCAGTTGCCAAGCGTCCGAATTTTGATCACGTGACCCCGGGGGAGGCTGCCACGGTCGTAAGCGTGAAAAACAGTCCAAACTCCCTTTCCCTCAGAGCCCCTGCAACTTCCAAGAGTCGCTACACGAACGGTCGTAAGTCCAGGACTTCCTTCTGACGATCCTTCTGCCTCGATGCATTTTCATAACTTCTAATTATGGTTCGCTTGTGTTTGTTCTATATCACTCTTCATCTTTTTAATTGTGACTCTGTGGAAGGGCACACCTCAAAAATTATATGACCGCCCTAAAACTCCGTGTGCGTAAACTTTTGATTTTTTTTTTCTCCTCCACCCTTATTTGCAGGGTGGAGATGCCAGGTGGTTTTGCCGGTTGTGGTGGTGTGTGTGTGTGTCCGGTCACAACTTCCCCGAAGCCGGATTACTAGGAAATTGTCCTCAGGGGAGAGGGAAGGGAACCAGTGGTGGGTTTCGGATTATCTTACTACCGGTTTGCCGTGCGTGTAAATGCTCGCTTCATGCAAATGCATGCCCAGTTCGCATGCGTGCCTGCCTTTCGCACATGTGCTTGGCCTTCCGTGTCGATCAGAAAGGTCAGCAGTTTGGCGGTTCGAATCCCTAGTATACGTCTCCTGCGTGAGCAGGGGGTTGGACTAGATGACCTCCAAGGTCCCTTCCAACTTTGTTACTGTTACTGTTATATTCCATGTAGGTGTTTTGCTTGTGCGTGCCTTCCGCGCAGGTGCCCGGCCTCAAAAACTTGCCTAAATAGGATGACATAGAGCCTTGGTGATTTCCGCTACTGGTTCGGGCGAACCAGCTGAATACCATCTCTCTGGAGGGAACACAAAAATTCTCCCCTGCCCAGTCTAATAAGACCATCCTTGGAACGCAGGTAGTCCTCGACTTACCGCCACAATCGAGCCCAAAAAAGTACATTGCTGAGCGAGACATTCGCTAAGGGGGTTTTGCCCTACTTTACGACCTTTCTCGTCGCCGTTGCTAAGCGAATCACTGCTGTGGTGAAGCTCAAAAACTCGGTCGTTCAATGCATCTGGCTTCCTCGTGAACTTTGCGGATCGGACGTTCGCATGACACCACCCCCCACCACCCCCGGGACGCTACAACTGTCATAAGTCCATGCCAGTTTCCAAGCGTCTGAATTTTGATCAGATGTGACTCCTGGGGATGTTAAGTGAATCCCTGCAGTTGTTAAGTAAGCGACACGGTTGTTAAATCAATAAATATGAGTCGGTTGCTGTGCGTCTGAATTTCGATCACGGGGAAGCTTCAACCGTTGCTGGCCTGAAAAACGGTCGTAAGTGGCCGCTTCAAATGGTCACTAAATGAATGGTTGCAAGTCTCCTCACTTTATGACAGTGTTTCTCAACCTTGGAAGCTTGAAGATGGGTGGACTTCAACTCCAGCTGGGGGATTCTGGGAGTGGAAGTCCACCCATCTTCAAGCTTCCAAGGTTGAGAAACATTGCTTTCTTGTCCCGATCGTGTGATGAAAATATGGGTGCTCTGGCTTTTTATGGCGATGGCGGCACCTTCCCCAGGGCCACCTCATTGGTGAGCTTCCCAGCCGGCTTCCGAAAAGCGAAATCAATGGGGGCAAACCCGCAGGGAAGGTCTCAAGTCATGGTAACACGATGTCTCGCTTTAACAACAAACTGTGCCCACGGTGGTCGTAAATCGAGGACAACCCACAATGGATTTGGAACTGCCCGACTCACGCCTTCAGAAAGCAAGGAAGAATGAATGGTGGCTTGGCCAGCAAATATTTGGCAAGGTGCGACCATCGCTTCATCGGGAGCCCGCTCTGCGCGGCGGCCGCCAAAAAAAGCCAAGACGATCCTCGGTTGCATAAACACGGAATCAAAATCACAGGAAATCTTGGTACCCGCTTTGTAAAGTCTTAGTAAGGCCCCACCTGGAAAAACTGGATCCCGTTTTGGTCCCCACGTTACAAAAAAGGATGTTGAGACTTTGGAAAAAGTGCAGAGAAGAGCAACTAAGAGGATTAAAGGCCTGGAGATAATGACATATTAAGAACGGTTGCAGGATTTGGGTGTGGCCAGTCTAGAGAAAAGAAGGACTGGGGGGGGGTGACATGATAGCGGTCTTCCAGTATTTGAGGGGCTGCCACAAAGAGGAGGGGCTCAATTTATTTTCCAAAGCAAAGGAGAACTGGAGTGGACGATCATTTGTCTCAAATGGGATAGGGCCGTGATGGCGAACCTATGGCAGAGTCATATTGCCTGGCGCACCAGCTCAGCTCTGTCAGCTGATTTTCGGCCCTTTTGGGCCCACCAGAAGAGGGCCTGGGGGGGCAGGGGAAGGCCCGTTTTTCTTTCTCCCTGGCTCCAGATCCTCTCTATGCATCTGGGGAGGGTGAAAACAGCCTTCCCCACCCCCTCGGAGGCCCGAAACGGCCCGTTTCTCAACTTCCGGCCTCTGAGGGGGTGGGGAAGGCTGTTTTTGCCCTCCCCAGATGCATAGAAAGGATCTGGAGTCAGGCGAGAAAGAAAAATGGGCCTACCGGGCCATTGTGTGCCAGGAGTGGGGGGGGGGAAAGGGGGGGGTCGCACTCGCATGTGCGTGGCGGGGCACATAGAATTATGGGTGTGGGCACATGCACGGGCAAACCTCCCCCACCCCACCCCTTCCTGGCACACGATGGCAAAAAGGTTAACTGTCACTGGTATAGGGCAATGATGGGTAACCTTTTTCCCATCGTGTGCCAAAAGCGGGGGGACCACGGGGGGGGTCATGCATGCGTGTGCCCACATCCATAATTCAATGCGCCTCACAAATGCGCGCAACCCCCCCCACTTCCCCCGCTTTTGGCACGTGATGGCACGGTGGGCCCATTTTTTTGCTCTCCATAAGCTCCAGAGGCTTTCTAGGAGACTGAGGCGGCCGAAAACAGCCTTCCCAACACCCCCGGAGGCCGGAAACAGCCCGTTTCCCGACTTCCAGTGATACCGGAAGGCCCGTTTTTCGCCCTCCCCAGCCTCCGGAGCCTTTCTAGAAGCCTGGGGAGGGCGAAAACAGCCTTCCCCACCCTCACCCCGCCAGAGGCCCTCTGGAGGCCAGAAACAGCCCATTTCCCGACTTCCGGTGTGTCCAGAAGGCCCGTTTTTTGCCTTCCCCAGCCTCTGGAGCCTTTCTAGAAGCCTGGGGAGGGCAAAAACAGCCTTCTCCACCCCCACCCGCCGGAGGCCCTCTGGGGCCCATTTCCCGACTTCCGGTGTGTCCAGAAGGCCCGTTTTTCGCCCTCCCCAGCCTCCGGAGCCTTTCTAGAAGCCTGGGGAGGGCGAAAACAGCCTTCCCCATCCCCACCCGCCGGAGGCCCTCTGGAGGCCAGAAACAGCCCATTTCCCGACTTCCAGTGGTACCGGAAGGCCCGTTTCTCGCCCTCCCCAGCCTCCGGAGCCTTTCTAGAAGCCTGGGGAGAGCGAAAACTGCCTTCTCTATCCCCACCTGCCGGAGGCCCTCTGGAGGCCAGAAACAGCCCATTTCCCGACTTCCGATGGGCCCAGAAGGCCCATTTTTCGCCCTCCCCAGCCTCCAGAGCCTTTCTAGAAGCCTGGGGAGGGCGAAAACAGCCTTCCCCATACCCCACCCGCCGGAGGCCCTCTGGAGGCCAGAAACAGCCCATTTCCCGACTTCCGATGGGCCCAGAAGGCCCGAAAATCAGCTGACCAGCGCGCGCATGTTTGCTGGAGCTGAGCTAGAGCAATGCTCGTGTGCCCACAGATATGGCTCCGCGTGCCACCTGTGGCACGCGTGCCATAGGTTCGCCATCATGGGTATAGGCAGTGGTGGGATTCAGCCAGTTCGCACCACTTCGGGAGAACCGGTTGTTAACTTTCTGAGCAGTTTGGTGAGCTGGTTGTTGGAAGAAATCATTAGGGCAGAGAACCGGTTGTTAAATTATTTGAATCCCACCACTGGGTATAGGGTCTCCTGTTTGAGCAGAGGGTTGGACTAGAAGACCTCCAAGGTCCCTTCCGGCTCTATTCTAATTCATTGATTGATTGATTGACATGATAGCAGTATCCCAGTATATGAGGGGCTGCCCCAAAGAAGAAGGGGGGGGGTCATATTATTTTCCCAAAGCACCAGAGGGGAAGACAAGAAACGACAGATGGAAACTCATCAAGGAGAGAGAAACAACCTGGAATTAAGGAGAAACTTCCTAACAGTGAGGACAATTAACCAGTGGAACTCCCTGCCTCCAGAAGTTGTGGGTGCTCCATCACTGGGAGTTTTTAAGAAGAGGTTGGACAACCACTTGTTTGAAATGGGATAGGGTCTCCTGCTTGAGCAGGGGGTTGGACTAGAAGACCTCTAAGGTCCCTTCCAACTCTATTCTGATTGAATTGATTGATTGATTGATTGATTGATTGATTGATTGATTGACAGGATAGCAGGATTCCAGTATTCGAGGGGTTGCCCCAAAGAAGAGGGGGGTCCACCTATTTTCCAAAGCATCAGAAGGCAGGACAAGAAACAAGGGATGGAAACTAACCAAGGAGCGAAGCAATCTGGAATCAAGGAGAAATTTCCTAACAGTGAGGACAATTAACCAGTGGAACAGCTTGCCACCAGGAGTTGTGGCTGCTCCATCACTGGAGGTCTAGAAGACCTCCAAGGTCCCTTCCCCGCTCTGTTCTGACTGATTGCGGCTCGTTGGAACAGCCCGTCGTCTTTCCAGGCAGCGAGAGAATTCATATCCAAAGGGCGTCTACTTTTGATCCGTGACCCTCCGTTCCAAGAATTTCATGCGTGTTTTAACAAGTTCTGAATCCTGCTGCCGTTTTTATTGTTTTGCTGATTTTCCTTCTCTCCCGTTTCCCGGTTGGAGAAACTCGGCGGTTTTTCCCTGCACATTCATTGCAAAGAAGATTTTGAGCGAGCTGGTTCCCATCGGAAAGATTTAAACTACGGTTCCCATTTCTTGCCGGGGATGAGGGGTCTGGAGATCCATGCCTTTGAAGGGGGGCGGGAAAGAGTGAGGCTGGCGAAAGGACCATTAATCAAGACTCACAAACGATGCATACTTATGACAGTTTGTTTAGGGACCGTTTGAGGTGGCTCAGTGGCTAAGACGCTGAGCTTGTCGATCAGAAAGGTCGGCAGTTCGGCGGTTCGAATCCCTAGTACAGCTCTCCTGCATGATTGGGGGGTTGGACTGGATGACCTCCAAGGTCCCTTCCAACTCTGTTACTGTTATTATGATACAAGTCACAACATCACTCAAAAAAGTGATTTATGACTGTTTTTCACACTTACGACCATTGCAGTCACATGATCAAAATTCGGACGCTTGGCCACTGACTCATATTTGCGACGGTCTTAGCGTCCTGGCGGGTGTCACACGATCCCCTTTTGCGACCTTCCGACGAGCCAAGTCCACGGGGAAGCCGGATTCACTTAACAACCATGTAACTAACTTATCAACAGCAGTGATTCGCTTAACAACGGTGGCAAGGTAGGTCGTAAAGCGGGGGAAAATTCACTTAACCAAGGTCTCACTTAACAACGGAAACATTGGACTCCATTTAATTTAATTTAATTTAATTAATTCAATTTATATGCTGCCCCTCTCCGAAAACTCAGGGCGGTCCATGGTGGTCGTAAAGCGAGGACTAGCTGTATTCACAAGTCCTTAATTTTGTTCCAAGATTTTTCTCCCCCTTCCTGAACAACTGAAGCCAAATGCAGTTGAGGTAGTCCTCGACTTACGACCATGCCCAGAACCTGAATTTCTGTTGCTAAGCAAGCAGTTTTCACCCATTTTGGCCACCTTTTTGCCCAGGTTGTTAAGTGAATCGCTGGAGTTGTTAAGCGAATCAGGTGGTCGTTAAGCGAATTTGGCTTCCAACATTGGCTTCGCTTATTGGAAGTCAGCTGGGAAGATTGCAGATGACAATCCTGTCACTCTGGGACACTCTAGCCATCGTAACTACAGGCAGTCCTCGATTTACAACAGTTCGTTTAGTGACCGTTCGAAACGGCACTGAAAAAAGCGACTTAGGGCCATTTTTCACACTTACGACCTTTGCAGCCTCCCCAGGGTCACATGATCAAAATTCATACACTTGGCCACTGATTCACATTTACGACCGTCGTAGAGTCCCGGAGTCACGCGATCCCCTTTTTGCGACCTTCTGACAAGCCAAGCCAATGGGGGGTGTGTGTGTGAAGGCAGATTCACTTAACAACCGTGTCTCTAACTTAACGACGACAGCGATTCACTTAACAAATGCGGCACGCAAAGTCCTAACGTGGTTCAAATCTCACTTAACAACAGTTTCCCTTAGCGACCTATTTTTTGGGGGGTCATAAATCGAGGACTATCTGTTAAAGACCAGTAAGCCAGAAGGAAAAGACACACACCGGTGGCATCATTCGCAGGGGCAAAACTCACCAAACAGCTGTCTTGCTTAAGGACAGAAATTAGTGGTCGTAAGTCCGAGACTACCCTGGTCTGGCTAAGATCGGAAAGTTAAACAGTCTTGTTTGCTGGAAATCTCTCCTTGGATCAACCCGGCACGCAGAAGCCAGGAAAGGGGGGGGGTCGTCAGCACCTCGTTAAAAATGGGGTTCGGCTTAGGTTAACCCCCAAAACCCACCCAGCTCGCTCTCCTTCCCTTCCACCCTTCCTTACCTGCTTTTCTGCATTCAGATGAGCCGATCTCGCAGGCCTCTTTCCTCTAGAGACGGCCTGGATCTGGCGGAACCCTTCGCTAAATCCGTGTAAAGGATCTAGGATCTTTCGGAAGCCTTGCTTGATTTTGTCCCAGTGGCTGGAGTGGAACAAGGGATCCTTTGCGTTTCTCCTTCTTCTCCTTTCTTTCTTTCTTTCCTTCTTTCCTTCCTTCCCTTCTTCCCTTCCTTTCTTCCTTTCTTTTCTTCCCTTCCCTTTTCTACTTTCTTTCCTACTTTCTTTCCTACTCTTTCCTTCTTCCCTTCTTTTCCTTCTTCCTTCTTTTTTTCCCTTCCCTTCCCTTTTCTTCCCTTTTCTACTTTCTTTCCTACCCTTTCTTTCTTCCCTTCCCTTCTTTTCCTCCTTTCTCTTCTCTTCCTTTCTTCCTTTCTTTTCTTCCCTTCCCTTTTCTACTTTCTTTCCTACTTTCTTTCCTACTCTTTCCTTCTTCCCTTCTTTTCCTTCTTCCTTCTTTTTTTCCCTTCCCTTCCCTTTTCTTCCCTTTTCTACTTTCTTTCCTCCCCTTTCTTTCTTCCCTTCCCTTCTTTTCCTCCTTTCTCTTCTCTTCCTTTCTTCCTTTCCTTTCTTCCCTTCCCTTTTCTACTTTCTTTCCTACTTTCTTTCCTACTCTTTCCTTCTTCCCTTCTTTTCCTTCTTTTCTTCCCTTTTCTACTTTCTTTCCTACCCTTTCTTTCTTCCCTTCCCTTCTTTTCCTCCTTCCTCTTCTCTTCTCTTCCTTTCTTCCTTTCTTTTCTTCCCTTCCCTTTTCTACTTTCTTTCCTACCCTTTCTTTCTTCCCTTCCCTTCTTTTCCTCCTTCCTCTTCTCTTCCTTTCTTCCTTTCTTTTCTTTCGGTGGTTCCCGCGGCTGGCCGCTTCTCGGACGGAAAGCCACACACCGTCGCTTCGGTCCAAAGTTGAAAACTGATGCTCTGGCAACGCTCTTGTGTGTGTATGTGTCTGCCCGCACACACAAAAACACACACACACGCGCCTACAGAACGAGACACCCGCAACAGCCCGATTCAAACTCAAGGCGAAGTTCAGCTGGGGAGGGAGGGGGGGGGGCAGAGGGAAGGAGACGTGAGTGGCAGGCAGAGGTGGCCAACCTCTGGGGAAGGCTGCCTATGAACCAACCAATGGGGAGCTGCCGAAGTGGGAGGGATTTAAGGGGGAGTGGGGGGGGGGAGAAGAAGGGAAAGTCGCCCCCAGGAACGGCCCCCCCACCCACGATCCAGTACACGAAGATGCCTCCCCCGCGCGTCTCCCACCCACCCACCCACCCACCAGACAGCTGCGGAGCTGGGGTTAGGGAAAGGGGGTCGCCTAAGCTGTTTGGGACGCGGAGGACCAGGTCCCATGGTTCCCATCCAGCAGGGATGGCCGAGGGAGGGAAGGACCGGTTCCTTTCGCCCCGTTTTTCGGCTTTTTAAAAAGAAAGAAAAGAAAAGAAATCGTAATAGTGATAATTGAAGCCGTTTCTGGTTTCCTAAGGGAGGAAGCGGAGGGGTTTCGGAGAAAGGGAAGGGGAAAGGAAAGGAAAGGAAGGGAAGGGAAAGAAGAAAGGGAGGCAAAAAGAAAGGGGAGGAAGGGAAAAAGGAAGGGGAAAGAAAGGAAAAAGGAAGGGGAAGAAGGAAGAGAACGGGGCTAAGAAATGGAGAGAAGAACTAAAGGGAAGGAAGGGAGAGAAGGGAAGGGAGAAAAAAGGAAGGGGAAGAAGAGAGAAAGGAAGAGAAAGGAAGGAAAAAGAGAGAGGAAGGAAGGATAAATAGGGGAAGGAAGGAAGAAAGGAAAAAGAAAGAAAGGGAAAGGAAGGAAATGAGAAGGAAGGAAGGAAAAAGGGGAAAGAAAAAAGGGAGGGAGGGAGAGGAAAGAAAGAAAGAAGGAAAGAAAGAAAGAAAAAGAGACAGAAAGAAAAAAAGAAAGAAAAAGACAGAAAGAAAAAGAATAAAAAGAAAAAGACAGACAGACAGAAAGACAAACAGACAGAAAGAAAAAGAGAAAGAAAAAGAATGAAAGAAAGAAAAAGACAGAGAAAGACAAACAGACAGACAGAAAGAAAAAGAAAAAAGAATAAAAAGAAAAAGACAGACAGACAGAAAGACAAACAGACGGACAAAGAAAAAGAGAAAGAAAAAGAATGAAAGAAAGAAAAAGACAGAAAGAAAAAGGAAGAGAAAGAAAAAAGAGAAAGAAAAGAAAGAAAGAAAAAGAAAGAAAGAAAAAGAAAAGAAAAGAAAGAAAAAGAAAAGAAAGAAAAAGAAAGTCAGTCCACTCTCTCTTTGGAGCCCCTCCCCCCGCCCTCCGCTCCACTTTTCCCCCTCGGGGTTTCTTAGCAGCGGCCGCCGCAGCAACAGAGCCCGACCGAGCGCCGCTTCGAGGCCGCCTGGCCCTTTTCGTCTTCCGCCCCGGCCTCCGCCTCCCCTCCCCTCCCCTCCCCTTTGGCAGGAGCCCGGGCTCTTTTGGCCCCTAGGAAAGCAACCGGGGCCTCTGAGCATCGGCAGAGTGCCTCTTCCCTTCCTCCCCTCTCCTTTGTTTACTTTCCCCCCTTCCCTTCTTCATCCATTGACTTCCTTTCCTTTCCTTTCCTTTCCTTCGTTTATTATTCTCTCTCCTCTCTGTCCCCTCCCCCTCTTCCTCCTTTTACCTTCCTTCCTTCTTTCTTTCCTCTCTCCCCTCCCTCTCCTCCTCTTCCTCCTTTTCTTTCTTCCTTCTTCCCTCTCTCCTGTCCCCTCCCTCTCTTCCTCCTTTTCCTGCTCTTTTTCTTCATCCATTTACCTTCCTTCCTTCTTATTTCCTTCTTTCTTCCCTCTCTCCCTTCCCTCTCCTCCTCTTCCTCTCCTTCATCCTTTTCTTTCTTTCTTTCTCTTCCTTCCTTCCTTCCTTCCTCCTTTCTTTCTTTCTTTCTTCCTTTCTTTCTTCCCTCTCTCCCCTCTTCTTCTCCTTCATCCATTTTCCTTCCTTCCTTCCTTCTTTCTTTCCTTCTTTCTTCCCTCTTCCCCTCCCTCCTCCTCCTCTTCCTCTCCTTCATCCTTTTCTTTCTTTTCTTTCTTTCTTTCTTTCTTTCTTTCTTTCTTTCTTTCTTTTCTTTCCTTCCTTTCTTTCTTTCTTTCTTCCCTCCCTCTCTCCCCTCTTCCTCTCCTTCATTCATTTTCCTTCCTTCCTTCCTTTCCTTCCTTCTTTCTTTCCTTCTTTCTTCCCTCTCTCCCCTCTCTCTCCTCCTCTTCCTCCTTCTTCCTCCTTTTCTTTCTTCCTTCTTCCTTCCCTCTCTCCTGTCCCCTCCCTCTCTTCCTCCTTTTCCTGCTCTTCTTCTTCATCCATTTACCTTCCTTCCTTCTTATTTCCTTCTTTCTTCCCTCTCTCCCTTCCCTCTCCTCCTCTTCCTCTCCTTCATCCCTTTCTTTCTTTCTTTCTTTCTTCTCTTTCTTTCTTTTCTTTCTTCTTTCTTTCTTTCTTTCTTTCTTTCTTTCTTTCTTTCTTTCTTCCTTCCTTCCTCTTCTCTCACCCCTCTTCCTCTCCTTCATCCATTTTCCTTCCTTCCTTCCTTCTCCCCTCCTCCCTCCCCTCCCCTCTCCTCTCCTTCATCCATTTCTCCCTTCCTTATTCCCTTCCCTTCCTTGCAACAATGAGCAGGATGGTCTCCCCTAGCCAGACCCCGGCTGTAGGGCTGCAGCTGGTCAGTGCTGGGGAGCATGGAGGTTGCAATCCGAGGCTTTTGGCAGGCCCAGCTTGCGTGACGTGTATCCCTGCTCCCCAGCCTCTGCCGGGCTGTTTGACTGACATGGAAGGCAATTTTCCTCTCCTCCAGAGCTTTGATTGGCAGGCCTCTCAGCTACAGGTGAGATGTACGTTTGTAAGAAGGTGGCCTGTTCATCCAACATTTACTCATGGCAGGTGAGATTCCTTTTCCTGGGAAGTGAACCTGGTGCCTTCCTTTAGGACTCTCCCCACAATAATAAGCTAAGGTTCTAATTCAACTAATTCCACTCTAGAAAGCCTTAGTAAGACCACACCTAAGAGTACTGCATCCAGTTTTGGTCACTCCACTATAAAAAAGAGGTTGAGACTCTAGAAAAAGTGCAGAGAAGAGCAACCAGGATGATGAGGGGACTGGAGGCTAAAACATACGATGAACGGTTGCAGGAACTGGGCCTGGCTAGTCTAGGGAAGAGAAGGACCAGGGGAGACAGGATAGCCGTCTTCCGATATTTGAGGGGCTGCCACAGAGAGGAGGGGGGGGGTCAAGCTGTTTTCCAATGCACTTGAAGGCCAGACAAGGAATCATGGATGGAAACTGACCAAGGAGAAATTCAACCTAGAAATAAGGAGAAATTTTCCGACACTGAGAACAATCAACCCATGGAACAGAAGTTGCCTTCGGAAGTTGTGGGAGCTTCATCACTGGGAAGCTTTTGAGAAGAGACTGGACTGCAATCTGTCAGAAATGGTGTAGGGTCTCCTGCTTGGGTGGAGGGTTGGACTAGATGACCTACAAGGTCCCTTCCCACCAGGGCCGGATTTTCCTATAGGCTTCAGCCTAGGGCCTCAAGATCAAGAGGGGCCTACATTCAAATTGTTAGCAAAATTAAAATTACACTTTCACTATAGGTGAAAGGGCCTCATAAGTGGAATAGCCTAGGGCCTCTTTTCATCTAAATCCGGCCCTGCTTCCCACACTGTTATTCTGTAAAAAAACCAGAAAGTCCTGAAAAAAAAGCACCTTTGGGATCACCGTAACCTGGATGGTGCCAGAAAAATGGCACTGATAAACGATAAAAGGTGGAATAAATACATAACTGATAATTTCTTGCTAAGGGAGCCTGGCACCCTGCAATGAAATCCAGCTTTTTCTTGTCAGCGGACTTCAAAGGAGCAGAAGTGGGTCGGACTCGGACCGGTCCCATCTGGGTTGCCACGGACGAGTCAGCTGTTATCGAGTTGAGTCAATTGCCGTCATTGACTTGATACGAGCGACGTCAGTGGCACCATTCGAAAGGCACAAAAAGAGGCTTTAAATCATATTGGTTGCCTCCTTTAACACAAAGCCAGGTAATGGATGGAAGAGTTGTCAATTGTGTCATTGCTGGAAAACTGGAGTGGGGGGAGGGGAGGTGAAAAGGCCACAATAGCATCTACGACTACACATCAAAAGAGGCGCAGCCTTGATTGCGCAATCACAATTGCCAAGGTGACTTATTTTGGCGGCCCCCTGTGGATGCAGTGGGAATTGCATAATTCCCCCAAGTGTGGTTACAGTGCAAGTAGTTTAACAGAAGTTTAACAGAGGAATGGAATGGAATGGAATGGAATGGAATAGAATAGAAAATATGGAATGGAATGGAATGGAATGGAATGGAATAGAATAGAAAATATGGAATGGAATGGAATAGAATAGAAAATATGGAATGGAATGGAATAGAATAGAATATTTTTTCAGTGCTGTTAGTCACTTCCAACTCGCCACGTGAAATGAACGGTCATAAGTCAAGGACTAATCTGCATTGCATTTGCAGAGAACCTTGATAGTACAGTGGTTTAATGCACCCTGTTATTAACACAGCTGCCTGCAATTTCTGCTGGTTCGAATCTCTCCAAGGCTCAAGGTTGACTCAGCCTTCCATCTTTTCTAAGGTAGGTGAAATGAGGACCCCAGTTTGTGGGGGCAATAAGCTGACTTTGTATAAAATATACAAAAGAATGAAGGCTATTGTTTAACGCATTGTAAGCCGCCCTGAGTCTCCAGAGAAGGGCTGCATATAAATCAAATTAAAAAAAAAAAAAGAACATAGATAAGCTAAGCCAAAAAGCATTCACACAATAGGTTAACCCCCGTCCTGAGTTCCCATTAACTAAGCTTGTATAAATGCATCTGTT